>NW_026606778.1:2220000-2545767 GCF_029890125.1 Rhinichthys klamathensis goyatoka
TCACGTGACTGAAACCAGCTGAGAGGCGCTTGTCACTGCCCCGCCAAATTTGAAATGCTGCACTGGGGTGCGTTTCCCGAAAGCATCGTTAGCCAACTATGGTCGCAAGTTGGTCGCAAATCCCATTGAACTCTATTGGTAACGACGGAACTTGCGACCATAGTTGGCTAACGATGCTTTCGGGAAACGCACCCCTGCACGGTACTTCATAATGCAGGATCATACTTATGCCGAGCCACTGGAGAAGGAATCCTCGTCACAAAAAATTAAATTTAAAAGGAAACGTGACCGGCGAATTCAAGTCAATGTTACGGTCTACACTCACCGGCCACTTTATTAGGTACCCCATGCTAGTAACGGGTTGGACCCCCTTTTGCCTTCAGAACTGCCTCAATTCTTCGTGGCATAGATTCAACAAGGTGCTGGAAGCATTCCTCAGGGAGTTTGGTCCATATTGACATGATGGCATCACACAGTTGCCGCAGATTTGTCGGCTGCACATCCATGATGCGAATCTCCCGTTCCACCACATCCCAAAGATGCTCTATTGGGTTGAGATCTGGTGACTGTGGAGGCCATTTTAGTACAGTGAACTCATTGTCATGTTCAAGAAACCAATTTGAAATGATTAGAGCTTTGTGACATGGTGGAAGTAGCCATCAGAGGATGGGTACATGGTGGCCATAAAGGGATGGACATGGTCAGAAACAATGCTCAGGTAGGCCGTGGCATTTAAACGATGCCCAATTGGCACTAAGGGGCCTAAAGTGTGCCAGGAAAACATCCCCCACACCATTACACCACCACCACCAGCCTGCACAGTGGTAACAAGGCATGATGGTTCCATGTTCTCATTCTGTTTACGCCAAATTCTGACTCTACCATCTGAATGTCTCAACAGAAATCGAGACTCATCAGACCAGGCAACATTTTTCCAGTCTTCAACTGTTCAATTTTGGTGAGCTCTTGCAAAATGTAGCCTCTTTTTCCTATTTGTAGTGGAGATGAGTGGTACCCGGTGGAGTCTTCTGCTGTTGTAGCCCATCCGCCTCAAGGTTGTGCGTGTTGTGGCTTCACAAATGCTTTGCTGCATACCTCGGTTGTAACGAGTGGTTATTTTAGTCACTGTTGCCCTTCTATCAGCTCGAACCAGTCTGGCCATTCTCCTCTGACCTCTGGCATCAACAAGGCATTTCCGCCCACAGAACTGCCGCTCACTGGATGTTTTTTCTTTTTCGGACCATTCTCTGTAAACCCTAGAGATGGTTGTGCGTGAAAATCCCAGTAGATTAGCAGTTTCTGAAATACTCAGACCAGCCCTTCTGGCACCAACAATCATGCCACGTTCAAAGTCACTCAAATCAACTTTCTTCCCCATACTGATGCTTGGTTTGAACTGCAGGAGATTGTCTTGACCATGTCTACATGCCTAAATGCACTGAGTTGCCGCCATGTGATTGGCTGCTTAGAAATTAAGTGTTAACGAGCAGTTGGACAGGTGTACCTAATAAAGTGGCCGGTGAGTGTAAATTACAAGCTTTTTTTCATTGCTTGGTTGTGTAATTCATTATATAGGCAGCATAACAGTAGAACATGTATAGTTAAACTCGATGAAGTGCTATTGGAAGACATGTTGTCATTGTCATAGCTTCTTGGTATACGTAGTTACAACACGCATTTGAAAAAGCGAGGCGCTAGAGAGCACTATTCGTTTGAATGCAAAATACAATTCCACGCTAGATGGGAGAAATTCCTACACAGTGTACCTTTAAATAATGATATTTATATTAATATCACTAACTATTGTTCAGTTGTTAATGTTATACATTTTATATTATTATTTAAATATTTTATATTTATGTAAATCATTTTAATATTTTAATGAGAGTATTTAATTTCAAATATTATATAGTTAGTGGAATAAAAATAAAAATAGTATTGAAATTAATATTAATATCATTAAAGATTTAACAGTCATTTTTAAATACCAATACCAAATATTTAATATTAATAACCGAACAACAGCTAGAGGTAACTAATAAAAGCTTTACGCCTTTTCCCCAATATTATTGCACTGATTATTGTATTATCTTTGAAGCAATACAAAACCAATTGAAATTGCATAAACTTGAAGAGACTTAAAGGAGATTCGATTTAAATATAAATAGCATTTTAATATGAAGATTAAAAATATAAATATATTTACACTGGTTACTTGTGGATAATGATAAGGTAAATACTGATGCATAACATCTTAACTGGTGAAAACAACAAATTGAACATGAATTTACAAAAAAAAAATTAACCCAGAGAGGGAACTTTGCTTCCTCATTTCAGAAGTCAACCACACTGGTCTCATACAGTAAACACACACCGCCTATGCCACAAGAGAATCAAAATGATGGACGATGTTTTGGAACAAAATCTCCTCTTTCCTCCTGCCTGATTTTTTCTGGGATATCCTTCCATCTGAAACAGAGCAGCCCAGAAGGCACGGCTGACTGACTGGATCTGTCCCTGCCTCCTAAAATAGAGCTTCAGACCTCTGATTCGCTTAGTGAACCCAGCTTATGTAAGGGGAGAGGAAAACAAGAAAATGTGATAATTGAAATGATGAAAATGTGCATCTTTCTGCCCAAAATGAACCTGTTAAAACAAGTTGTTAATGGGTTTCGAAGAATACTGTCACTACAAGAATTTCATTTAAAAACTATTTCCGTACATCACAACATATACAAATTAAGTCTCAGATGAGGAAATAACATCAACCTTATTCTCTGGTTTCACTGATGGTTTCATCCATCTCTTTGGATGCCTGGTGTTTGTGAACACACTTATTTAAGACACTTCCTGGGAGGGAATTAAACCAAATCATGATGACCGACGTTGGCTCAGGCATTTCAGAATGATCAAACCAACATTTGAGATGCTGTGCAATGAAATTGGTCTGCTGGTTAGTCCAGTGATCCAATTACACCCATCTTCTTATCGTATAAAAAATGTATCCGTCTCAATTGCGTGCATACGTTTTTATGCACATTTTTAGAATTTATGTGCATCTTGCAGTTTCCATTCCATCCCAAAATGCACATAAAATAGGTTGATAGAAACATAAGCCATGTTTCCATCCAAAGTTGCGAATTTAACTTGTGCGCAAAATTGCAATTTCGCATAAAACGTTTGTGAATAAAGCACCATTTTCATCCAGTGAGTTTCATCCAGCTGTTTAACTATACTGAACCACTTTAACGACAGATTTTGCTCAGGCATTTCGGAATGACCAAAACAGCATTTCAGATGCTGTGCAACGAGATGTCGTTTGGTCCAGTCACATGACTTTTTTGATGCGAATCGATTATTCATTCGGTAAATGTGTTTCCATCGTAGTTTATGTGCATGTTTTCTTATCCATATGTATCCGACCAGCCCGATCTCACGGCAATTAGTACGAATTTTACGAGGTGGCTAATTCGTACTAATTCATACGACCTCACTCGTACAAATTCGTACGATTTTTGCTAATTCTTACATATTTTACGAGTTACCAAATTCGTATGAAATCGTACAAATGACCTACCCCTGACCCCGCCCCTAAACCTACCCATCATGTGGGTTTAGACAAATCGTACGAATTCGTACGAGTGAGGTCGTATGAATTAGTACGAATTAGCCACCTTTTAATCACTCGTACGAATTGGTCGTGAGATAGCGTTGATCCGACTCAATTCAGCCCATGCATTTTTTTATGCACATTTTTAGAATTCCATCCAGCGTAAATTTTATGCGATATCCCAAAATGTGCATAAAAATAGGCGGATGGAAACATAGCTATTGTCATTCGTCAGGGCGTCGATATGTAAATGAGAATGGTAATATGTCAAAATGTTCATGGTTGTGACATCAATCCCATGACAACTTCTGAACGACCTGTTTTCCCAGCGTAACCGTTAGCTAAGTCTAAATAGTATATATCGGCTTAAAAAGAGCAGTGCAATAAACTAACAGGCAATCAAATCCGAGAACATTGCTTTCTAGAATGGATTATTTTGAAAGCTCTAACTGTGTCGAATCTTTAACCACCACTGCAATTCACAGACAGTAAATAGTGCCATTGGAATTACAAACCACAGCAGCAAATCAGCTTTCCATTGATATTACTTTGGTGAAAGACTCTCTTAACATTTGGGGCTTTGTAAATGAAGAACCGTTCAGTTTAAATTCTCCATGACGATAATCAGTTCATATTCATTCCACAGATGGGTGCAGGGAAACGATAGGCGAAGGCAAAAGCCCTCGGTGCTGGAAAGGTACTCATTTATCAAAAGGACTGCTTTTCTTCATCTGCTGCTGTGTCTTTTGCGTTTCATTAAATTCCAAACTCGGTCCTCAGAGCTAGTTCTGCCTTGCCTGAGGCATCTCTCGGGTGAGTGACCTCCATGCTTCTGATGAGAGAGCAAAATATCTGCCATTTTGCACAAGAAATTCCTCATCAACAAACCTGAGCCCGCACAATCATCGGCTGCCCTCAGATTAATAATCCGAGACGTGTTTGAAGCGGTTGGTGCATTTCTAAACGATGTGTATGATACAAAACTTTTTCTTCACAAACAAAGGTATGCTGCTGCTGGATTTCATAATGGCATGCGTAAAAGTCTCTCACCGACTAAAATGAGATGCATGTTAGCGAGCGGTCCTACTCTGGAGCCACCTGGAGGACATGCACCATCTTGGTCGACAGCTTTGGGATCAGCAGTCACAATCGGGCACAGATGAGTGTGTTTAGCTCTCTGTGGCATCTGCTAAGCTGCCTGGAGCTGTATTAGGAGACCTGGATCATGAGCTTGGCTGAAACATCATTATAGGAGGATCTGCGAAAATGAAGTGCTCATTTAACAATATTATCCTACATTTTACAATCATTTTACAACAAATTCAGCGTCAAGGCTATGCTCATGATTTAAGATGGCACGGCTGGCTTTAGCTTGATTTTAATCAGAGGAAATGACTACTTATTTAACAGAAGTTACACAACCAGATCCAGGACATAAAACAACGTGACCCAAATACGTATATGTGCTTCAACATCAATGTAGATAGCATGACTGGAATAAATTATATTATTGATGGTGAAAGTGATCTAGGTCTCTCTCCAATACTTTTCTCTTTATTTATGCTTTTTTTTTCTGCTGAAATATGTTTCTAGACAATGAATCCTTTAAAATATAGGTTTGGTGAACCAGTCTTCAGGGGGTTATTAGAGGTAGATATTTAAAATAATATTAATAATAATAATTTGCACTACCAAAGGTTTTGGGATTGGTAAGCTTTACATTTTTCTTATGCTCAACAAGCCTGCATTTATTTAAGATACAGTAAAAACAGTAATATTGAGAAATATTATTACAATTTAAAATCATTGTTTTCTTTTTTAATATATTTAAAATGTAATTTATTTCTGTGATTCAGCAAAGCTGAATTTTTTGCAGCCATTACTTCAGTCTTCAGTGACACATGATCCTTCAGAAATCACTCTAATATGCTGATTTGGTGGAAACCATGATACGTTGTTGTTGTTTTTTTGTAAGGATTATTTGATGATTATAAAGTTCAAAAGAACAGCATTTATTTGAAACAGAAATGTTTTGTAACAATGTAAAACTCTTTACTGTCACACGTGATCAGTTGAATGTGTCCTTGCTGAATAAAAGTAGTACTTTATTTTAAATATCTTAATCTTAAAATCTTTCTGACCCCAAAGCCTTGAATGGTAGTCTATATTTTCTTATAAAAAAGCATTTTACTCATATTAAATATTAAAGTCATATTAAAGGAATAGTTCACCCAAAAAAAATGAAAATTCTGTCATCATTTAGGCTATACTCACCCTCAAGTTCTTCCAAACCTGTATACATTTCTTTGTTCTCCTAAATACAAAGGAAGATATATAAAAAATGTTTTGTAACCAAACAGTTGTGGGGCACCCATTGACTTCCATAGTATGGAAAAACAAAAAATACTATGAAAGTCAATGGGGCTTACCTGTGACAGAATTTTAATTTTTGGGTGAACTATCCCTTTAAAGCAGTGAGTTTACAAATACTTTTTAATGTTGCATAGAGGTGCATGTAAATAAAAAAAAAAGCATTTAGTCGCCTCTGCAACCTTAAAAGGTCTTGTGAGATATTTAGTGTTGACATTTCTTCAGTAAAAACACTTTAAATTAGCATATTTAACGCTATAAACTGGCTCATAATGCCAGCTTTGATTCTGAGTACTACATAAATTTGTGAAAGGTATATTTTTCCTCTTAATTTTAAACAAAATAAAGCAGTAATAAAAAATGCATTTCATTCTTAAACTAAGCTAATTATCTGAATGAGACAGCATTGGCAAATTAAACAGGTGTAAATTGTGTAGGTGTAAAAAAAATGTTGATAAATTCAATCTGTCCATTTATTGCTCAATTCACACCAAACCCACAGCCGCCCATAAAACAGGCCCTTCCTTTAAAGCATCTTTTCTCCACACACCCGCTTAATCTGTCCAGTAACATGTCGAAACCTTCCAGCTCACCCCAAGGAGCCCCGTTTCCCCATCACTCTGCCTCAGGGTCCTTATGTGCTCATACTGCCTCTCTGCACATCACACACAAACAAAAAATAAATCATAGAATTGCATCAGAAAGAGAAAAAAACACCACTAGCCACATACAGGCCCCTTGCTTTCTACCCATGTTTTGCAAGGTTTTTAGAAACAGTTCTCGGTGTGTCTCACAGCAGCACTACCAGAGTGCTTCGTTAGGAACTAAATAAAGTAAAGTTTGTGATGACTGTAATGACTGCTTGGTATTCCTATGCATGTTCTCGCTTCAGCTGGCTAGTCTTTGGTGTTTTTTTTTTTTTTTTTTTGCCTCAGGGTACCGTCCTCATCGAACGCAGAGTGAATTCAGTATGACCGAGAGAAGAGCCGTGTCCTTCCCTCGGTGAGTTCCTCATCCTGAAAAGGCAGACAGCATTGGAAAGCTGAAAATGAGGGAATCTAAAACCCGCTCTGGAAATAGCTGTGGTTGGTAAATGTCGCAAATGAAACTGATATTTTTGATTATGCGATGAGGATGTTTAGGTAAATAAAATCTTGTTTGGTGATATTACATCACCGGGTTCTGACACATTATCAAAATCATTTTGTGGATGCAGACATGCTGAGACTTCAGCAAACCCTGGCTGACGTGACTTGGGGCTAAATTTATAAAGCATAGGCTGATATGTTTTTAGATGTTTGTTTCTTGTATTAGGAATAGTAACCTTTGTGTATAAAATGATACATTTTAAAAACTACACAGTACATCAATAATAGTAAAGTGGGAACGATTAATCATTGTTTTTTTTTAAAACAAATAATTAAATAAGTCTCTTATGTTCACAAAGGTCATTTATTTGATCAAAATACAGTAAAAACAGTAATTTTGTGAAATATTACAATTATCTAACTTTGTCTTTTCTGTCACTTTGAATCAATTTGATGCATCTTTGCTGAATAAAAGTATTCAATTTAAAAAATATATATTACTGACCTTAAACTTTTGAACTACAGACAGACAGACAGACTAGAAAGATAGATTGATGGATGGATAGATAGGCCTAGATCATAGGTCGGCAACCCGCGGCTCTAGAGCCGCATGCGGCTCTTAAGCGCCGCCCTAGTGGCTCCTTGGAGCTTTTTCAAAAATTTGAAAATGGAAAAAATATTTTTTGTTTTAATATAATTTCTGTAGGGTGAAAAACATGACAAACATTCTTAAAGTTTTTCAACGTTGTAAAAATGTGTATAATAAATATTTAATTTCAACATTTCTGTCAACGAAGAATTTACGTCATAGACTGTGACACACGTGTCTGTCAGATCGGCGTGATGCCAGACCGGTGGCTGACAAACAAACCGGCGGGTGTGTCATGGGCCATGCATCCCAAGGGGAAAAAGAGAAAGATAGCTGAGCACTCCCAACGCACTCTAGTGCGGCGCGGGACTAGATTTGATGGCCGAGTGCGAGCGCGGGCGCGTGCGGTAATGCACTCACTCTACTAAAACAAAATAGAAACGATTTACAGGCCAGAATTTCTATTCATTATGTTTGCAGCGTTGAGCGATATAGCCAATCACAGACATATGTGTTGATTTCTTGAACGCAATGGCCAATCAGAAGCATTTAAGATAGACTCCCCTCACGCTCAAAACTGACTTTTTTGTTCAGTGCTGAATTCTGTATGCTGGCAAATCCTCCAATTATAACGAACAACGTGTGGATATTATGAAAGATTCATTGTGCAGTCAGCTTCATTGATAATAACAGAGATGTGTGAGATCGCGATGAACTGTCAGCTTTTTAGGAATTATTAAGAGAGCGCACTTTGGGTCCCAAAGTCATCCCAAACCATGCACGCATAGTAAACTGCTTGCTTTTATGTTAAATTAACAGTGGTTTGTTGTGTTTTAATGCTTTAATAACAAATAATTTATCAGGAGGATGTATGGTGGCGACACGTAGGCTAACTTGAAAGTATTTGGAGGTACAGAAAAAAGTCTATTTGCGGGCGGGAGCGGGACAAAACATAAATGTTGCGGGCGCGGCAGAAAGAAAGTTGAGAACGTCAGTTATAACGACCCACGCATTAAAAAATGGTCGGGTTAAAATCAGGCTCGGGCTCATAATTACATTAAATGTGTCGGGCCGGGCTTATTTTTTGGGCCCGATCTAAGCTCTAATTTGTAGCCTACTTATCATTTTGATACAAGAGGGCTAATATACCACTTACAGCATGTGTTGCCTTCATTATAAGGCTTATATAAAGCTTTTAATTTTTTGCGGCTCCAGACAGAATTTTTTATTTTTTTGCTCCAATATGGCTCTTTCAACATTTTGGGTTGCCGACCACTGGCCTAGATGGATAGATGGATGGATAGATGGATGGATGTCGTAGGCCAGTAAGAGCTGTGTAACCCTTACTCCACTGATCTCAAGAGGCTAACACTAGAGGCTGTGGTCTTTAGCCTTATTAGAGCGCCCGCCTCCCACGCCGAGACCCCGGTTCGAATCCCATGCGGAGCGGGTCAATAGAACCGGTTACACATGTAGTGTCTGGACCAATCAGACACACACAAATGATTAATTATATTTAATGAATAATCCAGCAAAATCACTATCCCAACAAAGGTCTGTGAAACTTCCCCCAAATCAAGTTAACACACTGGCAGAACTCGGTGTCCTGTTACAAGACTGATAAGTTTTACGAACCTAATAAGACTTAATTCTTGCTGAGAAGGAGAAATGAACCCTTTTAATCCTATACATTCTATATACACTCACCGGCCACTTTATTAGGTACACCTGTCCAACTGCTCGTTAACACTTAATTTCTAAGCAGCCAATCACATGGCGGCAACTCAGTGCATTTAGGCATGTAGACATGGTCAAGACAATCTCCTGCAGTTCAAACCGAGCATCAGTATGGGGAAGAAAGTTGATTTGAGTGACTTTGAACGTGGCATGATTGTTGGTGCCAGAAGGGCTGGTCTGAGTATTTCAGAAACTGCTAATCTACTGGGATTTTCACGCACAACCATCTCTAGGGTTTACAGAGAATGGTCCGAAAAAGAAAAAACATCCAGTGAGCGGCAGTTCTGTGGGCGGAAATGCCTTGTTGATGCCAGAGGTCAGAGGAGAATGGCCAGACTGGTTCGAGCTGATAGAAGGGCAACAGTGACTGAAATAACCACTCGTTACAACCGAGGTATGCAGCAAAGCATTTGTGAGCCACAACACGCACAACCTTGAGGCGGATGGGCTACAACAGCAGAAGACTCCACCGGGTACCACTCATCTCCACTACAAATAGGAAAAAGAGGCTACAATTTGCAAGAGCTCACCAAAATTGAACAGTTGAAGACTGGAAAAATGTTGCCTGGTCTGATGAGTCTCGATTTCTGTTGAGACATTCAGATGTTAGAGTCAGAATTTGGCGTAAACAGAATGAGAACATGGAACCATCATGCCTTGTTACCACTGTGCAGGCTGGTGGTGGTGGTGTAATGGTGTGGGGGATGTTTTCCTGGCACACTTTAGGCCCCTTAGTGCCAATTGGGCATCGTTTAAATGCCACGGCCTACCTGAGCATTGTTTCTGACCATGTCCATCCCTTTATGGCCACCATGTACCCATCCTCTGATGGCTACTTCCACCATGTCACAAAGCTCTAATCATTTCAAATTGGTTTCTTGAACATGACAATGAGTTCACTGTACTAAAATGGCCTCCACAGTCACCAGATCTCAACCCAATAGAGCATCTTTGGGATGTGGTGGAACGGGAGATTCGCATCATGGATGTGCAGCCGACAAATCTGCGGCAACTGTGTGATGCCATCATGTCAATATGGACCAAACTCCCTGAGGAATGCTTCCAGCACCTTGTTGAATCTATGCCACGAAGAATTGAGGCAGTTCTGAAGGCAAAAGGGGGTCCAACCCGTTACTAGCATGGGGTACCTAATAAAGTGGCCGGTGAGTGTATAACCATGTGATAAATCTAGTAACATGTATCTAATGTTCCATCTCATGATTTTCCTTTATGTTGTTTGGTCTATGTTTTCTTGTAAACTCTAATGGGTTAATGTTTTCAGACTTTGGATACACTCAAAAAATTTGTTAAATGAACGTGATTTAATCGTAGCACCCATTATGCATCTAATCAAATCAAGTAAACTTGAACTACTTTGAATATTTTATATGAACACAATATATATTTGTAGATTCAACATGATTGTAATATGTCAATGTGACTAATTGAATCAAAATGTTTGTATTGTGTTAGTCTAATCAAATGTATTCTTATCCACTCAATGTCAGTAAAGCACTTCAATTCAACAAAATTCTGCCTTGTTACATAAACTAGTAATGTCTTGTTTTGGTAGTCGATTGAGCATTATTGAAGACACCTGATGTTAACAAGCAGAATCACTGAAGGAGAAAAACATCATTTTTAAGTCGCCGTTATGATGATCAGTGTTTGCTTTATTTGGGCTCTTGACCCTTAACACATTAACTTTAGATTTTGTTTGGCTGCTGTTACTGAGTTATAACAGCTAGATGAACAAATGGTCATGGTCATCTGATGGTGTAGGTTGTGTTTTAACAATCATTATTACACAATCATTTGACCTGAATCACTGAACTAATATAGAGCCCAATTTAGGTTTACTTTATTAATTATAGCAGCACTGGCCTTGTTCAGCATAATATTTTTGACCTCTTCAATGTAATCCAAATGATCAAGTCAATAAAAAGAAAACTTTGAAAATTCTTTATATAGGCACACACAGACATCAATAATTAGCGTATGAGTCTCAGGAATGGTGACAAACAGATCACCTCTGAACATAAGCTCATTATTTATTCATTCAGCAATGCATGATGGGAGCCATGAATGAGTTTTGATTGGTGGCACCCAGAATGGACTGCAACATGCTTTATTATTGTCACCATTGTTGAGATTCACAGGCTGATTATTGATGTCTGTGTGTCTAAAAACTAAATAGAATCAAAATAATAGTTTTTTTTTTTTGCATATAAGACACATTTAAAAAAAAATCTTTAGATTACATTGTAAAGGATGGAAATATGATGCTGAATAAGGACAGTGCAGCTATAATTAATAAAGTAACCCTAAATTGGGCTCTATATTAGTTCAGTGATTCAGGTCAAATGATTGTGAAATAATGATTATGTTAAAACACAACCTACACCATCAGATGACCATGACCATTTGTTCATCTAGCTGTTATAACTCACGTACAGCAGCCAAACAAAATCTAAAGTTAATGATATAAGGGTCAAGAGCCCAAATAAAGCAAACACTGATCTCCATAACGGTGAATAAAAAATTATGGTTTTCTCCTTCAGTGATTCTGCTTGTTAACATCAGGTGTCTTCAATAATGCTCAATCAACTACCAAAACAAGACATTAACTAGTTTATGTAACAAGGCAGAATTTTGTTGAATTGAAGTGCTTTACTGACATTGAGTGGATAAGAATAAATTTGATTAGACTAACACAATACAAACATTTTGATTCAATTAGTTCTAAAGAATTTACATTGACATATTACAATCATGTTGAATCTACAAATGTATATTGTGTTCATATAAAATATTCAAAGTAGTTCAAGTTTACTTGATTTCATTAGATGCATAATGGGTGCTACGATTAAATCACGTTCATTTAACAATTTATTTTTTTGAGTGTACTATGGTTAACCAGAGTCATATGGGTGGCATATTTGGTCTCTATAACCTGGTACTTTGAAGATCGAAATGACTGTGTACATGATATGTCGATAACAACAACATATTACAGCCCATTCTCATCCCTAGGCGTCATGAAACTGACGCCTTGGGAATCATTTTGACCATGCTTCAATATTCGACGCTTTAGGCACCCTTTAGCGTCAGTTACATGACGCGATCCTAGGGCGTCATCTTACTGACGCTTTACCTTTAACGTCAGTTAGATGACGCTATCTAATCCTAACCCTACCCCAGACCTAAACCTACCCGCATCATCTAACTGACGCTTAGGTAAAGCGTCAGTAAGATGACGCCCTAGGATCGCGTCATGTAACTGACGCTAAAGGGTGCCTAAAGCGTCGAATATTGAAGCATGGTCAAAATTGTCATTTTAGTGACGCCTTGGGGTGAGAATGCGTTGCATATTAGTATTACAATAATCTTTCAAAGTTTCTTCATCGGCTACCACCCATCCAGCGTGCACATGCAATCAGCACCCTTAAAACAAAGAGCAATAAACCAAATTCCCGCCTGGAACTTCCACCCTTCTTATTGGCCGAGCCAACCCTGAGAGGTTGGACTTTTCTCAGGTTATAAATTGCATCCACACCAGCCCTTCCCTCTCTCGCGCTCTCTTGTCCTCTCTTGTCCTCTCTTGTCCTCTTAGCCCTCTCTTAGCCTCTGGCTCTCTGACTCTCTGACTCTCTTGGTCCTTCTTGAGAAGTCATAACGTGAAGATGAGGCTGAACTAGAAGTCCCTCAAGGACTCCCAAGCTTGCGCCAGGCTGCGGCCTAGTCTTTCCATTCACCAAAGATCCTCTGACTCCCACTGGTTCTCTCTCATCAAGACCACATCAGCAAAGATCAACCGGAGCCTCAACAAATTGCATCAGGACAGTTTAATTCAAATGGACGAGACATGCAAGTATCAAACTTAGTCTCTTTATTTGATACATTAAGTATCCTTACCCCTTTTCAAGAAGGGCGTGTTAGAACTAAACTGATGGTTTGCTCAGGCTGTTGATCTGCTGAACATCAAACAATGCTATAACTTCTTGCTTTCCTGTGTTCTGCTTCAGCTCTCTTTCCCTTGGTAAACTGTATGTGCATGTTAGAGTAGTTTAAATGTTTAGTCAATAAAGTCTTTTTCATATCACTCGTAAAGTTGTCTGTGTCTCAAGCTCATATCTGGAGTCACTAATCATAGATCTTGACTACTTGCTCTTAGAAGTACTTAATAAGAAAGACATTTCCCATGCCCCAGAAATGTACATTTCTATTAATTAATTAATAACCAATATTGAGTGTTCACGGGATGAGCCGAGTAATTGGTTGTAATGTTAATGTAACTTCATCAAGTTAACCCGATTAACTGATCCAAATATTCATAATCAATTATAACAAGTTATGATTGATTATTAATATTTCATAGAGCTAGTTCGCTACACACATAAGGAGCTGTGCATTAAACGATTTTAATGTATGACTAGCATGTTTTGTCCAGATGATGATGATAAAAGAGTTCCAACAGGTCTAAATAAACAAAGGATTTATTAATAAAACAAACTAAAGTAATTCACAAGTTGAAAGACTACGAAACAGCATGTAGACACGACACACGAGCAATACCAGACAACGAACTGAATGAAATGAGGAACTTAAATACACAGGAACTCAATGACGAACAGGTGACAACTAATTAATCAAAAACCATGGTAACAAACGAAGAGAGGGAAACTGGAACAAAGGAAACCAGGTAAGAAACAAACTAAAAGTCCATGAACATGAAAACAAAACAGGCAGTCCGTGACAATGATGCGGAGGCAAAGAACCACTCAGCAATGTACATTAAGATTGTTTATTGCACAGCTAGCTGTGGATTATCCCACTTATACCACATGTGGTCATTTGCCAGCATTGACAACTTAGAACTTAGAGATGTGCGTGTAACATTTTACCAGTGTCTCTCTTCTAGCAATGAAGCTGTGTTGAATTACTTTTTTTTTTAAAAAGCGAAGTCACCACCTCCTTTAATGTAGCGAGTACTATAATGTAGCGATTCAGAAGCGAAGCTAATTTTTCAATAAAAGTTGTGGGGCAGCGTTGAAAACAAGTTTCTGTGCTCTGTGTGTGCGCAGCACGATCTCTAATCTCTCTGTGTGAGTGATATGTGTGTGTGCTTCAATAAAAAGCAGTTCATTAATATAATATATGATTAAAATAACTTGGAACTACCTGTGCAATAAACAGTTTTAATGCTCACCTTCCAGCCAATCAGAATTGAGTATTCAGACAGACCATGCATACATACAGTACATATATATAATTTTCTTTGCTGTACGACTTAAACATCACATTCTTAAAACAAGATGCAAAATGTATTTTAAGCATAAAACAATAAGATCTACACTTCAAACAAAAACAGCTTTCCAATGGGGGAAAAACATATAAAATGTATATTTTGTTTGAGAATGTTAAGGGCATTTTTATTGGAAATCAAGACAAAAAATAAAAACTCCTTAAAAACATCAATGCATTTTCACATGCTCCACTAAGAGGCATTATGGGTAAAAGGCACTTTGCATTCCAAGCTTATGGTATAATCAAGGTGAGAAAGGACTTTTTTTTTTTTTTTATGCTGCCGATCTGTTAGATTCTAATAAGTGTTTAGTGTCCTGGTGTGAAAGAAATGACGATCCCAGTCGGTGGAAAATCTTATTATGGGGAGTGTCATTACACCTTTACTTGACTTCCAAGATCACACAAACAGTTTCATTTCTATGCTTTAAAATGTTATGCATCTCTAATTAGATGAAAACGGCATGTAAATGAAAATCAAAGGAGAACCATCCAAAGAATCAATATCATGTGAACACCAGTTGATCGAGGTTAAAACCCTGGTGCAGCTACAGCGAACGAGTGCAGATTTGTCGCTTCTCTGATGTTTGGTTGTTTAAAGCCAAGAAATTCCCTATGGTACTGCCGTGTCTTTCTAAACCGCAGCTGAAGAACAGAGCTGCCACGTCATGCTTTGAGATCTTTACGATCATAGGAGGGTTTGGACAGCGCGAGAGCGTGTGCTACCCATCTGCTCTCCTCCATGAATACCAACCTGAGTGTTGGAGAAGGAGAGGGAAGATGAGAGCTCAAACTTTTGTCAAACTGGAGACAAGCCACAGCGAGGACGGAGCCGGCAGCATCCAGCGCTCAGCAGGCTAGTCTGATAATTATACATCTCTGCAGTCTCTCACCCAGACACCACTGACAGCACAGTTACCGTCACGCACAGCACTGGCCTGACAGACTATCCTAATCTGCTATCAACCACAACTTATACGCTAACCGCCATAGAGACACATGCACAACTCACAGGCATGATTGTTACTGCCTCAACATACTGTAAACATGTTCCCATATGCCCAACTACAGTGACAACTACATGTTTTTTTTATATATGTATTTGGATAAGTAAAAAAAATCATTCTGCATAAGGACATTCACTCACATCATTATCACACTAGTGCAGAGACTTTTAATGCAGTGTTTTTTTTCTATCTCTGACTTTGATATAATAGTCACATATTTGTCTGCTACTTAAAGTAGTAAAGAGATGTTAGATTGTGTAAATGAACGTCAAGAACAAAGAGTGCTGTTATTTTAACATACCCCATTAACGGCTGTAACACTAATTTCTTTTCTGCATGAATGCATCGAATTTTATTGTTTAAAATAATTAAGCCATCTCCAAACACTTTAATTCACACAAACGTATACTTTGGGAAATGCTTTGATGCAAAACAGCAAATAAAACATAATAGAATTACAATATAACATACAAAAGCTTTTTCAAAAGTTCGGGATCAGTAAGATTGTAATTTTTGAAATATATATATTTTTTTTTTATTCAGCAGGGATGCATTAAATTGATCCAAAGTGACAGTTAAAGAATATATTTTAAAGAAATGCTGTTCTTTTTAACTTTCTGTTTATCAAAGAATCCTGAAACATATAACAACATATTAAGCAGCACAACTGTTTTCAACATTGATAATAATAAGAAAAGTTTCTTGACCAGCATAGACAGCATATTAGAATGATTTCTGAAGGATCATGTGACACTGAAGACTGGAGTCATGATGCTGAAAGTTCAGCTTTTCATCACAGGAAAAAATGGCATTTTAAAATAGAGAACAGCTATTTTAAAATTGTAATACTATTTCCCAATATTACCGTTTCTACTATATTTCTGATACAAATAAATGCAGCCTTGGTGAGCATAAGAGACTTCTTTAAAACATTTAAAAACATCTCACGAACAGTAGTGTATATAAAAGATCCAGCTGATAGGCTCATATGATAGTTCTGTGATATCGATTTTTGAAGCGTAGCTCACTGTGTGTCACTCACTCCCTGGCCATATAAAACCAGACATCATTGACATGTATCGATACAAATAATTAGATATATAAAAGTTATTTAATGGCTTATGTTTGTTAATGGCTTATGTTTGTTGAAGACTATTAAAAAGCAAAGCAATTTCACTTACTACTACTACTACAAAAAAAAAAAAAAACGTAACCGGCAAGCACTCTCACATCTGATGTCAGATTTCATCTTCTTTCAGCATCTCTGTAAGTGCCTAAGACAGCCATGTTTTCTCCTTCATGCATCCCTGCCTCTTTTTCATTCTTTATTCTTTCATTTCCCCCCCCCCCCCCCCCCTCTCAGAAATGTCATAAAATCATTGGGTGAAACTTTATAAGTTTGTGCTTTGTTCAATCAGTAAACTAAGAAAAAGGCCGAGAGGATGCCGGGGAAAACTTTAAGTAATATCCAAAAGTTTTTGAGAGGCACTTTCTAACTTAGTGGCATGATAGTCAAAGCACAAAAGTATTCAGTATTTGATGGTGATTGATGAGATAAAGTGAAAGAAATGTGCACATCACTTTCAGTTGTGGACAGGTAGATAATTGATAATCATACATCAGCTTTCCAGTCACCCAGGCATTAAGGTTTAGAGATATAGCGGGACGCATCTAAAAAGTAATTTCATTCTAGAATTATGTCAACTTTTGCCACAGAGCAATGAGAATAAACTGGTGTGAACTATAGCAGCCCATAAAAAAAAAAGAAAATAACCTGTAAACTGCTATTATCAATCTCACTTTTCCAAGTACACAAGATGAAAGCCGACAACTCCTGTTGATATCACATTGTTGACAGTAGGAAGAATCAAAGGGTCTGATACAATTATGGGCTCTAAACATGCTAAGAGGCCCCTGACTGCATGATGCCTCATTAGCATGCTATTTATGAGCTTCATTTGGCTTCCGCACAGTTTGTAATTGACACACTAAATGATCATTATTAATTTGGGTCTAATTAGAGGTTTAACGTATTGATTTTTTTTATAATATCTCAATAATGGATGACATCCGCGCGGCTCGTTGGAGTGAGTGCCAGATGCCTGGTGTATTCAGGGCACACAGACATCATTCTGTCATGAGCAACTGTTGATTCTAATAGGAGGCACCGCTGTGATGATGTTGCCTGCTATGTTTTCATGTTGTTTATGGATGTTTCAGTGTATTCGGCAAGAGAACATACTGAACATACTGAACCCTTTCAGACGTGACCAACCGAAAGGGAACGAGGGTAACATGCGTAACCGAGACGTTCTTTAATGGACTATTTTGACTAAATTAAAAATAATAATAAATAAATATTTGTTTTTTTGTCATGGTGTGCATATACCAGATTACATAACAGTTCAAAAGTTTGAGGTCAGTAAGTTGTTTTTTATAATAAATTAATACTTTTATTCAGCAAAGATGCATTTAATGGTTAAAAATATATTTAAAAATGTTACAAAAGATTTATATTTTAAATAATTGTTAGTTTTTGAACTTTGTATTCATTAAAGAATCCTGAAAAAAGGTATCATGTTTTCCACAAAAATATCAAGCAGTGCAACTTTTTAAATATTGTTAATGATACAGCTTGAGCAGCAAATCAGCATATTAGAACGATTGGGGAAGACTGGAGTAATGGTCTGAAAATTCAGCTTTGCATCACAGGAATAAATTACACTTTAAAATATATGAAAATAGAAAACAGTTATTTTAAATTGTTATAATATTTTTAAAAAATACTGTTTTATTGCATTTGTGATCAAATAAATGCAACCTTGGCGAGCATAGAGACTTATTTCATAAACATAAAAACAAACTCTTGAAAAGCATATACTGTCATCTAATGCATATAGAACATGGGAAGAGCTGGTTAAAAATCAACAGTAAAAATCAGATTTTTCTGGCTCTATGCATGCAACATCCAGGAGTTTTACAGTTTTATAAAATTATACAACTGTTTTTAGAGGAAACTAATCACTGATTTGTCAAATGTGCATAGCATCAAATCTGTCAAAGAAACTCACACTAAGTAGCAAGTGAATTAAATATGCATGAGTAGAAGTGTGTTGTGAGCTATGTCTGGAAAATAATGAGTACTTCTGGGTGGACAGATATTTTGATTACACACACACACACACGCACACACACACACGCACACACACACACGCACACACACACACACACACACACACACACACACACACACACACACACACACACACACACACACACACACACACACACACACACACACACACACACACACACACACACACACACACACACACACACACACACACACACTTCAGAACATTTCTTTGTTTTTGTTTTCTGTATATCCGGTCAACAGTGCAGTGTAATTAATTTTTTTATTGTTCTGGTACCAACTATATTCTCTTTAGATGTTGTCAGACAAATTCTTGCTGGCTGTTTTGAGGCAGAAAAATGAAATAAACCGACAGGCAAAATTCTGTGTGCGCAAGAAAGTTGGATGGTGTGAAGGAAATCTTTAATTATGAGGATATATACACTCACCTAAAGGATTACCACCTGTTCAATTTCTCATTAATGCAATTATCTAATCAACCAATCACATGGCAGTTGCTTCAATGCATTTAGGGGTGTGGTCCTGGTCAAGACAATCTCCTGAACTCCAAACTGAATGTCAGAATGGGAAAGAAAGGTGATTTAAGCAATTTTGAGCGTGGCATTATTGCTGGTGCCAGACGGGCCGGTCTGAGTATTTCACAATCTGCTCAGTTACTGGGATTTTCACGCACAACCATTTCTAGGGTTTACAAAGAATGGTGTGAAAAGGAAAAAACATCCAGTATGCGGCAGTCCTGTGGGCGAAAATGCCTTGTTGATGCTAGAGGTCAGAGGAGAATCGGCCGACTGATTCAAGCTGATAGAAGAGCAACTTTGACTGAAATAACCCTTCGTTACAACCGAGGTATGCAGCAAAGCATTTGTGAAGCCACAACACACACAACCTTGAGGCGGATGGGCTACAACAGCAGAAGACCCCACCGGGTACCACTCATCTCCACTACAAATAGGAAAAAGAGGCTACAATTTGCAAGAGCTCACCAAAATTGGACAGTTGAAGACTGCAAAAATGTTGCCTGGTCTGATGAGTCTCGATTTCTGTTGAGACATTCAGATGGTAGAGTCAGAATTTGGCGTAAACAGAATGAGAACATGGATCCATCATGCCTTGTTACCACTGTGCAGGCTGGTGGTGGTGGTGTAATGGTGTGGGGCACACCATTTTTTTTTTGCACACTTTGGGCCCCTTAGTGCCAATTGGGCATCGTTTAAATGCCACGGCCTACCTGAGCATTGTTTCTGACCATGTCCATCCCTTTATGGCCACCATGTACCCATCCTCTGATGGCTACTTCCAGCAGGATAATGCACCATGTCACAAAGCTCGAATCATTTCAAATTGGTTTCTTGAACATGACAATGAGTTCACTGTACTAAAATGGCCCCCATAGTCACCAGATCTCAACCCAATAGAGCATCTTTGGGATGTGGTGGAACGGGAGCTTCGTGCCCTGGATGTGCATCCCACAAATCTCCATCAACTGCAAGATGCTATCCTATCAATATGGGCCAACATTTCTAAAGAATGCTTTCAGCACCTTGTTGAATCAATGCCACGTAGAATTAAGGCAGTTCTGAAGGCGAAAGGGGGTCAAACACAGTATTAGTATGGTGTTCCTAATAATCCTTTAGGTGAGTGTATATATATATATATATATATATATATATATATTTATATATATATATACACACTCTCTATATATATATCATCAAGACACTATAGCAACAAGCTGAAGTATCAAGGAATCCAAATTTGTATGGTGTGTATTGTAATATGGTGGTGGGCTAAAAGAAACATACCAAAATAAAACCTGGGTTTGTTAAGTATAATCAAACTGAGAAATTACTTTTGTATTGGAATAATTATTACCCACATTTCTTGAAACTGCAGCTGTGCCATGGGTGCAATAGATTGTACATGATGTGTGCGATTTAGTTGTATTAAAAATATTATAAAAAACAACAACAAAATAATAATATTACTGTAAAAGCTGTGCATATTTTTAGCTGTATCTGCTAAATTCTAATAATAAATATATTATTTGCATTTTTATATGAACTGTAATACACAGCTGTTTATTTCACTTGCTCCAAAAGATTCATTATCACTCATTTGCGTTGGTTAACCGTGCCTCTTTTAAATTGACCAACATCACTGTTACATGGCTGCATGACAAAGACTGTTTTCATCTCTATAGCGCATTGATTTTGATTGTATTACTGCTTTAGGCTCTCATTGGGCAAGCTGATTTACTTATGAAATAGATCATGCTGGTTTTCCACAACAAACATTAAGAGCAGACAGAGAGAAAAAGCTCAGCAGGAACAGAAAAAAATAAAAAAATTTAAACACGCACACATTTAAAAATGCAAAACTGTTCAAGGATTGTTCCTGCATTGTTCGATTACTGTGCCGAAATGATCTCATTCCATTTATTAGGTCACTTTATAGCATGCTGCATTTCACGCTATGAATACATATGTATCTCTGCAATATCTCATGAATTATTATTATAGTTGTCAGGGAGACATTTACCACCCAGAGTCTAAAATGCTGGGAGGAAAACAACTCAACAAACGATCCAAATGTGAATCTACTCTATTTTTACTGAATATGTATACATTATGAATGAGGCATGACAAAATGTTTTGCATTTGCTATGTATTAAAACCTTAAGCTTCATCCAAACAAGCACTAAAGTGACAGTCATTTCTGATATCCATAAAGATTACAAAAGCAAGCATATCCAAAAGACTGATTTACAATGTCATTGATATACAGTAGCCTAGTATCTTTCATTATTTTAAAGCCCTGTTGTAAACACCAACACATTTTGACTTGCTCTTTTTTTCTTTAGCTATGAACTTTTGGCCCTTTTTAGACCAAATAAATTATTTTTAAAATGTCAATACCATTGCAATCTTTGAAGTATCTAAATATTATAAAAAAAATATTCGGTCACGCATTAGTTTAGGACCCAATTCGTACTATTAACTAACTATTGACTACAACTTTTGCCTCTATAAACTCCTAATTACTGCTTATTAATATTTAGAAATGTAGTTGTTAAATTTAGGTGTTGGATTAAGGGATGTAGAATTTGGTCGTGCATAATAAGGCATTAATATGTGCTTTATAATACCAATTAACTGCCGATATCCTAGTAATATGCATGCTAATAAACAACTAGTTAATAGTGAGAATTGGACCCTAAAATAAAGTGTTAGGAAATATTGAATTAAATATCCAAAAGTATCATCAAAAGTGTAAATAAAGGGAGAGTTTATGCTCATTGCACAAAAGGTACTAGATAGACATTTCAATTTAACTGCATTGCATTGCCATTGCATCATCTTATGTAATTCAGTAAATGTGACATTTTTTACTTTTACATGTACATGAAAGTGCACATGACACCAATATATCCTCATTTACACAGTCTCGACAACTTCACAAGACTTCTTTACAAGTCAAGTAAAAGATGTGAAACAGAGAGTTGCGATCTGGCCGATTTGCATGCCCATTTACAAATTCATTAGTGTGGACACTGTTTGAATAAGACACTGCACTTCAGTGGATATTTTAGAGTATCTGCACAACCTCGGCACACCTCTGAAGCAAGGCTGAATAATTGATATTTCAGAGGGATGAAAAGAGTGAAGTTTGGTATGCAGAGAAGTGACAGCTATAACTCAAACAGGCTGAATCAAAATGCCTCTCTGTGTCTTTGACAATTCATCTGAGTGTGTTGGACAGGATCCAGTAGACTGCACTGGGAATTAAGGAAGATGGATGCTTGTGATAGCGGGCTATCAGTCGGTCGGCCCATTACGTTCCCCCTCGCATTCATCATCCTCCTGGCCTGTTTGTTCAGTGCCACATTAGGCCTTCACATTTGAATCTGCTTGATCT
The DNA here is from genome assembly GCF_029890125.1 of Rhinichthys klamathensis goyatoka. Lineage (NCBI taxonomy): Eukaryota > Metazoa > Chordata > Actinopteri > Cypriniformes > Leuciscidae > Rhinichthys > Rhinichthys klamathensis. The sequence continues at coordinate 2,242,775 of NW_026606778.1, forward strand.
AAATAGAAATTGATTTATAGTCGTGGGGTGGCAGGTTTCTTTGCTTGTGTCTGACTTTGGAAATTTAGTCTGTTGCCTCTTTCACCGGCCTGGGACTCTATAGTTGGTCAGTAAGATTTCTCTGTTTGTTGGCTTTTGAAAGAAGTTTTCTAGTGTTCACCAAGATTGTGTTTCCTTAATCAAAAGTACTGTAAAAATAGTAAAATTCTGAAATATTCTTACAATTTAAAATGATTTATACAGTCGAGCCAAAAATGTATTCAGACACCTTCAACATTTCTCACATTGTCACAGTTTATTCGCTATAGTTTCGAAAATGGTAATACAATATGACAATAACTTTTTGGCCATCCTTCTGTTAGACTGTCTCACAAATGAATTAGGTTGAATATCTGTCAGCTGTTAAATTTAAGTACAGAATTAGGTAATAGTTTAGGTCAACCAATTACCAAGCAATGATTCATTTTGTTCAGTCTGTGGTGCAAAAAGGTCACATTAGCAATTAAAGAAAAATCACTTAAGCAAAACATGGTCAGGTCAAAGTGTCTGAATAATTTTGGTCCCAAATTTTAATACATTTTACTATCGTACAAAGAATTTTTGGGTATAATATGTCACAGATTACTTTATTTTGCTATCCTCACTTACATAAATGAACTTTAGCGTCCTGCAACCACTAGTAAAAAAATATATAAAAAATTATATCTGGTGTCTGAATAATTTTTGGTTTGACTGTATATAATATTTTTTTTTGTGTGGAGACTATGACCGTTTTTTGATTAACTTAACTTTGATTTTACTGGACATACTGTAGTGCAAATGGCACAGAAGAATATCTACCGATCTACATATTTCTATAAATGCACAGCATATATCATCAGCCTTTTTTGTTATCGCACTATACAGAGCTAGCCATGTTTTCATTTTTTTTTTTTTTTTTTGCTGCAGGACACTGGAATTATTGTCCTCAGTCCTCTAAGTGCTAATTGCCTCTGACAAGGCTCACAAACACGACTCGATCACTGAGAAGTGCTCATTTTTACAAAACAGTTTAAAAGGTTAATTATCCTGCTATATCTCTCTATAAATCTTAGTATTGTTGTGAGTATAAAAACAGGAATAGTATGAGAGTCACACAGCTCCACTGACTTCATTGAGAGTGCACTCGGTGCCCAATGAATCATTCAGTATGAAGTAAACACTTCACTTAGCATTGATGTGTTCCATTTTCAATGACACTTCTATTTACAGTCTGTTCAATGGCTTTGACTTAACATGCTTATCACCTGTGACTGCTAGTATTCAAATGGCCTTGTAAAACACAACCGAGTGTGTATTGTTTTGGAGATGACATCAGTCACATTGATCATTTTAAAATTTGACAACAAAACAATTATATTACTCCTACTGATCTGACCTTTAAAAGGAGGTTAACTAGAATATTCCATGAATGGAGACAAACATTCCTAGGAATATGCATTCAGTGTTTCAAATGCTTCAAAAGCAGGATCTGAGTACCAAGAGGTTCAAATCCCAGATGGAATGAAAAGCCACTGCCCTTGTGCAAGACACTTAACCTGTGGTTTCTCCAGTGGTAAGATCCCTGTAGTAATTTTTTTATTTTAATGCAAGGGTGATAAATCACAAAGTGGCAGCGAGAAAACATATTGGATAGCTCTGCCTGTCCTGTAGATGTCACTGTGTTTTGCTTAACTAACTTAACTGTATTGTGAGTTACAGTATAATGCTGCACTGCATCTGAACTTTCAGCACCATAGTGAAAGAAATCATAAGTGGTAAAATCACAAAGTTTGTGATGAAATAAAACTAATAACTCAAAATAATGGCCGTTGTAATCACAGATTGTAGGCTATGCAAAAGCAAGCATAACCAGTTTAGTCCGATTAACTAACAAATAACGGTTTAGTGAATCAAAGACAGCATGACCAGTGAAGCCTGAATCCCATTACGAATTAATCTTATGAATTGGTTTTGTTATAGTGAAACAAATACTATGTAATAGTAGCATATTAGCTACTATATGAAGATATTGAATAAAGAGAAGTATGGTAAAACGCCTTTCTGAATTCAGCCATACAGACTGTTTTGCACAATTACAATAACTGGAAGCGCATGACATCGAAAGTCTTGCACATTCAAGTTAGCAATGGCTTCACCCGCTCTTACGTTAAAATAAGATGGAAAATTTACAACATTAGCAAAGAGAGCGTTTCTTTCATATGTAAGAAAATGGGCTTTAAAACTGAACTAAACATCAATGTATTTACACTACCGTTCAAATGTTTGGGGTCGGTACGATTTTAAATTCTTTTAAAAGAATTCTCTTCTGCTAACCATGGCTGCGCTTATTTGATTAAAAATACAACAAAAATCAGTTATAGTATTAAATATTATTCCAGTTTAAATCAGCTGTTTTCTGTGTGAATAAATAGTAAAGTGTAATTTATTCCTGTGATCAAAGCTGAATTTTCAGCATCACCAGTGTCAGTGTCTTCAGTGTCAAATGATCCTTCACAAATCAGTATAATATGAGGATTTGATGCTCAAGAAACATTTATTATTATTATCAATGTTGAAACAGTTGTTGGTCTGTCAGTTGTACAGTTTTTTTTTTTTGATTCTTTGATGAATAGGAAGTTCAAAAGAACAGCATTTGTTTGAAATATAATCTTTTGTAACATTATAAATGTCTTTACTGTCACTTTCGATCAAATTAAGTATTGATTTCTTTCCTCCAAAAAATAAAAATAAAATTCTCACTGACCCCAAACTTTTGAACGGTAGTGTATATGTGCATAATTACATAGGAGTATGAGGACATTACATTTTATTTTTATATATATATATATATATATATATATATATATATAATGCTCAATGCTCCAAGAGGCTGTTGCACAAAAGACAATAACGCGTTTTGGTGAGATAAAATGTCCAAGTGTCACAAAATGCAATGCATACATTTTAAGGGGCGTCCCACAAAGCCTATTTACCTTGCTTTAGCTCTACAATGAAAGAAGGTGGAACATTTTTTTTCCCCCAAAAGCTTTTTCAATTAGAGTGAAATGAGTGGGGCTATTATCACAATGCGACAGGCCTCGCCACTTTCCAATAGGTCCTTTGATTGCCATGGAAACCAGCTATCATTGTCATGACCACCTCTGGTGCTACATGTAATTTTCGGTGTGTGAGGGGCTCTGATAATGCACAATCAACAGCAAGGAGAGGAAGGCATCATGGCCAATCCGGGAGTGTCTGGCACCAGCACTGCCAGTGAGAAAGTCTCAATGGGGGATAGATTGGACTGCCGCAGAATGAGGCTACTCTTCTCAATGCAGGCTATGAACTTGCTTCCGAGTACAATTTTCCTGCTGGAACCGAGATTTTCTTTACCTTGCGAGTTTAAATGATGGAATGGATCACGGCAGGCAGGAGGAGACCAAGGCTATAAGAGCCACTTGCCAAAATTAAATGCGTATTTCTCCCAAAAGAGCCACAAACTGGGAATCCGCCGCTTGTGTTGTACAGTATCGCTCGTTCTTGCTTGCTTTATCTTTCACTCGTTCTCGCGTCTGTGTCTATACCGACCTGTCTGTCACAGATTTACCTATTGTGTTGTTCTTCTTTTAGATCCCCCTTCAGACACGCTCTTCCCATCTCTTCCGCAGCGAGCTTCTGTCTCTATCTGCTTTCTAACGCAAACCTGGAGAACATCCAATTCTCAGTCGCTCCATATCATCTTCTATTCTCATCTTCTATTATGTCTGTGCATATCCTCATTTCCATACATGTGCGAGAGATAAAGACCTCTAAACTGAAACTGACACTTTAGCATCAAAACTTTCAGCTATTTAGGGGAATTTAAACGTGTTCAGACGTTCGCGTTTGTTTGTGAAAGTTTTGTTAGTTTGTATGACAGGTGTTATCAGCCCGCTTCACCAAATAAAACAAAAACAAAGGTGACAGTTTAGGTTCAACTTTTTCCTAGTTTACCACTATAAATACAAATAATTCCTTCTAGCCTTTTCTTTCATGCTTCCATCCTTCCTTGTTAACTTTTTCTCTCTTTCAATGCTTATTTCCTTCGACTTAGGCTACTTCATCATTCTTTCCGTATTTTCTTGTTTTTCCTCTCCTTTCTTCCTCCTTCCTTCTTTTCTTCTCTTTCAAGCAGCGTCTTACACCTGCGATTCCTAAAGTAGTCTTCGGCCACATGAAAACATTGTTTTTGCTTAATTTCATGGCTTTTAGGGAAGATGAGAGTGCAGTCCATGGAAACAGCTAAATTGTTTCCTGAACACTGGTGTAAAAAGCTTCGAACACATGAATATGTGAGCCACTGGTAATTATGCGTTTTATCTGTTCAAATCTTGGCTTCTCCAATGTGAAAGACAAATAACCCACTGGAACAAACAATGGGATAAGACAAAAGCTGAGGTTGGAGCAAGAACAGATGCAATTCATTATGCACTAAAACTCAAAATGGTGGCTGCATGACGGAAAGACTACTTTAGTGAAAACAGGGGACAGGAGGCAATTGTAATTGAAAAAACTACTACAAAGACATCTGATGTTGGTCAGTAACAGTGCCATATTAAAAATATGTACATTGAGAAAGATTTGATCATAATAATTCATTTTAAAAAAGTATTCAGTGTTTCAATTGCCCCCGCATGTAAGGCACACTATGCAGGAATTCCGTTTTTGTCGAACAGCGACCCCTAGAGTCGCTGTGGAGTACTTGTATTTAGCGTTACTGTCGTAAATGCCACTCACGCAGAGCGTCTGCCATATGGTCTCTGCACTCACGGCCTGATGTCCCTTTGAAGCTGTTATATTAAGTTACAAATCTTGCATAGTGTGCCTTTAAAGAAGAGATCTAGCGCTAAAATGTGTTTTTGAACACAACCTGAGCGCTCGTGTCCGCTGCTATCAGTGTCATGCATACATACATAGTGTCTCTTGTGGCGGCGCGCGCACAGTCTTCACTCGGACGCGCTCTTCAATCTATCGCTGTTGCAGAGACTCTCTATTCATTCCGGCGAAATCACAAAATACAATGCACACAAACTTAGAAAGATTTACTTACTAGTCCATCAACAAGATCGCCAGGTCAGCATCACTGTTGCGTCCAGTGCTGCTTTTTAGCTCGCGCCAACGAGTGAAAGCCCGACCGAGTGGGACTCTTGTCCAGTTCCTCACGCGGTCAGATTCTCTTTTCCTTTTCCTAGTCTCTTCCGACCGCGTTTTCTTTGCTTTTTCCATCGTCGAGTATCACGTCTGAAAAGCTATCACCCCCAAAGCTTTACTACCAGGATGATTCGCCCTACTATGAGTTTGTTTACCACCGAAATGACTTTGAAGCTGTTATATTAAGGTACAATTCTTACATAGTGTGCCTTTAAAGCCAATTCATATTACTCTTTTTGCATTAAGGTTTAAAAAATATAAAAATGTTTTCAACAACGATAATAAAAATAAATGACCAAATCAGGATTTCTGAAGGATCATGTGACACCGCTGAAGATTGGAGATTCTGCTTAGCATAAACAGCTTGAGCCTTGGGGAGCATAAGAGACTAAAAGCTGCAATCCGTAAATGTTTTTGATTAAAAAATCAATTATTAAGCAAGTACATAACCAATCAGTGTTCAAAACTATCTTCTTGTAATAATTTTTTCTAACTTGATAGGATTTTTTTTTTAATGAAACATAAGAGTTTATACATAAGATTATACATAAGAGACTAGAGGTCATCCATGGTTGAGACCATGTGCCAGTTTCAGAAGTGACCTTAGAACTTTCCCAACTTCATTTTCCAAATGGACGTTTTTACTTTTGGCTCAAATAGAATCATCTCTAAGTGCAATTCCTAGTTAAGCTTCTTTGCCCAATCAAGCCTAGAACTCAAGCATCTGCGTAGCTTTCTAAATTTCATGAGCAGAAGACAAGTTTAGGCTTTTAAGAACGGTAATCCACTTATGCTTTGCACACGTTTCCTCACACCGGCTCCTCTGAGGGGAAGTGCTTGCCTTAAAGGATTCTATTGTTAAAGATGAGAGAAGTACTACAAATATGTGTGTTAAATAAAACATGATGCCTAACTAATAATTCAATATTTGTGCAACTGCCTATGGATTCCATATAGGACTATGATTATCCAAGAGGAACATTTTGCTACATTGTTGTTAGTTCGCTCTCCCATAGCTTATATGTGTCTCATATAAAGATACACTGTAAATGTTTACCCCTCTAATAAAAAATATGAACTACTATGAGCATAAAGCTTTTAAATCACTTTAAATCATTTTATAAATCACCATGCACTTTTGCAATGCCTCCTTTGTGTAATTGAAATTAAATATGTCCTTCTGAGTTAATGGTTTGGTTGATATCACTAAAATCTGTTAGATGTAGTACATCATGTTTACAATCTATATCTGAAATACACACACATATGAACACAGCATATACATGTGCATGTAAACCCAGGGGGATATCTCAGGGATCCCCAATAATGGTGAAGGAGTGGGAACATTTGTTTAAATTTGGTATCTAGTGGAAAGATGGCATCCCCGTGTTCACAAGCCACTTGACATACAGATAAAACTTGACAAAATCCACAAGTATTTTGACAGTTTTGAGAAGCTCCACTGCACTCTAACCGTTCACCGAGATGAGCTTTCGGAACGACTGCCCCATGCTTCATTTCCATCCCTATAGTAACCCTTTAGTCTAAATTTAACAGGATAGATTTTCTGTCGCTCTTTTTTTATTATTATTTACTTTCAATTTCATACAGCATTTAGCTCTTACCAGCTCACAACCATTTTTCATCCTGTTAGTCAACTCTAATGTGACGCTCCATATTTTGTATGGGTTATGGCGGCCAAATTATCACCCAATAATTCTTAATAATTTCAATAATAATATGTAACCATTTGAATTGCCACACTAGAGTCATAAAATAACACTCCAGGACTCTAGCTCCAATTCATTTTCTCTCTCCATGTGGTTGACAATGATTCATTATTGGGCTTAATGCAGTGAGAGAGGAAATGGAAGGCACACGCTCTAGTTAATTGGAACCTTTGTTGCAACGATAAGGACTGCATGAAAGGCGCTTAATATCAAAATCTGGTATCTGTAAACAACTGCTGCGCAACCATGGCCCTAAAAGATAATGAATCAATGCAAATTTGTGTTTATTATGATCTAGAACACATAGTATTAGTGGTATGAAGAGAATGAGAAGGGTTTGGGGTCACATAATTAAGAGTCCTTTAAGCTGCCATATCTAGCTATCTAGTAACAATCTTAGAAATGCTTCCTATAGCAACCATCCAGATCTTGGTGAACTTTTCTATTTTATTTTGACTGATGAAAGTGGTAGTAATCACCACAATTTATTATTGTTTTAAAGAGGTCATGTCATTAAATGGGCAATATTGTTTCAAGCTGTTTATGTAAGACTATTATGTAAACACCCTTTGCACCTGAAACAAAACAAAATGAAACAAATAAAAATGAAACAAAAAACAAGTAATAAAAATAAAATAAAATAAAATAAAATAATAAAAGTCACCCATTTTTAATGCTGGGAATTACAGTGACCCTAAAGGGACATGGTGATGAAAAAACTTCTGTTAAAGTTTCTCAAGGGAACGCAAAACTTTTGTGAGAGAACGCAAAAGTATTGATTTATTCCTCCCATCCCATATTTTTTTTCAACCACCATGTCCCTTTAGGGGCTCCGTGAATCAACAGAACAATATTTGAACATCTTTTGCAATATATTATTCTTATCCTTAAAAATTTGAAATGATCGTTCTTCTTTAAAATTACTTCACTGAGATTGGGACACTGAATTATGAATTTATGCATTCGGTAACACTTTATAAGAATGGTCTGTCATTAATAGGTAACCATACAGGAAGTAATGCAGGACAACTGAGTAATACATTAACACTTCAGCTACTACTATTAACTAATATGAAAAAAAGCTTAACGAATCAGTAAGTAATATCAAATTTAGGACTAAGATAGTTCCTTAGTAGTTAATAATTACTGAATGAGATTAGCCTCATTAATAACTATCAACTAACTATGACAAATTATAGAGAATTACCAATTAATTACTAATCAGAACATTATTGTGTGTCTGAGATGTAATCAATAATCTTGTTTACTCTGAATATGGTCATAAAATGCATTACTAATTACTTGAGTGTTACCTAGTCACTCTTCAAGAACTACTACTAGTGATCCAGACCATTATTTTCAAGTGAAAAAGACGAATTGGGATCTCGCCTGAGAGCCCAATTCGTCAGTCATTCTTACGTAACGTCTCGGTTCCCTCCTTCAGGGAACGGGGGTTACATTAGAAACCTAGACGTTTTTAACTTTAAAATAATGGTCCTGATCTAGTAGTTCTTGAAGAGTGAATATAGATAACACTTGAGTAATTAGTGATGCCCGGATTCCCCAGAATTTGTTTAATGTATATTAAATTCTTATTTCATGAATTCGATTTTTAATGGTATGACCCCCTTGAAATCATGTGAATCAGCAAGATGAAGGATGGCAGAAAGTTGAGTTCCATGCAAGCGGCGCGAGCGGTATAAAATCGCGCCCAGAGAAACAACACATCACCAAAGGTTGCTCAGGCAATCATCTCTCCTATTGTCCCGGCTTCACAGACAATGAAGGCTTGGAGTCTGTGAGGTTGTGTTTCTCGAGGGGGAGGGAGGAAGAGAGACAGAGGAAGACAGGGCCTGATTCTAGCGCCCACTTAGGCTGGAAGGGTTGTGGACGTGCCCAGAGCCGAAGCTTGGTGACCTGTGAAGTCAGGGAGCACTGAAGCCAGATTAAAGCTAATCACCCCGAGCCTGACTGGATCCCTCACTCCGACTGTCAGCACCCGACCGGTGGACTCTCAAGGACAAACTGATATTCCAAGAGTTTTTTGGTAAAAGCCAAACAGTGGACATCACCACATCAGTGAATGCTTGACTAGTTAGCCACAGGCGTCAACCTCAGGCATATTTTTTTGCATACAAGATGGTTTTTGCAGTGAAGTGGCATCATTTACAAGATATAGGCTACACTGTATCTAGAAAATAAAGAAAAGTCAAATGTTAATTGCTTACCTGTAGTTTGCCTTACCATATAAGGTATAATAGCCTATATATAAAATGCCAACGCATTCTCACCCCAAGGCGTCACTAAAATGACAATTTTGACCATGCTTCAATATTCGACGCTTTAGGCACCCTTTAGCGTCAGTTTAGGTCTGGGGTAGGGTTAGGATTAGATAGCGTCATCTAACTGACGTTAAAGGTAAAGCGTCAGCAAGATGACGCCCTAGGATCGCGTCATGTAACTGACGCTAAAGGGTGCCTAAAGCGTCGAATATTGAAGCATGGTCAAAATGATTCCCAAGGCGTCAGTTTCATGACGCCTAGGGATGAGAATGGGCTGAAAATGCATATACAGTACAGCACAATAATGTACCTTAAGACAATATAAAATGTAAAAAGTATGAATTAGATAATAAACGATGATGAAATATAAACGATAAAATCAGACCAATAGAAATAAATAGAAAACAGTTATTTTAAACTGTAATCATATTTTATATTATTACTGTTTTTACAGTACTTTTGATCAAAGAAATGCAGTCTTTGTGAGCATAAGACGTTTAAAAAAATCGAACCAACCCCAAACTTTTGAACGGTAGTGTACAGTATTCATTATGGGACCACAGTTTTATAATAATATAATAATAATAGCTGTAGTTGTGTTTTTCTAGCTGGGAATTGTATGGTTGCCTTGGCAGTGTTTAGTATGGTCTATCTGCTGTTGCATTAAAAAAAACAATAAAAAGATATAGACTCTCCAACACAAAAAAAAAATGCACGTTTAGGAACTAGCTTGAATATTTCATACCTGCTGTCAATAATGAATAGCAGAACTGTAAATCATGAATCATGCATTTCATCCAGTCACACACACACACACACACACACAAAATGCCACAATCGCTGAGCAACGTGTGTGATGAAATGAGCCATGTAACACTCTCTGTCCCACAGCAGCCCGTCCCAGAATGCCCAGCGGGATCCTCGTTCTGAGCTGCCCTTTGCTCTCCATGAGGTTCACATAGATTAAAATGCACCGCTCTGGCCTATGAATATTACATTTCCTGTCTATAATTCCATGTATATCAGTGCCAAACAGCTGGGAGAAGTGTGAGCCAATATTAGTGAACAGCCCCTCAGCAGTGGTGCAGCTTACATTTATAAAGCCCAAAGAGCTGGAATTCTGAGAAGTACATGAACAAAGTGATGTGCCATACTGTATGCCTTCAATAAACATATGGTATGAGAGATGTTTTGTGCAGAAAAAAAAAGGTTTGTGCATCATCTTTCCTCAGCTTCCTTTGGTAGAGTTTCTCTGGTGGTTTGTGGACTAGCCTCTGAACTAGCCGCTGGGCAAACCTTGAGCAATTCCTCAACACTCCTGCAACGACTAAAAGCTAACACAAAGCTCAAATATTCTGATCTGCTGCTTTAAGAAACATTTCTTATTGTTATCAATGTTAAAAACAGTTGTGCTGCTGAATGGAAAGTTGGGTTATTTATTTGAAATAGAAAAATTTTGTCACAATGTAAAAGTCTGTCACTTTTGATCAATTTGATGCATCCTTGCTTAATAAAAGTTTTTTTTTTTTTTTTTTTTAAGTTACAGACACAAAACTTTTGAACAGTAGTATATTATAAAGTTACAAAATGGCAGCATATTTTAGAATGTAATGACACGCACCATTTACTGTCTAATATTCTCTCCTATTGCTGTTGCCACTATAAAAAAAAAATAAAAAAAACACCGACATGCCGTTCAAATGATTTTACCAAAGTTAAGAAAACAGCATGCCAAATAAGTCCCCATAGACATGGAAAAGCAACTGCACCGTGCTGCCTCTCCTGGATTATTGCTTTAATACATCTCTGGCTGCGGTACATAAAGGAATCACTGGCAACATTCACACCATATCAGATAACTCTTCATCTTTCCAAGTAGCCTATTACATTGTAAATGCGTGAAGTGTGACGTGACACTTCTGCCTGTGTCTCGTAATGCGTTCACGCCCTGCCGAATGATCAGTTACAAACACCTTGAGCTGCCAAACATGACCTCCTGAGCCCTCTGCTGCCTGTTTCATGGAGGAAATCTGCTTTTTGAGTTCTTCTGAGATCAGGGAACAGACTTGTTTAGGCCGTGGATGGCTACAAGGATTATGTTTATTTTCTCCAATGAGCAACATCTTGTTTCTTGTTCATTAAAACATTAGTTATGCATGGCGAAGAAGCTACACTGTAAAAAAGGATCGTGATTTTAACGGTAAAAGGCTGTAAAAATGCTACAGTGAAAAACTGTTAATTGGTTAACTGAAAGTTTCCTTATTATATATGGTAAATAACTGTGATAGATCTAACGGTACATTTACTGTAATTTTACTGTAAAATACCGTTAAATTTAGAGTTTTTGAAAGTGAAAAAGAACAACTAATTGTATAATTTACAGTGAAAAACCGTAAATTGACATTCCCACAATTCCCTGCGTGACACTTCACATCTGATGTATTTTTGTTGAAATAACTATGTTTCTTAGTTTTCTTAGTTCTTTTCTTATCAGTTATGTACATTAGAGTTTTATGTTACATTTAATGTTGTTAAATGAATGTTTATTGCATTTTTTAAATTTCATGTGTTACCATGATGCTGTTTAGTGTTTGTGCAAATGACACTGTGCAGCTTATATATATTTTAGTATTAACTTTCTTGTGGAAGAGCTGCTTGTGATGAGCTTTGATTTATCGTGTGACTTTCATCACTGCTGATTGATGTTTGTCAGTGTATTACAATGGTACAAAACAGATAATAATAAATAAATAGGTTGGTAAATTAACATTATATCATCTAATGAAATACGGTTTATTACTGTAAATTTTAAGTTAAGTCTGTAAAACCAATAACGTCTGTACCATATTTTTGACGGTAAAATTCTGGCAACCACAGTATTTTACCGTAAAAATGGCATTTTATTTTTTACAGTGTATTTAAAATGTACAACAACAATCAAGTAATTTAATGGGTAATGTATTGGCAAATATTTGGTAAGACTTTACTTAGGCTAATTTGAGTGTCATAGCTGTGCAATTTAGGTAGTCTACTCGCAGAGAAAAAATCTAACCAAACAAATTGAGTGCAAATTATAGAATCTATAGGTTTGTGTAACATTAACATGTTTGCGCACATAAACATGTTACAGAACTAAGAGTTCTTTATCATTTATTAACATGCACAACAAAACCTACACTCACATTGTTATATTTGACACTTCAATAAGAATGATGAAAAAAGGCTCAGTGTAAATTGCTCCTGGTAGAAGATGGGATGGATCCACATTTGAAGCATTTCTCAGGCATCCATGAACTGTGCAGCCTATCACTGATGGCCTGCTAAACACTGCCATTTTGTGCTGCATGGGCAGAAGCTGTGCTGGAACGATAAAGGCCTACTGCTATGAAACAATTCTGAGCAATTTACATTATTATTTTTCGTTTGCCCTCCAAAATTGTTTATTAAAATGTTCTGTGTAGTACTACCTTGTGCATTTAGTACAGTTAAATGCATTCGCTGATGGATAATTTGCATGCGGATTTGAATTCAACCACATTAAAGGAGCAAACCCAGGGTGCATGTATAACGAGTTTCCATTTATTTAAATTAAACAGCTAAATTGGGTTCAGTAGCTAATGAAATGGTCATGGCGCGAGTGACCTTTATCAGCTTGCTTTTCTGAAAGGAAGTGGGTCGGAATATGCATGTGTGTTGTGGCGTGAGAGGTGGGCTACACGCCAATTTCAATAATTAATAATGAGAAAAAAGTTTACTTTTAATCAACAAATTGTGCAAACAACTGCACAAAACTACAATTTATACATGTTTACCACAAGGAAAGCCAGTTATTAAAGTGTCTGACAATAATAGGGTTAACAGCATAAAATGTGTTATCATTGTCAAAAAAACAAACAAAAAAAACTTTAAAAAGGTCTTATAGTTGTTTTAGTTGAGCAATGTTTGAAAAAGACACTACCAATGACGCTTGGTTAGATGGATAAAGATAAACTACATTATTTAATGACCATTTAGCGTAATGTGTAACGTGTATTATTGATTAATTATTAATACTACGTTCATGAATGATTCAAACAGGGTTTTAGATCAGCACTAATGAATTTTATCTAAGAAAAATGAAGACGATATGAACTTGGACAGCCAAGATGAAGCACTTTGAATTAGTGCAGTAAAGTGGAAGTGGAAAGTGAAGTTATGAATTGATTAAGTTATGATGATATAATGAATTGATATTAGCTATAGGCCATAGATATAAATGGGGAAAAAAATCATATTTTTGTTTTTCTTGAAATAAAATGCTCTGAGAGTTTGGGAATAATCTAGTATAAAATATGATAGGATATCATAGAGCAAAAAAAAAAAAAAAAAAGACTGTCTGGAAGATAACTAAATGTTAAATGAAAAAGATAGACCATTGTTTTATATCAAAACACTAATAATATAATAATATATACATACATTTTTGTGTAATTTTCTCATCTCATCATTTATAATAAATACAAAACTGAATACTGAAACAGAGCAGACTGATACATTACAAATATTTGCATCACACAAAGCACAATTCTGTGAATTATTAATTATTAATTGATGGTATACCCATTAATGTACCTATCAATCCTGCTGGACTCCTGGAATCATCCGCAACTTTCACCCCCATTAGCGATGGTCCTACACTGGTTACAAAAATATAGCAATACGAGTTCATTCCATGTTTTTCCTTTTTTACTTGTTTGGTTTTGGGTGTCCTTCCCGATGTCCGGAGACATGAGATAAATCACAGGACGTCCTCTGCAATAAAACCAGTTAATTCCAAGGGGTTTAAATCTCAGGGTCTGCTGCAGATACTAACACAACAGTTCCATTAAAGCAAAATTAAGCGCCACAAAGGCACCGTCTCAGCAGAAATATACAGCGTGGCCTGCCACATTAACATAAAGCATGGCCCTCAAAAATTATTAGCCCCTCTAATCTTGAAACTCTCAGACGCTGCATTGCACTGTTCCAATGACCTGTCCATGGTGATGCATGGCTGTTTTTTTTTTTTGTTTTTTTTTTGCGCTCTCTCTCTTTGCTCCCAGCTCTGGATTTATGCTCACTGAAATAGAAATGCACAGACTCATTGGAGTCTGGAAACACATCCTTGCACATTCATCCAAACAAGGTACTTCATCCATTTCTTATCAACAACACATTAAGAGCAGGGATGTCGCTTATATCAGGTATTTTGATGCGCAAGCATCAAAGGGGACAGACAAGGGGCTTCTTCTCCGAAAATTTCATTTTTAAAATATTTCATATATAAATACTAGCTGCACGATTAATCGTTAAACGGTCCTAAATTACAACGATTTAGCTATGCCTATAAATCCTGTGAAAAGTACGAACACTGCAGAACATTCAAATTAGCCATGCAATTTGATACTTCAAATTAAGATTAAAGATTTGTATCAATTACATTGTTACATCAGTAGGTCTTTGTGAGTCATTGAATCATTCATTCAAACTGATTTAATAATAATAATAATAATAATAATAATACTGATTAATTCAAAGTAGTGTTTTTTATAAAAATATACTTCAGTATGGAAGAAAATTAATGCCAAATGTTTTGAAACAAAAAAGCTTATTGAATTGCACTAATTGAAAAAAAGGTTCTTGCATTTTAATACATGTGTATTTTTAGGGCTTGCATTATTATGGGCTGAAATTCAACATGGTTGTATATTTAAGCTGTGAATATCCAACGCATTCTCATCCTTTGGCGTCATATAGGTGACGCCATATGACATTTCGTCGAAATCTTACGCACATGGCATCCTTTAGAGTCAATATAACACGCACTGTTATGCCCTAACGCTCAAATTAATTAATTGGTTTGAGTAGGACAAACTTAAATTAAACAAATTAGTTCAGTCAAATGAACTTTTATGAGTATTTAGCACTCTCTTTTTCTTTCAAGTTCACAGAACTGATATATTTTAAGTAAACTGAACTGTTTCATTGTTTTGAGTTTTATGAAATTATTTATTTTAATTTAGACGAACTTAAGTTTAACTGAAACAGCTGGGATGTCTATTTCCCAGCATGCTTTGCCGATGGCACTCGAAAGGGAGAGTAAATGCTAAAATTAAGTGTAATATAATGTTTTTTTTGTGTAAGATTAATGTTATGTGTGAGATTTAGTAGTGATTAATGTTTTATTGTGCTAATTTAGAAGAATTTCTGTTAATGTTGGCTTTAGGATAGTTACCATCATGGTGACAACTGATGCCTGCAGCTTGATTTGAGAGCAAATAATCCCTTTATATTGCTGCGCTCACACAGCATGTGTTTCTGTATAACATACTATTGCTAATATATTAGCATTTACTACGTTAGCAGATTCGCTTTTTAAAGCTAACTAAGTTTATACTAATAAAAGTGTTTTGAGTTCTGCCAACTTATTTGGGTTTACAGTGTACTTCATAGATTTAAGTTATATAACTGAATGGAATTAGTACTATTAACTTTATTTACCCAGGTTATCTCAACAATAAGTTATTGAGTTACTTGGACACAAATCAAATATTTTTTTATGCTTAAATTGTTTGAGTTAATAAACTTAAATGATTTAAGGCAATCGGTTTCCTCAAACGGTTTGAGTTAAACTAACTCATTTAGGTCTGGGGTAGGGTACGGTTATGACGCCTTGGGATCTGCGTCTCATATTCACGCTAAACGATGCCATGTGCGTTGGATTTAGACGTGCGTCATCTGTATGACGCCTTGGGTTCTGCGTCTCATATTGATGCTAAAGGATGCCATGTGCGTAAGATTTCAACGAAATGTACAAAGCGTCACACGTATGACGCCAAAGGATGAGAACGGGCTGGAATATCTCAAATCCAAACATTTCACACACATTTTCATTATTAAAAAATCAATAATCTATATTCACCTTAAAGGTTTCACTTTCAAAATATTCATTCTGTTACAACCTATAAAAATACAACCTATAATATTCGACAGGCAATTTTCGGTCCATTTTATTTCGCTTTACAAATTCGCTGGTTCAAATTCGACAGAAAATTCAACATTTCACATCCGGGAACTGCAGGAATAGCAGTAGAGTACCGATTCATAATCTCCATCTGCTGTTAGTCCATCTCACCAGCAGGGGGTGCAAGTGCGTCTTGATGAAGACCAACAATTACGAAGAGTCATTCATTTTAATAAAAATAAAAAACGGATTTACAGAAATAGAGCAAACGGTAAGTGTATGTGTGATGATGATCAGGGGCAGTATATGTGCGGAAAACCTGATAGACACAAAAGCTGTGTTTATATTTAATTCAATGTCTTCAATGTTACTTTCCCTGTGTACACGTAAGCAGCTTTCTCTACCGTGAATGAGATTATAATGTTATTCCCCGATGCCGATGTACAGATCAAACGTTAAATCTGAGATAGACATATATTCCTGTAGTTTGTTTAACTGCAGTACTAGGGTTTCTCTCAATACAGTACGTCATACTCCAGGATTCCCCTGTTGTCAGGACATGTACAATGCTTAACGTAGCTTAGTGGACTAATACAGTGATATAAAAGACCAAACTCATATCTTATTGGAAATGTAGGCTATACTACATAGGCTACAGGCAAGCAGATGGACTCAAAATTTGAGCGTAACACGCAAGGTTTGAAGCTAAGCGTTTCCCTGTGAAATACTGGCATAAAGTTGGCTTGACATTGGACGTTCAAAATTTGCAAATTTAGGGACCGTCTCTAAAGTTACATACGACATTAGTATACACGTTTCTAACTTCAATAGCATTTGAAGAGAAAACCAAATGTAAAGTGTTCATGTAGGTGATTAACATTTTGTCAGAACTAAATGACGTTACTTTTAGTTGTCTACTCAGAATCGTAGGAGAACCGCAATCTCTATTTTAAACCAAAAATCTTGATTATTAATTTGATCCAGAATCGTGCTGCTCTAATAAATATACATATAAAAATGTATTTCGTTTTCTTTGTACTATGCAAAGACTATACAGTAGATATACAAAGACAGTGCACTCCTATTACTTATGAATGGGAGAAAGTGCAACACGCAATATGGCAGAATACTTCCCGCCTTCTAGATAAAAGAGCCAATCGCTGATTGGCCCCCAAGGGTCCAGAGTTTGAAAACCCCTGATTTATACTACACCTCAGTCAGACTCTGATGACCAGCCATCTCAATACCCCAACGTCCAGGTCTGGCCCGAAACCAAATGCAGTTTATACTAGGACGATTCCATGCCCACCTATCCCCACCAGAAATAATGGATTGAGACACTTAGCTCTGATTAAAGATTGGATGCTGTGCATAATCGCAGCGCTTTATGGCAGAGGAGAAAAATCAATCACTGTGATCTCGCTCACGGCAGGGTTGAAATAAAGCCCAGTCATGTAGAAAATAGACTCTCTGTCACCCCACCGGTAGCCAGCCGGGCTCCATCACCACACACAATAACCTGCAAGCGTCCCCTTCGTATTCAAAAGCCATCCGAGCTCCTGGGAGCTCTTTGATGGACAGGGCTTCTTGTCTGCCGCTGTTGTGTACTGACATTGCTGTATGTGACACCATTTGATCAGGTTGAGGGGAAATTCGAATGAGGTGAGGGAGTGTGTCATCTCTGGGCATCAGATCATGACATGCCTGTTCACATGTCCTTCGTCTCATGAGTTTTTATTGTGACACTGGGTTCATATTGCAAAACTTGCATTATTTCAGCCAAAAGCCAGAGGCTAGAATTTTTGCTCAGCTGCGGGATTTCACTTTATTGAGGGCCTCGCAGAATTATTACATTTTTTGTTGTTGTTGTTGCTGTGGATCATTGCTGTTATGCAATACCTTTTTTATCTTTTAAAAGACTATAATTTAATGAAATATTTTTTTATAAATGGTTATCTGAAGCTTAAAGGGGTCATATAATGGTACATGCACTTTTTCAAGTTGATTGTACTGAAATGGGTGTTGGCAGTGCCTGTACACAACCATAATGATAAAAATTCATCCAGTGTTTTTGTTTTAATCTCCTTATATGTTTTCCCCTGCCTCAAATCGAGCCGTTCGACCGTGTGACGTCACACGGTCGAACGCCCCTCCCGCGATTGTTGATTGACAGCCGCGTTTCAACACAGACCCGCCCTCGCAAGCCAGCTGTCAATCATAGGGTGCTTCTCATTTCTTATTTGTGCATCCTCGTTTCCTTTCCTCGCTTCCTTTCCTCGCGTCTCAGCTCCACCCCCTGTAGGACGCGAGGGAAGGCTGCAAGGAAAAAAAATGAGGACGGAGGAATTGAATGAAAGCTTTTTTATACATTGGAATACTTGATCACTCGAGCGTCACTTCACAGCGTCATCAGCTGCGCTCAAAGGATCTGCCCTTATGTTGTTAAAGTTTGTTTATTTAAGAAATTCATAATAAATAATAATAAAAAAAGATACCTTGTTGAAATTTGTGAGTTGTGTGGTTTATGTAAACTACAAAAGTAAAGTATAAATTCAAATGATTGTGACAGATGTGAAGGGGGAGGAGAATTGATACGTGCGTCATGTTTAGTCGATAAATCACTTCCGCAAAGGGTACACCTGTGTATCCTCGCTCATAGCTCCTCTGGAAGCCTCCTCACTCCTCAATCCTCGCCTCCTCGCGGTGCAATTAGAGAATTGAGATGTCCTTCAAGATGGCTGAGCTCGATTGGTTTCCGGGTCATAGGATGGAGGACGGAGGAGCGAGGAGACGAGGAGGGATATTGAGAAGCACCCATAGTCTGCGCGGACCGGCGCGGTCATTGTTGATATGCTGGAGCACTGTCTATGAGCAGAATGGCGTCTAAGCGATTGGTGTTCTGTTCTTGGGTGCAATAACGAACACAGCAGTCATTTTGATGTTCCTAAATCCAAACCGCTGAAGACGCAGTGGCTGAGTTTGTTTTCGAAGGGAATATTCCCCACGAGCAACGTCAATGCTTTCATGTTTGCGTGAATCATTTCTCACCAGACTACTTTATAAACGAGGGTCAGTATAAAGCTGGTTTTGCTAAGAAGCTGTTAATGAAAAAAGGATCGGTACCAGCTATTCGTGTTCCTGCTGAACCTCTAGAACAACTGAAGTGAGTGTAACGTTTTATTAACCTTTATATTAATATTTATATCTTTGCAAATCGCTAGCTGCACGCTTCACGATGAATGAGTCTAAGGTTTACACTCAGGGTACATTACGGCATGTTTTCTATGTACGACGTTCTCAATATAATTCATAATCCCACGTTTATAATGAACAACGCGTTATGGTTATTGTGTTACAAACGGTGTACGCACAGAACAGAGGGGCGGAGTGAGCGAAGCTCATTATCATTTAAAGTCATATGCACTGAAACAGCGTGCTGAAAACAGAGCTGTTTTTGACCAGGTAAAATAACTGTTTTCTTACAATACTAATGAGAATTTTTAATTAAAGTATATTACAAACTTTTAATTTAGACCCTAAAGAATCATATTAGCTTGTACAAAAATGGCATTATATGACCCCTTTAAAAAATGAAAAGCTCAGGAATGATTATCTACACAAAAAGAAAACTGGTGCCAAACAGGATGCGTAACATCAAGCAAAGTACACATTTCTCACAGAGCATATCCTGTGCAATGAAGCCTGCGATTGCCCTTGCAATTTGAAACAGATTATTTTATGAAAACGTCAAGAGGTTTTGTGTGTGTGTATATGTGGAATTAGAAATTATGGCTAGAGCACATATAGTGCCACCGGGCATCTGCGGTTAAAAAGAAAGAGAATTCAGAATTGTTGAAGAGAAAATCGCGATGCATCAGAGAATTGATTTTTTCTCCCACCAATATGATTTTAAAATTATATTATAACACTTCAGCTAATATATTAACACACGTTAGAACTGCACGATTCTGAATAAATTGAGAATCACGAATTTGTTCGTTTAAAATAGAGATCACGGCTCTCCCACGATTCTGAATAGACAACAAAACAAACAAAAAAATGTAATTTACAATAGGTTGTGTTAAAAAAAAATCTAGCATTATATTTAAAAAATATTTAATTAATTTGAATTATTGTAATTTTTTAATCTGTTTGAAGGAGTGATTCAATGACTCACTCATAAAGACTTCACTTGTTTCATTAATGAATCTCTTGAATGAATGATTCAATGACTCATTACAGGAGTGTTTGACTTGAAGCAGTGCTGTGCAGACCGATCAGTGTATGACATCAAAGTATCGCGAGAGAGATTAGACTGCAGATGGCTCGTATCACTTTCAAATCACTTCATGTGATGGGGGAGACAAAAAAAGTAGTGTATAGTAATAGTGACCTGGATCAGTAAAGAGGGTGAGCCACATTAGTTGTGTTGAAATATTCAGCCAGCAGTTGCAACTCAGAGAAATGTTAAGAAGATAGTCTAATAATAGTAGGCAGGCAGTGAAATGAACACTGTCTGTGACTGCAGCAGCAGAGGCCACATGTTTGCCTGTGATATGATGAAAAATAAAGCAGGAGTCAACTTGGAGAAAATCATATATTCAGATAGCCACTCACAAAAGGCAGAGGTCAAACGTGATCTCACCTGCACTGCACACGAGTGGCTAACATCTCCCCAGATTGGAGTGATTCAATATTACTAAACCTTAAAACCGGGTACTATTTATTATCCCAGATTCCAATGGGACACTAACATCCTCATGCATAATGTATCATCTTACCCACATTACAATATATTGCCCATCATTGGCAGTGCGCCTAAGCATTAAAAAGCATAAATGGCTCAAGTTAAGCAACATTTATTTATAGTTAAATCTCAAGTGCCACTTGAAGGTGTATATACTGTATATATATACAGACACACAGTGTATATACACAAACTACCAGTCTTGTGTGTCTGTCCAGAATTTTATATATATATATATTACTCACACTTGTTAGCTTATTGGGAGAATAAATCTGAAGCAATGGAATGACTCAGTACGGAACACATTTCCTATTCAAGGAAAATGCTTCTTTAAATGAACACTTTCATTATCAGCAGGCAAGTATACGATTTTAAAAATGACCCTGGTGAATCTCTGTCTGATATAGGAAAGCATACGACTCCTGCATGTTACATATTGTATTGATGCATGTTCGAAAGCAGGCACATGGACATAGCTGCCTGCAGAAGGGCAGCGAAGCTTAAAAATCCTTCCACAAAAGAATAATTAATCATGCAAAACATGTCTAACACACTGAATAATTATGCAGCCCAGCTGATAAGACAGTTCAACAAGTAGCTCACACAAGGTCCTTGTAATCTCACTTTTTCCATTATCACAGAATCAGATAAAACTGAAGGAAGGAAGCCCAAGAGAAGCCAAATACAGAGCCTGATGCACTTCCCTCTTTAAATTCAACCAGTTGTCTCTGCATTTGAAGTACAAGAGAGAAATGGGATGCATGAGTTTTGCAAACACATACTCTGAATTCATAACGATTGCAGCTGTTATTAAATACATTCAGAGTGTGCGTTTTGATGGCGATAAAAAAAGTGCCCAGGCCAATGCATTGGAAAGTGGTGAGCTAAAGATCAGGACTTCCTAACAAATGGTGCAATTCCAGGTGTTTGAGGGGCGAAAAATGTGCCAGCATGTGTAGATCTGAGGTCACAAACCTGCTCTACACCGTTCCGCAAATTTGGTCTGAGCTGCTGTCTCTTTTCATTCAACTGGTCGTCAGTTATTTGTGACGCAGAAGAAAAACTGAACATGATTCGCTGAAGTGGTTATCAATTCATTTATTCCTCCTCTCCTTTCTCAGAGCTTTCATCCACTGCATGTACTAGAAACTTGAGAGCCCAAGCCCAGATTTGATGAAGATTAATGGTTGTAATTTAATTAGCAGCTGCATGGAAGTAGACGTCTGTTTGTTCATGCCGGAGCAGGTGTGGAAGAGATGAGCCAGCAGACACCACAAGATCAAGACGATGGGTGAGCGTACCCTTCTGCTACTCTGAGAGCCTTCAACAGTAGAAACATAATCCTCAATCCATGCACTGTGGGAACGTAGACGCAAACTACAATGAGTGATATTGATTGGCATTTGCTGGCCATCATAAAATGGATTAAGCCAGGGAGAGGATGAAACATTTGGAGTGAGAGTGGAGGCAAACATGTCGTAACACGACCCCAAATCAAATAATAGCACCACGGTTGAAATGAATTTAACAGCTCACTTATTCTAATGGAACATTGATCTTTTGTTGCAGGGAGCATAAAACGCTCTACTGGAATATTGGTCCTCTGAGCAAAATAGGTAGCAAGTGCAAACCTAGGCTAATTTCAACAATGGAAAAGTCCTCAGGCGTTTTTCAGAAATGCCCATGGCGTACATTTACAAGTATTTTTTTGTAATATTGTTGGAAACAATTTTGAGATAACGTATTATTACCTCGTATTATAAAAGAAAAGTTTCAGTCCTCACATCTGATTAGAAAATCATTTAAATTGTAACATACAATTTTGCCTGGTTTCACAGACAAGGCTTAAAGGGGTCATATAATGGTACATGCACTTTTACAAGTTGATTGTACTGAAATGTATGTTGGCAGTGCCTGTACACAACCATCATAACATGATAAAAATCCAGCCAGTGTTTTTGTTTTAATCTCCTTATATGTTTTCCCCTGTCTCAAATCAAGCCGTTCGACCGTGTGACGTCACACGCTCGGAAGCCCCTCCCACGATTGTTGATTGACAGGAGCGTTTCAACACAGACCCGCCCTCGCTCGTGAGCCAGCTGTCAATCATAGTCCGCGCGGACAGGCGCGTTCATTGTTGATATGCTGGAGCACTGTCTATGAGCAGAATGGTGTCTAAGCGATTGTGGTGTTCTGTTCTTGGGTGTAATAACGAACACAGCAGTCATTTTAATGTTCCTAAATCCGAACCGCTGAAGACGCAGTGGCTGAGTTTGTTTTCGAAGGGAATATTCTCCACGAGCAACGTCAATGCTCTCATGTTTGTGCGAATCATTTCACACACCAGACTGCTTTATAAACGAGGATCAGTATAAAGCTGGATTTGCTAAGAAGCTGCTCCTGAAAAAAGGATCGGTACCAGCTATTCGTGTTCCTGCTGAACCTCTAGAACAACTGAAGTGAGTGTAACGTTTTATTAAACTTTATATTAATATATTAATCTTTGCAAATCGCTAGCTGGACGCTTCACAATGAATGCGTCTAAGGTTTACACGGGTACATTACAGCATGTTTTCTATGTACGACGTTCACAATATAATTCATAATCTCACGTTTATACTGAACAACGGTTATTGTGTTATTGAGTTACAAACGGTGTACACACAGAACAGAGAGGCGGGGTGAGCAAAGCTCATTATCATTTAAAGTCATATGCACTGAAACGGCGTGCTGAAAACAGAGCTGTTTTTGACCAGGTAAAATAAGTGTTTTCTTACAATACTAATGAGAATTTTTAATTAAAGTATATTACAAACTTTTAATTTAGACCCTAAAGAATCATATTAGCTTGTACAAAAATGGCATTATATGACCCCTTTTAAGCCTAGTCCCAGACTAAAATGCATGTTTGAGCTGTCTGAACTGAAAGCAACTTGCACTGAAATATCTTAAAATATGTCACTGCCATTGTTTTGTCTCGAGATGCACAACAGTATGTGCTTTTTCTAAGGCATGTTTATAAAAGCTCCTTAAATGTCCTAATTTATATTTCAACTGTAATAGTATATATATTTCATAAATGTATTATTTTTTATTAAACTATAAGAATAATATTATATAAATCATTAGTAATATATATATTTTTTAAATAAGTAAATGTTGGCCAATTAGAAGGCTGTAACTTTCTGTTTTATAAAAATAAGGTACTGGAAAGGATATTTATTTTTTAACCACATTATTTGGTTTATTTATTATATATAGCAGGGAGGAAAACGTCTAACCGAGAAGGCAGTTTCAACAGCTCTAATTCTGTGAGGCGCTACTGTAACTTTCAACCACAGCAGCTAAAACGGTTTAATGCAATTTATTGATCAATGTCTGCAGGACACATAGTGCCATCAACTGGAGAGCTGCCATCTAATCAAATACCTGGGTCAGAAATACATCAGTGATCTGCTAAACATATGGCACAGAAAATCGTTATAATAGCTCACTTTAAGCGTAATTGAAACAAATGCTATTGATTGGTCAAGACATATTTGTCTCTTTGGCATGTAAATATACCAGGCTCCCAATAGCATGATGGGCCTTGGCGGCACGTTGTTAGCGAGCTGACGCCTTCTGAGACTAACTGCATGACATAATGAACTGAAAATGCTTAATACATGACTTTGACTTGACAACCTTTGTTGATTTAATTTCATGTATGCCTCGTGAATTATCACAGGCTAGTCAAACTGTAGCATTGACGCGGTAAAACCATGAATTACGTAATGGCGTGACTATAATCAGGACAGTGATTGTATAGTACAATTATTTATTGGATAAGCAAGAAACTAGACATGCCGGATTCAAACCTGCATCACCCACTGTATAGCACCACAGCTCAACATGCACAATAAACACTTCTCCATGGCTCTGAAAAAAGAGGAAATTTGAAGTTTTAAAATGTGCAAAAGTGCAAAAAGTGCAAAGTAAAAACATAAAAGCAGCCGTTGCTCTGCACAGTAAATAATTTTCCAAGCCTGCTTATCTCCACATATCAGATGATACGTCTCACTAATGATACCGAAAAGGAGTTCAGCTCCCCACAAATGTGGTAAGATTATGTCAAAGGATTTATTGCCTGCAGCAAACCACCTCCCAGCCTGATCTTTGTAACCCACAGGGAGCCTGGTGCCGGCCAGCCCAACGCTACTGGTGGGAGAAGATGAGTTATAACCCGACTAGACCAGAAAGAAGCATACTTGCCTTATTGCTTGGCTAAAGTCAACATGAAGCCAACATTGACCCTATTTACTTTCCTAACACTTTCCTGAGCATGATTCCTCCGTGCATGTTGATCCAAAGAGAGAAACAAGACTTTCCTTTTCGGCTAATGTCGCTAAACCATCAGTCATGTAGAGACCCCTTTTCATAATCCAATCAATTCCCGATGGATCAAATCAAGTCTTGTCCTACATTTGTTACGATTAAGAAATGTGACATTACAGAAGCAAACTGGATAGCAAATGCCATTTTATGCTGACTTCCACACAAAATAAATAAAACACAACGGATGGGTGCATATAGAAAAGCAGGGGGAAAAGAAAAAGAAAAAAAAAACATTGCCCTGTCCTCTGGACATCAAAGACAGCGCTATTTCAAAAGAGCAGCAGGGAACTTAAATCCTTTGCTAAACCAAATACCTCTTTCTTGGATAAACCCACAGAAAAACAGAGGGGGAAAAAAACAGACTGATACTGCTTTAATTTACACTGCTACAGTAAAGGCTTCACTCTCTGATAAGCTGCAAGTAAATAAGGACAGACAAAAAGGAGAGAAATAAATAAAGCACGACTCTTCTGAAGTTTTTTTCATGTGGTGAGATTACTTGGTGTGGTCTCCGTCTGCCTGACGTTGGCAGTGTCATCACGGTATATTAACATTCTCCCAGAGGAATGTTTTAAATTGCTTGTTCATAGATCAGGAGACTAGCTAATGAAGGGCTCACATGTCTCAGATGTTTCTCCCAAAGTTCCTAAGAGGAATGCAAAAAATAGACAAATTGCTAGCATACAGTAGAGCAAAGTAATTTCTGGTTAGAAGTTTTTAAGTGTGCATTGAAATCTCTAATTCTGAATTGTTGTGTTGACTTCTAAAATTCGACAGGAGACATGTGAGATTACTAAAGCCTTTTCTCAAAAGAAAAAAGAAAAATTCTCCATTTAAATTCTCCAGAGAAGTAACAATGTCTGATTTGTGGGAAATGTATCACTTTACAATAAGGTTCCATTAGTTAACATAGTGCAATAGGTAGATAACATTTAATAATCTTAATTTATAAATTCAACTTTGTTAATTCATTAATAATGTTCATTCATAATACAATAATGTTCATGTATACTAATACATTCGAACATATAAGTCATTTTTAGAATAAAACATTAACTTGGATAACGAATGCTGTAAAAGTATTTTTCATTTGAACCTTATTGTAGTGTTACTGATTTGTGGATCATATTTGATGAATCAGTTTACAAAACCAAATAAATCTGATAACTGATGCAGGTCTTGAATGCAATTCACGCAATGATCCAGTTGCAACTGTAAAAAAAAAAGTTGCTACCTTACATTTTTTAAGTACAATCAATTTGGATGCTTGAAACTTAAATTACATTAAACTGACTTTAAAAATTTGATGAATCTTGTTTAAAAAAAAGTTGAAAATTACCTCATTTTTTTTGATGAGTTAAAACATAATTAAAAACATTTGTCATAACTTATCATTTTTTTACCAGCAAATATTGAATTCAAATTCATTCTATTCATTACAAAAAGATATTGTATAACTTCAGAAGACCCAGCATACTGTATATTGTGCACAAACCATATAATCTTAATATGGATTTTCTTTCAAAATAAATTAATCAGATCACCTTTTGTGTTTTACGGAATAAATAAAGATTAAATATAAGCAATTTGAACCACACAAGGATGAGTAAATCATTTATGGGTGAACTATTCTTTTCAAAGATATATTTCATTTGTGATTTGTGTGTGTGTGTGTGTGTGTGTGTGGGGGGGGGGGGGGTCCCGGTACCATCTCAAAAGGCTCAAAGCTCTCGTGACAAAGCCCACACTCTACATTACCCACAAGTCATGACCAAAAGTTTGCATCCTGCCAAGTCAAGTGTGAGAAAGTGAGTTGGGATGTGATGCCAAAACATTTTCAGCTCAGAGGCATGACATGTGCACACTTGGCTTGTTCTTGGAGTGATACTGTAATATCATTTCTTGTCAAAGATTTGTGTTTGTCCTGGTTGGGCACACAAATGTAATTGCTCTCTCAGACAACAGTTCATTATCTCATGCCATGTAAGGAGCGATCAAAATGAACTCTCTCTCTCTCTCTCTCTGTGTGTGTGTGTGTGATAGTAATCTATAGTTTCCTCTGAGTGTGCTAGATACTGAGGAGCTGCTCTCCAAGGCATTACTCGCTGTCTGTCTTAATAGCCTGGTGTAACGATACATCATATGATGAGTGTGTTGTTTCTAGATATTATGGCTGAGTGCTCTCCCAGCAGACCGTGAGAGAATTAACACCATCAAGCTGACTTAAGTAGGAATAATATGCACGAGCTTACCCATTGTAAGACATAGAAACACTGTTGCTCGATATAAACCACTAAAGCATACAACAAGGAACCCTCTGACATTTACAGAAAGAGAGAGAAAAGAGATAGAGCAATAAAGAAAGATCACCAGAAAACAAAGGAAAAATGAGAACAAGAAATTAATTACGACACAACGTGCTCAAGCACTTTTGCGCTGAGGGGCCCCGGGGCACGGGACGTCGAAAAGCGCTCAACGAGGACATGTACTCTTTTTAATGGGGTTGCAGTAGGATCCCGCACCTCGCCGACGGACCATCTGGAACGGCTCTGTTTTGCTTGCCCCGGACTCTAAATATGAATCACTCACTAAAGTTGCTGGCACTATCAGAGTCTTTTATGTGAATAGCTCTCTGGATGCTTGGCCAACTGAGAAAACATTCAGTTGGAGGCCGTATAACAGTGTCTGCAATTGAAGCGAAATGAAGTCGGGCGTCTCTTTTATGCCTTTCGCTTTTACCGAAGTCATCACTCAGCGGAGACATTACGCACAGCACCTTTAACAGTGTGAAGGAGAACATATTTACAGTAGGGAAACATTCCCGGCATCTTGTGACAAACGTTTGTCCTCGGCCCGTCCTCCCCTGCTGATTCTGTGTGGGACGGCTGGGCGAGAATAACCAGCTGGTCTTGGCTGGCTCCGCGACTTTGATGTGCGGAAAGCTGGGGATCTTCAGTCTGAGTATCAGAATTGATTATGTATGCGGCTCGCTCTGCCTGTGAATCGACACAATTAGGCTAAAACGACGAGGCAGAAAAGAGGGAAGGAGACGTTCCAGGCGGCTTTGGGAATGAGTGCGCGTGTGTGTGTGTGTGTGTGTGATGGACGCACATGAGAAGGGAGAGGCGCTTTGAGCTCCTGCTGCTCCTTTTCTGATAACATTGACAGATCTGCTGAGTATGCACGGGAACCGAGAAACACGTGAGGGATCTTTCTCTACGCTCTCCAAGTGAGATTCAAGGATAGACGGGAGTTACTTCAACTAGGCACTGTTATGTCCTCGGGTTGATGTTTAGTAAAAACTAACTGATTTTCATATTTAACTTTAAGGTGGCATTAAAATTCGACTCAACATTTATCCATGCCTTGATTTATTTGTGCTACTTTTCAAATGTTTTGTTTTTTGCTCTTTTCCCATACCGTCTCATGCCATGCAGCTGATATTCAGTCTCAAAATATGACAATCCATCATAAAAATAGCAATACAAATTACACATTTAAAAAGAAATACAATAATTAAATCGGAAATTTTGACCGTCCAATGGGTGTCACTTCCACCAAAAACAACAAATCTAGCCCCAAAGACTATCAAAAAGATTAATATAATTGCAAAAACTGTAAATTGGAATGGTAATTTTTTTTATATATAAATAAAAAGTATCTTAAAAAAGTGAACTTGTTTTTTTCAAGGAGACAAAAAAGCAACAAAAAAGAGGCAAAATAACTATTGTGAATCATTTTCAAACAAGGTATTGTTTGCCAAATAGTCCAAAAAGTCATTATTTAATTTAATATTTAATTGAGTGCATTTCAGATAGGCCTACTCAAAAAACTTGCTATGAAATGAATCTTAGCCAGATGAAGGAATCCCCCAAAAAATCACATGCTATTAAACAATACAGTATTGAGTTGTGGTAGAAATGACATTGTGATGGAATTGGAAATTTGGGTGACATTTCAGGGGGGAAAAATACACACACACACACGCGCAACGGGACATTGTTATAGTGTAAAACTTACTGAAAATATCATGTTTTAAAAAAGCTGCTTTTCCAACACTTCATGAAGAAATGCCCAGATACTGAGAGAGGTGTTCTTTCATCTCATCTCTGAAGTCATTCTTCCAGATCAACCTTTTCCGAGATATAAATACACATTCAATGAGGAACATTAATAACCCATAATTTACACCAGTCACACCTCCTTGTAGATGGGACCATTTGTCTACAGCAATGGCTGGAGTTCAGCGCATCAATGCTGTAAGCTCTGGAAGAAGATTCACCTTGTTTCGCCAAAAGGAACAGACGCACGTAGAGGACTTTGTGTCCCCACTCTGGCAGAAGCCATCTTTCTCAATTACACTGGTCTCTCTACAGGAAGGGGGCCAGAGGAAGCTCTCGGCATGCATGCATTTATCTTTCAGAGACAGTCTCCGATAGCCAGCTGTCCGCCACACCTTCTCCCTTTGATGTGTTCCGCCAAGGGAACTTGCAGACTTAACAAATGTACGTCAGCCTTAGCGACCAGAGGACGGGATACGGTTCCCTGCCTTACCGAGCGTGAGTAACCCAACTCGACTTCCAGTTCCTGCAGGTCAGAGGTTGATATCTGATGCCGCTGTCATTATTAAGTCAATAAAAAGTCAGAAATACACGAGTCCTTCGTTCTAAAGAGTTGATACAAACATACAACAGCTACCCGCGGATTTGGTGTTTGACGACGGCTGTTGTTGCACTAAAACTGATGGTTAATTCTATAACAGAGCATTATGGTTGCTTATTTCCCATCTGCGTTGTAAAAGAACAGTACAAAGCAAGGAAAACTGACAGCTTCAGATGCTCCACAACATATACAGTAGCGTGTGCATGAGCGGTTTCAAGGAGTTTGATGCCTAATTGTCTTAATTTGCAGATGCACAGATGGGAACATCAGAGATTTAGCTTAAAGAATTGTGAATCATCTCCCGTAAGACATAAACTGCAAATTTACAGTATATAGCATATGAACATGTATTTAAGGCTCCATGTGTTTTAATGTAAAACTACACTAAAAATGATAGATCCCTTAATACAAGTCCATCTGTCAATCCAAATATGTCGTAAATGCTTAAGACCTACTTTCAGGGTTTGTTCACATATAAATCCAATGCAGTGACTTAATATTCCCAACTCTTCGGGTGTTTACAAAGAGGTGTGGAAATGCTTATTGGGGGATATTTATAAAAAAAAAAAAAAGAAGCTTCGCTCAGGCACACATCCGTTATGGCATCACACCTGCAAACCTGAAGATCATGACACCTTGAGAAAAGCTGAAATAAAATTTTATGGGGTTTTAGGCAAGTGAAAATGGCACAGCTGCTCGTGTAATAGAACAGCAGGAGAGGGGGAAAAAAGCGTGCGTCTTTAACCTTCTGTGGAAAACTGCTGAATCCTGCTCACCGACGGCGTGGCCATAAAGCCCCTCAGAGAGATTAAGATAATCAAAATCTGATGACCGCTCAGACTGACCCCCACAGCCGACATTCTCTTGTTTATAGTGCAGACAAATCACACGCAAGGTCAAATCTTAACTATAGGGTCATTATTGAACGGCAGAGGTAATTGTTTTTCATTGGTTATACCTGCATAGCTGGGCTCGGTGTGAAATACGACAATGAGCGTTCTTAATGGAGCATCGCGGTTGAGTGAGACTGCAAAGCGATGAAGCAATAACCATGTGACAATGGGAATGGTAAAGAGCTGAATCATGCGAAGGGTTAATGCCGTCTTGATGGAATATTGAGAATTGGGGCATGAAGGAAAGCGCATGTCTCATAGCCACGTTTTGCTGACAATCAATGAACGAATTCCTCTGTAAGCATTTCAAATACGGCTCACAGTGCTTCCCAAGCACATCAGGTGCTGAGGTCAACACATTTTAAAATGCATTGATGAAGAGAACAGAGTTGACATGTATAAGAAACGATGCATTGCAATGTTTGTGTTGCATGTATTATATTATATTATATATAGGATGTTATTTTTATGTATTTATAGTCCTGTAGTTTACGGCTGTATTTTTAGATATGCTTGCCTTTCTGTTGCAGTGACAATATTCGGAGCAGGACTGCACATCATTCAGAATTGAATTGAGAATGCATTTCCAATTAATTCAATAAAAAGCACTGAAAATTTGAGGTTTTAGTATATGCCTTATAGATAAACAGAGCCATGGCCACAAATTTGTTAACATATAACTTTTGATTACAATTTTTTGATATCAGAAAAAACTGATACCAACGTTCAAATTCACTTACTATATATTCATATATATTCATTTGGTGCCATCATGTTTGGAGTAACAAAAATGAATTTATCGATTGTATAATAAAACATTTTACTTTTCAGTTTGAATAACCATTAAAACAATATGTGGAGAATTTCGAGAAACATGGACAATATTTATAAGCAATGCTTGAAATGTCACCTATTGAAATAATTGTATAGCTGTTTGTGTACATAAAATTAGGGCTGCAGGATATTGAAGGAAAAAGCGATAATATGTTAAATAATGCAATATTCGATATGTGATACGATAATGCTTTAAAGGTGCACTGTGTAATATTTAGGAGGATCTGTAGACAGAAATGCATTATCTTATACATAACTATGTTTTCAGTGGTGTTGTATAAAGACATTACATAATGAACCATTATGTTTTTATTACCTTAGAATGAGCAGTTTCTATCTACATACATCGCGGGTCCCCTTGTTAAGTCGGCATTTTGCGGCGTCATGTTTCTACAGTAGCCGTAAACGGACAAATGCATTTTGTCACTATGTTGGTCTTCGTGCAAAGAAACTAGCAAAAGTCAGCGAATAAAACACTGACACACTGATGAACAAGTAACAATAATATTCCCAATAACATTTCTTTTTACTGAATAATTAATTCGGCTTGCTACTTCATTTCAATTCGAAAATTACTTTTAGGAACGAAAATATAAAGAAATCAAAGAATAAACTCTGGTTTAAACACAGCTGCAACAACACATTAAAATATCTGCACAGGAAGGTGACATCTAACTAGTGAGATTTTTCAAAACTGTGTTCCTTATGACAGCACAATAAAAAGCAAACAAACAAAAGAGAGGTGTAGAAAAAAGAAAAAACTGTCACCGCATGGGAACAACTTTCTTCAGTGACATTAAAAGGGACAAAATACATTTGTCAGTGGGAAACTGTCACGAAAAAGAAGCCGCGACAGAATTTGTGCAACAAGATCCAGTTGCCAACCTCAATGAAATTCACTCCTCACAAGCACTTTTCAGTGGAAGAGATGAAAGCACGAGAAATAATAAAGGGTCGAGAACGTTTTGTCGGAGAAAATGACAGAGCAGAGAAAACTGCAATTCAGGTCATGCTGGCTGACCTTCCCTCATGGCCTCCAATGTTCCCTGCTGTTTGCTACAAAATGCAGTAATTGCCGGCAATTATTTACATGTTCTGTGAATGCACATCTGTATATCCATGCGACTCTGTGTGCGCCAGTAATGATGGCACACAGGTATAGGGTACAAACCATTCTGAATATGGACAGGAAAAAAAACGCACTCTTTTGTCTCTCCTGCTCAACTTATTCTTGGGAATGTTTAACCTGAAGGAATAAAACCTCCAGCAAGCTCATCTCAAATCAGCTCATCCTAAATGAATTCTGCGTACCATACTGTCACAGTCTCGTCCTCCAAAAGACGGCCTGTCTGAGACGCCAGGGTTGAACAATTGAGATGACAGCACGGATGAACTTGTCGGTTACATAGATGTGCCATGGACAACATGTCACATTGAGTCTCACACATTCTGCAGGAGTTCTAACGATACAAGGATTAGAAACGATAATACGCCGGCCCTTTTTGTTTGCTTTCCAGGCTTGTCCTCCCTGAGTCGGTCCATGTTGGTTTTATTGATCTGACAAGGATGCCATATTCTATAAACACATTACACTAGGGGGGATGGAACATCACATGTACTCAGATTACACTCCACGTGATAACTAATGTGTTTCAGGAAGATGAGGTCTGGAGTTCACAAGCAAAAAAAAATAAAAATACTGCAAAGCCTCTTAAGAGGCAAGGGAAAATGGCGGTGTATGCCAGGGCTGATTCTCCGAGTGGCGGAGGTAAACAGGTCTTATTACTGAACAGAGCAGGTTGAAGGTGATCTCAGAGAGACATTAGGAGTAAATTTAGCCTGGCTCTCTCTCTACGGTCACATTGAACCCATGGAAAGGGTAAAGCTTTGGCCTGCATCCATATAGAGCCCTTTTCAAAGCCCACCGCTTCTGCTTCTTATTACACCTGCAGGAGAAACAGACCCACCGCCTCAGACCAAACACGGCTATGGGATGAATTATTCACGAGCGAAGGAAGAAATGGAACGCAGGTGAAGATACGTCCGGCTTTAGCCGGGGCAAAAACTCCCCAGGAACCGTCCAGGCATCGAGGAGAGGTTCTGAGGGAGCAGTCAAGCGCCATCTAGGCAAACTCTCTCTGGGAGATACACGACAAGCCATTTGCTCTGAGGAAACGAAAATACCAGGAACAATGAGCGAATTACTGAGGGCTGCAGTTTACCTCCAGTCCTTCAGAACCCTGGTGATGCCGTGCCAAAAGTAGCTCCAAAGGCTTCAAAGGCACCGGGCCGCCACATAAACCAAAGGCAGTGTGATTTATCAAATGACCATGGGAGAGGACACAAAAAGGACATTTGGAAACTAGAGACTTCTGAGGAACTACTTTGTGTAAACAATGGAACATCTGCCAGTCTGATCTGTCCGAGCGGTGGATAATTCTGAGATCTATAAATGACTTAGATAATTGAGGATGGAAAGGGAAAATCAAGACTTAGAAAAAGATAAACCTACAAATTCAAGAGCGTTGTTCCCACAGCTACAGTGACTTTCCTAAAGCTATTTGGAAACGAGCAGCACTGCGGTTGTGAATGTGATGTTGATGTTTGCGTCAACCTCCAATGCTGACCTTGAGTGAATGCTTGATAAATAAAATAAAACAAAAGGTGAACAAGTCAGCCAAACCTCTCCCTTTACTGGGAGGAAAGCCAAGGCACGGAAATTGGTCCCGGTTGACCTTTGATGTCCGTACATATCGCCCTCAATTTTCTCCCCAAAAATTTTTTGTTGCTCTTTTGTGCACCCGCTCTTATCAGTTTTATCTTTTCCCCCTTATCAAGTAGTCTTTGGAAAATGTTTCCCCTGTCCTAGAAATAGTGTTTTAGTACCCAGACACTTTTTTCCTCCCGTGCATCTGCACCTGCAGCAGCTTGCGCCTTCAAACCATAAAAATGCTGGCCTGTGTCTCACCTTTTATATCACAATCTATTTATCACAGCACTCTCTGAAAGAAGCCATCTGTCAGCGAAGCGATTTGAAAATTCCTCTAACGACTGTGAAAGAACTTTATTATCTTGGGAGGAGTAAAAAAAAAAAAAGGTTCTTGAGCATCAAAGTGATCACCTTCAACAATGACAATGAGGAGAGGACGTCACTACTTAAAGTCCAGGTTTTATAGGAAGCTATCTATACTATGGATTATGTTTTTATGATCTGGGAATGGGAAACAACATGAGTTGGACTCAATTTCATTCATGTGAGCTCAACATACTGAAGCATGTATGCCAACCTCTATACCAACTTTGACCACGAACTAGATTTTAAGTTGAGTACAAGTTATCCAAAACATAAAAATGTATATCATTTATTCACCCACAAAATATTCCAAACCTGTATGACATTCTAATGTTTATGTAACAAAAGAGATTAGTTAGGCAAAAATGTTTATGCTTACGATGACAGGAAAAACACCATATAAGTAGCCCGATGAGATTTGAGAGCTATGACAGATGAATTGAAATTATCTTCAGGCGGCTTAGATTTGAATGAGATTTGAGAGTCGTCTGAAGAAAATGAACTGTCCTTATTTGTGACAAGCAAATGCATGCTCCCATTCTTTTCAGGTCAAAAGGATTCCTCAGTGGTCATTTTAACAGCGCCAGTTTGTCCAGGTCAAAAATAAAGCATAAATATTCAAGGCTTCTTTGGTTTTCTATACCTCCGCCCAAGCAGAAAAACTCCGGCCTTGTACGAGTCATCCGTCAGAGTCTGCATGCATTCTGGAGATGACGTCCCTAAAATGACTCCACCGAATTTCCATTTTCAGTTGTGGCTGACTGGGGAGGATATTAGCAAACATGACAGCCATCTAAAAACAATAAATAACTTACAAGGTTAACGGAATTGAGCTTTCTTTTTCCACTTTAAATTATGCATTGTACATAATCCTGCAGGGGAACTACCTCTTTCATCTTAAGCTGTTCCTCACTCTAAAAAAGTGGCTAAGAGACTTAAAAAAAAAGAATACCTGCGCAAAGGGATCTGAGAGGTACCCAAAGCCAAATTGACAGCTCAGATGTGAGACCTTAAAAATATTCAGCGGTAGATTTAGCACAGCTGTGCGTTATTTTTTATTTTTTTTCTTAAGACGTGAAAATGTTAATACTGTTAATGCAACACGTACCTGTCAAATGAGCATTTTTTGATTGTTTATAAAGATGTTCCATGATGCATGACACTTACTATGTCTTTGAAAAAGTGACAGACTGACTTTGCCGGCAATACTTAATGCTTACGGACAGGAAACAAATATTAAATCATCTTGTTAAAGAAAATAGCACATTAGCAGAAACAATAATGTGGGAATGATTGCTTTTTTGGTTTGCAAATGTCTCCCTGCCTCTCACTGAGAGCTAAGCATTGGCAGAGGGTCTCCGCTCTCTTGTTCTTGTGTAAGTAAGGCCTTGAACACCTTTGTAATTAGTCACACCACCTGGACTTTTACTGGCGCTGCTCAACGTACCTCAACTAATTATTGTGGACTCATTAGCCGGTGTTGGCTGCAAAGTGAATGGCCATTAAAATGCTGATGGTAAATCAGTTCTCTGCAGGAGAATATCTGTGGGATGGAGACAAGAGTTCGGACAGGCGGATATACGTGTGCACAGATGCTTTAAAGATGGATTGAATCTGCAAACGTCCTTCTAGGGGGGAAAAGTAATGACATCATAATGACATCAGAAGTGAGCAAGAGCTTTGTAAATCAGGGGAAAAAATTCTAGCGAGATTGTGAAATCACTCAGAAATTCCACCCAGCTAGTGCATACTAACAGAGCCAAGCTGAAACTGCTTGAGAAAAGGCCTTGAAGAAGTTCAAATAAGCCATATCCATTTTATCCTAGCAGAGAGGTTTCCGATAATTAGAGGCAGAGATGTGATGCAACATTAAACAGAGTATTTAAAGCGGCTGATGCGAGAGATCGATGCGATTTGCCAAATTCCTTTTGAAAGCATGCTGCAGTAATGCTAAAGAACAACAAAGCATCTGCTTTATTATCTCTGAAAACATTAGGCTAAGCAAAAAAAAAAAAATACATACTGGCAGAGGGAAGCTTTATTCAGCTTATTGCAACAATGGGAAAATAATTTTAAAAAATTACTTGGATTCCAGTTATAGATAAATTCATAAGAACAGGCGATCCAGAGCTGAAAGAAATCATTCAGAGTAATAAGACGGCTTAAAATGGCCAGTGGTTTCGCTTAAGGTTAGCACATTGGTGGTTTGTGAAGATAAACGTTTAGCCAGAAGGAACTGCACCAATATGAGTCTTCAATATGAATATAGCTGTCCGTCCTCTGCAATAATTGGCAGAAGGTAGATGGAGAAAGACCATTCATGAGGTTAGTGAATTCTATGTAGCATTTACTCTGCCAAAATCAATGCTAACAGGTCAAGTTCAGGCAAAATGGGAGCCTTGAGGTCATCTATATGTATATGCTAGTGTACTCCCAAAAGTTGACAAAATTGTCTTAGAGCAGATACACACATTTACAACCTTACACTTCATATATATCCACATATCCAGGTGTATGTCCAAACAAAATGCTCCTTTTGTGAGTTTATCCATTTGGCAAATGCTTTTATCCAAAGCGACATTGCATTCAAGATACATATTTTATCAGTTCTTGCTCCACAGTTTGAGCTACAGGAAGCCACCCGACTACAAAAGCAAATATTAAATTATGATTTACGGCTACTGGTGAGACTAGTCCTTTGATATATCCCGCCCTACAGTCCTGCACAGCTTTATAGTAGCGGTGCAGTGTAGTCCGATTCACAAACAAATGACTCTTATAAGTTATTCCATTTAGAGAATCAAAAACATACAGTGTGACCTGTGTAGTCCGATAAGTGAACAAATGACTCTTATAAGCCGCTTCTTTTTAGTGAATCAAAAACAGTGTGACTAGTCTGATTTGTGAGAAAATTACTTTTTAGTGAATGAATAAAACAGTAACTTTGAAGCCTAAATATAATCAGCAGAAGTAAAAACCTAAAGTTTATAGGCTAAACGAACTCCACCACAGTCGCTCGACTTCAACGTCACGTTCTTTAGACGTTATCTAAAGAAACATTTTCCCTCAAAGTTTGAGTTAGAATAGTTTGTAAGAGCGCGATTATTAGCACAA
This sequence comes from Rhinichthys klamathensis goyatoka, assembly GCF_029890125.1. Lineage (NCBI taxonomy): Eukaryota > Metazoa > Chordata > Actinopteri > Cypriniformes > Leuciscidae > Rhinichthys > Rhinichthys klamathensis. Next base: position 2,280,677 of record NW_026606778.1, read on the forward strand.
CAAGGCTGTAAAAGCCGACTGAGTTCACCTGTTCGGTGTGATGACGTTTAATGTCCCCGACAGCCTCTGTAATCCCATTTAGCCACTTGTTAGCAACCTCCTTTTTCAAGACACGTAGCAGCTTTAAAAAAATCATGAGTGGGGTAATACTGATGTATTTTATGTCGTAGAATAAAACGTGAAAGTGTCTTGAGCTTATGTTCAACAGTATTTCAACCATTTAACCAAAAATCCATTCGAAAAACCCATTGACTTCGGGACGATGGAACTGGAAGTGCTAACATGCTAACTCGTTTCCAGGTTTTAGCGTACAAAAATTCGCCATCCCTGCACCGCTCTATATGTGGGAGACTCCCGGAACTTCCAGGACAGGTGGGATGTCTGCGATACTGACATATGACACACTCATATATAATTATATACACACAATATAATTTCTATAAATTTCAAAAAATACAAATTTTATTCTATGTATGTATGTATGTAGACCTATTTAAAAACAGTTGGAAACAACTCCGTCCCTTTGAATAGGTCGATATAAGAAAGAAAACTCCATTCATTAAAAGATTCCATGGGGTCCTTAAGGTTGTTTGAATTGAATTAACTCAACTGGATCAAATGCATTAAGTTCATTACAAGTCTGTCTCCATTCGCACAATATTGACTAAATTAGCATGCACTCCTTGTTTAGCTGAATTAACTAAACAGTGGCAGCACTTGTGGCTTTGAAAAGGAAAAGGTGCCTGCAGTGATGCTGAACATTCAGATAGGAGGAAAATTCCTCTTTTTCTAGTTAATTATACCAAATAAACAAGTTGAATTGACATCCCTACTTTATATATATATACTCGGCATATTTTTGTCGATACCAGGCTTTAAAATATAGAGATACTGTGACTGTGATACTGTTCCCCATGCATTTGGAATTTTTACATTTGCAATGATTCAAAAAGATGAAAAGGAAAGGGCAAAATGTAGTGGAATTTCAATAAGGTCCTCCTTGTCCCTAGCTGTCAACATGTATGAAATGGTAAGGTTCCCAAAGCAAATCTGTCTTCATTATGTCAATGTTCTAGTTTGCTTGCAGTCCTCCTGTGCACTAGAGTACTATGCATAAGAACACCTCCAGTCATTCAGCCCAGGAGCCGAGAGGAGAAGCCCTTTTCTGCTGCCTTCTGCTCTGTCTGGCATAGACAGCTCTGATTAATGGTCCCATTCTGTGGTAATTAATGCTTTCCAGAAGTGCTGCCCGTCTTCCCGGGAACAATCTTTCTCATTGCCATGACAGTGTGAGCACGAGTTTAAGAAATTGCATCACACAGCAACCAAATTCATCCACGTGAAAGCAGATATCCAGCCCAAACAAAATAAATATCATAATACAAAATAAAAAAACGAATAAACATGCTTGCTGGACTGTAGCATCTAATCTATCTGCTTTTCCTGCTTTCATTCATTACATGTAGGAGCGCGGAGGCGATCAATGGTTAATTCTTCGACAAAAAAGCGGACGTGCTGTGAAACAAAAAAGAGAAAATTAAAAAGAGAAGGATGAATGGAGAAAGGTAAAGGCAGCTGATTGTATGGATAAGACAGAGCAGCCCTGTCTTTTTTTAATGCTGTTCTAATTGTGTTTTTGATTGAGAGCCCAAGCCGATCTGGAACTCTGCAGGATGAGGAAGATGAGACTCCATTCAGAGAAGTCTTAAGTGACACACGACCTGATCAAAGGCAGTTGAGAGTTACTGCTTCAATCAGAGCAGGATTGTGCAGATAAGAGAGGAGGAGAGAAGAGCTTTGACCACGTCCCACATAACGATTCTCTGGCAACATGAAACAGATGACTTCTTGAAAAAGCCAATCTGAGTTGATTTTTTTTTAAATCCTGGAGAAAAGGCACCAGTTTTGCCTCTAACCATACCATGGGACTTTATCACATTTTTCTCCTTTAGACGGTTGTTCAGATGTAATCTGAAAAGAAATCTAAAAAAAAAAAAAAAATTATTTCATACCTACACTATTAAAAAAAGATTATGTTCTAGATAATTTTACATACTGTAAAAAAAAAAAAAAAAAAACCTCTCCCCAGAGTGAAGGAGTGGTGGTATAAATAATAATATGTTCAATATGGCTCATAATATGCAAAGCAAAATAAAATAAATAAACAATAATAATGAACCTCAAAAAGGTTATTCGTTATAAGCAGCATACAATTGATTCAAGCAACAAAACCGATTAGTTCCGAAGATGGAAGGTGATGTCACACATTTTAACAACCGTACATAACAAATAAAAGAAGAAAAATAAATGGCTATGATACACTCCATTGAAGTGGCAGGGGTGGAAAGACAACAAGATGATTAGAAATGGTGTAAAATGTGTGGCATTTGAGGCAGGGCAGAAATATTGATTGGCCACGTTTATGTGCTGGTACAGGGCATAATTTGTTTTTCCTGGAAATGTGCAGTGATGGATGGCTCCACTTGAGTGACTCAGCCTTAAAGCAAAGACCACTTCCCCTCCCACAAGGTCACCTTGCCTGACCAAAAATGGATTTTTGCACACTACTATTTCTTTATGAGCCATATTGAATGAAGTCACTCGCTGGAAATCATGTTTGATGGTCGTGTCAGGCGCGTCTGTTGGTTGCACGCAATCCCAAGTAGCCCGCACAGAGATGGTCAAATAAAGGTATCAGACAACAGTATTGATTCGGGATTGATTTCGTATACGCTCTAGCTGAAACGCAGAGGAGTTCAAAGAATATACTAAGGTCCTGGAGAGAAAAAAAAAAGAAAAGATAAATAAATAGATTATGCTGAGATGCTTTATTGTGTTTCATGGTTTTCTCAGCGGAAGTGCGAGAGATCAAATAAACTTGCTTCAACTGAAGCCGTTCCTGTCCATTCCTCTAAATACAACCGTACGTCATTCCGGTTTTAAAGCTTATGGAGGCCTTGAAGGTGTCTAGTGCTAAACACATAAAGCCTCAATCATTACAGTAATACCAACGTTATTTTTCAATGTTATCGGGAAGGTTTGAGCACCGAACGGCCAGAAGATTAAATAAAGAATATCTCGGATTTTCTCTACACATAAACTGCTTCGAAACCAAGTGAGGTGCCTACATAGAATAGCATTTTAAGGCATCAAAGGATATACATAATTCACCTCATATGGCTCAAATTTTAAGACATTCATCATCATTGTTGAGGGTAACTAATTACAACTATCGCAAGTTACATGATCAGATTACATTTTTCAAGTAACTAAAGTAACACATTACTTTTAAATTTAAGTCACTCTTTCAAACAAGTAATGCAAATTACTTTGTTTTTGCAACTTGCACTGACATATCTTAAAATATTTCACCGCCATTGTTTTGTCTCAAGATAAACCCCAGTGATGTCTTTTTCTAAGGCACGTTTATAGACATGCCCTAATTGAACCAAGGCCTACTGGCTTAGTCTAAGCCCTGTTTGTGAAACGGGGCCTTTATGTATTTAATCTCACTTTATTAACCAGTGTCTTTGCAGCTGATCTCTGATGATCCAATTCAACCATAGGAATAAGCAAACTTAACTTTAGTTTAGCATCACATTTGAGTTTCTTTTTGTTGTTTTTATTGCTGAAGTAAGAGTGTTGAGTGTTCTTCTGCAATCCAGAATGGCAGCACAGCTGAAAGGTTTGCTACTGTACAGGTGTAAAATTACTTGTTTTGAGTGAAAGGGCCTTTACATTTGCCAAAAATGGAACTTTTTGTTATTATAAGAAAAAACTATCAAGTAAGCCCAGTCCAGGAGAAAAAAGTAACGCAAAAGTAATGCGTTACTTTCCCTAAAAAGTAACTATTAGTTACTTTTTTAGGGACTAACACAATATTGTAATGCATTACTTTCAAAAGTAAGGTTCCACAACACTCTACATCATTCAAAGCCAATTCAAGAATACATTGTACTAAGCTCAGTGAACAATAAATCTAAAATGCCAGACAAAACAAGATTATGTTTATTATAAATAAACCAACGCTATCTCACGACCAATTCGTACGAGTGATTAAAAGGTGGCTAATTCGTATTAATTCATACGACCTCACTCGTACGAATTCGTACGATTTGTCTAAACCCACATGATGGGTAGGTTTAGGGGCGGGGTCAGGGGTCGGTCATTCATATGAATTCGTACGAATTTTGGTAACTCCTAAAATATGTACGAATTAGCAAAAATCGTACGAATTTGTACGAGTGAGGTCGTATGAATTAGTACGAATTAGCCACCTCGTAAAATTCGTACGAATTGCCGTGAGATCGGGCTGAATAAACTCATTTCATTCAAAACTAATAGTGCATTTAAAAGTATTGTCTTAGCTTAGCTTAGCAACATGTTATCATGGCACTATTGCAATTAATTTAAAGAGGCAGCTAGAGTTTGTAACAATGTGCTCTTCTGTACACAGACTAATGGATAGTCATTATAAACAAAAGCAATTCAAAGCCAGTAAATCTGGTAAACAAAGCACACACTGCACTAACTCATACAGTATATAATTCTGTTGAGAGAAAGAGGGCCACCGGGTCGATTGAAAGAAATTAAGGATATTAAACCTTCGCTCGATCGATCCGGCTGTATTTTTTAGACGGCTCCTTCAGAGCGGCATCGTTTCGTGCTTCACCGTAAACTAAAATAAAATAATAAAGCGCTGCCAATTCAATCTGTGGGCTGAAGAAGGCAGAGCATATCGTACCACACATCATGAATGCAGCGTACGGTAATATTTCCTGTGAACGCTCCAATCCATTTCCATTGTGCCGTCGGTTCTATTTGAGGCTGTCAGATGAGGTCATTTCCCCTGTCTCACAGCTCTTTATCTTGTGTCAGGGGCCATCGGAAGTGCGGGACACCTTGGTGATGAATATGGACTCACATGAGCGATTCATCTTCCCGCCACCTCAGGTTTTTCATCAACGACAGCATTTTTAACTCAGAGTCACAGAAACAGCCCCACCCAGATATCATAGCACAGCATGAGCTACGGCTGCCCACACACCGGCCAAGAAATCTGATGCCCGATTCTTATGAACTGCACAAAACAAACACCAAGGGTTTCTGGTGCTGAGTTCGACAGTTTAAAAGTCAATAAAAAAAAATAAAAAAAAATAAAAAAATTTTTTTACTCAATGTCAAAACCTTAAGAAAACATATATATTAAAAACGGAAAGATAAAGCAGACATTGCTGTTGTCTCTGTCCGTTTACTTTTATTATGGTATATGCTGATTTCTCCATAGTTCAAATATATATTCTTTATACTCTTAAAAATAAAGGCTCTTTATTGGCATCTGTGTTTCCATGAAGACCTTCCCATTGCACAAAAAGCTCTTTATGCTGGAAAAGGGGTCTTTAGATTCAGAACAGTTCGTTTAAAACTTTTTCTTTCTCTTCTATGGCATTCCTGCAAAAAGCTCCTTGAGGAACCTTCATTTTTTAAGAGTGTAAATATTTACATACATTCCATATAATTTCTCCTTTTCCCCCTCTTCTTTCTCTCTTTTTACTTTATTGTAATACATTATAGATTATCGTATGCACACTTATTTGTTATATGAATCACAGCAATATTTTATGCAGTCCTGATCCTGCTTCTATAGATGGAAAAACACGGTAGGAAATGATGTGTTTAAGTCCTCCTAGGAAGCTTGTAATTACAAGTTGGGATGTCGTAATTTTGGTCGGAGCAGGATGACTACCTTTTACTCTACTTGTTCAAAATTATGAATAAAGATTGTGAATCGGGTGTGTTTTTGCTTTATCGTGTATTTATTAAATTATAGAGTCTGCTGTACTATATTGTGTCGTCATTGTACAATATCATTAGATTTTGTACATGCAACTTAGATGGTTTTATTGTAAAAATGTTTTTTAACTCATTAATACAACCTTTTATGATCTTTTTTTTCAAACAAATGCAACTTTTGCCATCTTTCATTTATCTATCATTTATTTTCATCAATTATTGATTGCAGTTAAAGTGACCTCAGATGACTTGAGAGATATAAAACATTTATAATAAATAGTGCAATATTTCATAAAAACACAAGAATAATTTTTTTTTTATTTATTGTATTTTTAAAGGGATTGAGTTCATCCAAAAATGGTTGAGTAAATTATGTTTATTTATTATAATCCATATTATAAGCCTAAAAATCTTTAAACAAAATAACTTCCCCTCCCTCTTGCAATGACAACATCTCTCTTCTGTGATGACATGTTTACTGGCATGAGGGAGGGCGGGACAACCTGTCACTCACATAAGATCGACCAATAGCAAACCACAACCATCCGATCAATTCCCGATGGACAAAATCAAGTCTCGCCCTACATTTTTTTTTCTTCGAGAAGCTGTTTCACTTGCATTCACATCACAATAAAAAAGAGAAGACTACCACAACTTCAGTTTCATGCCGACTTTAATATTGTTGTGGTGTTTTTCTTGCTGCTAGGATGACTGTCAAACGTTAAGTGAACTATTTTAGAGGAAGCTTTAAGATAATATGCAGGTAAACTAAAATAAATATTTCATCCTCAAATATTTATATCTTTGGCGAGTAGCAGACTGTAAAAACATTTATTATCAATAAGTTATGACAAGTTATATTTTTACATAGCTTTTTCATCAAAATAAGTTGAGCAATTTTAAACTTTTTTTATAAGTTATACACATAGACAGTATAAGAAGTGGACAGAGCCATCTCATTGGAACTCAGTTGAGACAGTTGAAGCCCATTTTTAGCGATTTTTGAGCACTTCCGTTCCTGACGCGCAGACTCAAACCGACTCAAACTAAGCTTGATGACGCAAGCAACCTGTCTGACGGACGTTAATCTTCTAGTAGCTGTGCGTGAAAATTGCCAACGTTAATCTTGCAGAGACGGGGAACTTGAGCAAAGAGTTCTTTGGCGTGAGTGAGCAGGATGTAAGCAGGACGCCTCAGATGTAAAGGTATTCGCTGTCAAAGTGACGCCAAAATGAATGGGAGTCAATGGAAATGCTAACACAAGTGAAGTTCTGCTACAAGATGGCGGCACCCGGCCGGCTTCAACTTCCGGTCGATGGATTACCCCCTTGGTTATACAAGATTCAACTAATTTTCTTTTAAGTCAGTTTAATATAATTTAAGTTGAACAAACTTAAACATCCAAGTTGATTGTACTTACAAATTTAAGGCAGCACATCAAGTGCGATAAGACCAATCAGCTTTTTGGGTTGTGATAATAACCGTCTAACTGTACATTATCCCTATAGGCAAAAAAAAAAAAAGAGTCATTTGCAGTACAGGAAGTCATTTCATAATTCTGGTCAAAGCATTTACACATCAGTTAATGAAATTGCAAAACATTTCCTGATATTTAAGCCTGCACTTGGCCTTCTCTCCATCTCTAATGCATTTCTCCCTCTCCGCTGAGACACATCGTCTGAGTAACACTACATTGGACACGAGATAGCTGAAGGTGCGCCTTTGCTTTTGTTGCCATCTTAATTGATGGTGTGGCTCAGACGGGTTCTCCTGTTTCTAATGGAGTGAGGAGAACACAGCTTTGATGAAGTCTCACAACCAGCAGGGGCGTGAAGCATCCTCCTCCTCTTTCCTCTCCAGCAAAGACAGAGAAAAAGATGCTCCTTAATTACCGAGACTCTGTTCATGTCAGACACACATGAGGGAAAACAAATCCATCCCTCCAGCATGTTATTTGTCTATCTGTCGTTTAATTTATATATTTATGAAACAAATGTTGGACATGGGAGAAACAAAATGGAAGAATGCCGATGGGTATCATTTAAATTGTGCAAAGCAATATTTCATGTTAACACTGATAATTAATGTTGTGGGAAAACGGAAACTAAAAGAATCGCTTTGTTGTTTAACTAGGCAATTTGTAAAACCGCTTCAGAAGTTTTAGCATATAAAACGGGATCATCAAGAACCTTGACTTTTTTTTGAGTCCCCGCATCTAAAGCTCGACTAAAGTATGAAGCTATGTGGAGATACATCATGCGCTGGCCATCAAGAGTCCTCAGCCAAGAAAAAATGACAGGCACCTTCAGTAAAACCTGAGGGAATTCATTAGCAAGCGCGTAGAACAGCTCCTTCAAAAGCCATTTGTGAGCGTCTCGTGGAATTTGAGCGCCGACTGCTTTGCTTTCAGGAACTAAACGAAGTCTGCATGAAACGAGGCCGTTAAACTTCTGAATAAACAGCTCCGTTCTCAGACAGAAACTCACACTAGTCTAGCGGATGCTGGCAAATTCCTTTAAGCAATATTCATTTGCCACGAGTTCATTTAACAGCCAATGGAGCTTCTAACCAGTCATTTATTACCACAGCTCAATCAACGTGATTGCGGAGTGTGTCCAAATTAATAAGCAAAGACTTGGAATGCGAGGGGCAGCTTGCAATTTGGTGTTTGTTTAGCTATAGCTGCTGAAAGAGGCAATGAATACATCTCATTCCTAGACAAACTCTTGTCTAATGCAATAACACTGCACTCCGTTTTAATCTTAATTTAGGGTCCAAGGGCATTGCTTTATATTCTGACTAAAAGCATTTTGATGATCACTGGCCTCCTTCAATGAAACAACCAATTAGTGTAAGAGTGATCGCTGGATTCAGTGAATCATATCCAGTGGTTTCTCTAGCAATGGATTCCTTCATATATTCAAATGAAATATTCAGAAACATACTTGTTTTAAAGGTACTCGAAGATGCTTTAAAAGAGATAATGCTAATGCAACTATAATCATATAGGATTTTCAAAATAGAACATTTTATTTACTTTTGACTGTAAAGCTATTTTGGTGCTCTGTCGGGTCACCATATGATATGCAAAATCTGGGTAAAATGGGAAAAACCAGATGATAACAACTACTCTAGAAAATATGATCTTTCTAATGTAAAGTTCTGTTTAGTTAGGAATAGATAAACTATTGCAGATACTAATTCTGATTGCAGAGATAAACAATTTCAAAGTTATCTATTACAGACCACAAGACAAAATGCTGCAAAGCAAAAACAGTTGTAAAAAAAAGCATGACTGATAAATAAATGATTACATTTTGCTGAGTGGAAGCTTATTTATAAATAATATGATTTGACATTTCAAAGGGCAAATGATTGCGATGGAATAATTAAAGTATAGAACCGCGTCATTAAATATCAGCTGCACAGGATATTAGCTCATTTATGCAGTATGAAGATAAAGCAGAAAACCCCACACAACTATGAATATAAATCTGGCTGCAAAAAATAAAGAAATCTCAGCCAAATTGTGAGTAAGGAACATGTGAGAATACATTTTCCTAAAATATATACTCAGAACCGAGAGTGGAATATAATAATGCATTATTCAAACATTCAAATTTGATGAGATGTTCTGGCACACAACAGACTTCTGTGGCCGCTTTCGTCTCTAACTAAAACATTACTGCCACCTAGTGTTAAAAAGCGACTAGAGAGGTTCAGTCTGCAAATACATAAGCGTCACATGAGAAATAGTCTGTTTCGTCTATGGACATTAAATTCATTATTAAGGCTCTATATTCATGTGTAACTCAGCAAAATGATTTATCACGTCTCATACACCTCTTTTACATAAGCCATCCAGTGGCGTGCAGTGTTCTGAAATTAGGCAAAACCCTCAGCTGTTTTAATGTGTTGTATAGTGTCAAATAGTGACTAAAGAGGTTAAATGGTGTCCCAGTTACACTTAATGTTGTCCCATTTTTCTGGTTAAAACATTACATAAAAAAATAGAAACCAAATAGACTACAATTCTATTTAGTATTTTTACATTATGTAATTAATGTTCAATTTAAGCATTTTTTTACATCAGTTCCAAAATAATAACTAAAGGCAGTAACAATTTAAACAATATCTTTTCAATTATTTGTGAACGAGCTGTTATTCTTAATAGTTGACTCAACTTATTTTCGGATCATCAAGCTCGGTAAACACCATCATCATGTCATCATGTGTCATCATGTTTTCAGGCCATTTCAAGTTTGATTTTGATGTGACAAAGCGGTGAAAACTAAGTCGCTGAGTTGTTTACTTCTTTAGTACAAAAACAAGAGCCGGGATTTATCGCACGAACCAATCGTATCCAATCACAACCAATCCCAGCCAATAATAACCATTTGCAGAACCATATGCCACAGCAGTCAGAGGACAACAGCGCCAGGACAGCAGTCTCACACCGGTGTTGGGGTGGAGCTTATAGAGTCATTAAGGCTAGGTTCAGTGGTTAAGTGGGGATCGTATTTGTTAAGGTTGAGCTTGTAGTTATAGTGAAGGGTAGGGTTAGTGGTTTGGGCGGGTTACGCGATCGCAGTCAGCACCCTAACTTCAGATCTGACGCTGTTGTCCTCAGACTGCTGTGACGTGATATCTCATCATAGGACGATGGAGGCATTACCTCCTCACGGGACTTCCCCCCATTCGTTCTCAATTACCCCCCACCAAACCCAGCACACACTTTAGGGGGTCTGTTAAAACTCAATGGGCTCAGGAGAGGCAAGAGATACACAGCCTCCCACTGTAACTTTACCCGCTGGTGTCGCTGTTGGACAGTTACTTTAGAAAAACGAGTGATTTATACACTTTCTAATGTCACATTTTGTAATAGTTGCGTTGTTTTATTTTTGTAATATTTTTTTTTTCTTATCAATTTTTTTTTTTTTTTTTTTTGAGGAGGCAATGCCTCCCTTGCCTCCTCGGAGAAAACGCCCCTGAAATCTGCGTATAGCACAATACCAGACTAAACCAATAAGCTATCATATCCCTAAGAATAGAAGCAATAATTTTGGTGAGGCTACAAAAACCTTTGATTTCTTTCTCATACAGCAGCAAGTCAGATATTCTCCCAGACTGACAAAGCCGACAAACACACATCACTCTTTCTGCATTATTCAATTAAGTCCGTCCCTATCTTCACTAACATGCTTTTGATTCACTGCTGCCCCTCACAAAAACACGAGGTGTCAAAGCAGCAGGCTAGCGTACTATTATGCATGTCAGTCTTCAATCTCAGGAAGGTCAACTGTGTTGTTCTTGCGGTGGAGGGGAGGAAGGCAATCACAGTCATATCACATTCTCACCGAGGCGCTTTCTGTGTCTGTAGGGATGGTGTTTATCTCCACCGACTCAAGATAACACCTTTTATTGTGGCAGTGATGTCAAAAGAATGGCATCATTATGACTATAGAATGAAGAGCGACTGTTCATGGTAGAAGTGCATTGTTGTTGATTGATTCTGGTTCTCCGGGGCTTTTAGGACAGATATGATACATGTTGACCTGTAATGTAAAGTTTCATCTGAATAGATCAACCGTTTGCCTGTGATATAGGCCTACCCATGCAGTGTCGTCATATTTTTAGTCTCAACACCCACCGTTTAATCAGATCTGATTAAATCCATTACGATTTCAGTGAAGTGATTAAGGATTTGAACTTTAAAGGGCCGGTTGTGAGCAGACTTAATGATTTTGTCTCTCTGATGGTTACGAGTTTCATGGCATCTTCAATCAGACCTTTAATATCACACTTAACAATTCCCGATAAATATAACACAATATAGTGGCATCATAAATGATGTAGAAACTTAACACACACTTAAATATGTACAAACATCTTTCTATTAGATAACCACATCAAATCAATGCAATAGCAAACAAAAGGACCTTGTCGCAGAACTAACACTTTTGCAAATCATTTTTTAAACCAAAATGATCGCCTGGTGATTTTTCAGTTGATGTATAAAGTCAGTGTGATTGTGCTGATTCTATAAATGCCACATGAAATTATTATACTTTTTTTTAATGTGGGTTAAGTGTTCAAACCCTTTTTGGGGCCAATATTCCTTCTCTTGTAGTCATTGTGTAGTATTTTAATTTTGTAATATAAATTATTATTTTTTATGGAATTTGATAAAATATTTAAAATGTGTAAATATGTGTATATACAGTGTATATATATATATATATATATATATATATATATATATATATTAACAGCAATTAAATATGAAATAAATATTTTTTTAGTATTTTAGCAATTTATGAAATTGTTATTTATTTATAATTGTTATATATTTTTTATTATTTATAAATTATTGAATATTTATATATATATATATATATATATATTTATATATATACACACACATATATAGACACATATACATTTATTCAATAATTTGTAGAGAATTTTTTAAATATTACAAATATACAGCATATTTTACCAGCATCAGAAAGTACTGAACGTACAAACGTACCTTTGTTGTCTTCAAACGGGTCTTCAGAACATGAATGCAGTGTGTGTGTGTGTGTGTGTGTGTGTGTGTGTGTGTGTGTGTAATGTAAGAGCTTTTGTATAAGCTTTTGTGCAACCAAAAACCATTAGTGTTTGTGTAACATTTGCTATGTGGATTACAGCATGCTCAATTAATCTGTCAAAGAGTGGGTCCTTGTGATCATTAAAATTGCGTAAACGAGTGAAACGAAGAGCGAAATAAACAAGAGAAAGAGAGGATGTGGAAACGGCACGAGGCGGAGGGTGACTTACGGTCATTACACTGCGTCCCAGTGTAGGAGGTCATTGAACAGTCACAGGTGTAGTTCTCCCATTGCTGGATGCAGATCCCCATGTTGGCACAGGAGTCTTCTTGGCATGTAGTGCTAGGACCTATGGTAGCAAAGCAGAGCAATGTAATACTGGGGGCAAACGTCCCGTCATGTTGTTAAGGTTCCATGCAGGTGTGTGTGTTACAGTATACATGCAGTTTGGGTTAGTAGAGGTACTCAAAAAACATCCCGAAAGCTGTTGAACAAACGTGGCATTCCATATAAACGACTGGATTTTAGTAGTAACCTAGACATATTCAACATTGCTTGTTACAAAAGAAGATTCAGACATAGGGCCAAGCATGAACTTTCTCACATCTGCACAGGGGAACAAAGGTCAATGACAACATTTAATAGCGAGATGTGTACATAGTCCAGTATGCACTATTGTTACACATGTTAAGAACAATAGTGTGCACACCAGCCACGTGCAGTCAAGTTGAGTGTGTTCCAAACACATCCCGTGTTTTGGCACACTTGGGTTCATTTTGAGGGAATACAGCAAGAACAATAGAGCTCATTACCCAATTTAGAGTAAGAGGGAGAATGCATTCCCACTGAATTAACCGTGTAAACAAGATAATTGCAAATAAACTGGCTTTGAGTGCATTTTTCTTGTGAAATACAACTGCGAAAACAAGAGGTTAACCACAAACATAAAGTTGAGTTTAACAAAAGGGGGAGGCAAAGAAGGCTAAAAGCGCATTTACTGTGCAACGCAAAGTGCAACTTCAGTACTATGTAAAAGTTCAACATAAAATGATTCACCCCAATTTTGGCTATCAAAATGGCAAATGTGATATCGAATTGAAAATCTGAGAGAATAATCACAGTGAGCCTATGTTGTTCAGTCATAATAGCACAAGGTCAAACATATCATTATGTAAACTGTCCTTTAGTTCAGAGAGAATCAGAGTATTTCTGGTTTCAATATTTGTACCGATTTACATGTTTGAGGAGCATTAGATTATACAACTTAGTTCCAGTCCACTAATTTGCCTAAACAAGCAGAGTTTCAAAAGAGCTGGTAAGGGTCATCCATATTATGCAGCACATTGTCATGTTCCCATTACTGTTCAAAAGTTTGGGGTCAGTAAGATTTGTAATTTGTTTAATTAATTCAGCTATTTGATCAAATATACAATACAGTAATATTGTGAAATATTATTACAATATAAAACAAATGTTTTATATATTAAAATGTAATTTTGTTCCTGTATTTTCAGCATCATTACTCCAGTCTTCAGTGTCACACGGTACTTAAGAAATCATTCTAATATGCTGATTTGCTGCTCAAGAATATACATTTCTTGTACAAAAATAAATCGTTACTGACTCCCAACTTTCGAATGGTAGTGTATGTTTTTATACTGAATAAGATACTAAACTCAGGCTTTTTTTAAATGAAAATTGTGCTCAATTATTCTTTTTTTTTTTTTTTACTATTGTTGCTCTGTATGCACTGCATAACAGGAATGACCCAAACAATACTGGAGTAAAAATAAAATAACTTTTGCGTTGGAATAACAGCTGCAACGATATATACACTTAAGCAACCCTTATTTTTTTGATATTGCTTAAATAATAAAGTCAAAATCACATCTGTCCCGAGTTTACATGCTCTGTGGGACACTCTCTGAGTTTAAAGTCTACGGTAGCGTGCCGACTTTTCCAGATGGATTTTCATGCTAATTCTATTAATTATTTTGCTAATCATATTGCTGTTCAGTGCTTCTAAAGACAGGCGAGAAGTAACCCATGGTGAGATATTTAATGGATTCTCCTAAGCCAGATTCCTCTCTCAGCTGAATGTCATTAGTGTAAAAAAAAAGAGAAAAAAAAAAAAGAGAAAGAAACAAGACAAGATACAGCAAAACAGGACGTGGGGACTTAATTATACAGGAGGGCTCATGTTTTATTAATGCAGACTCTCAGTTGCAATCATTACTTTTCTCTTCTCACTTTGCAAGTCTCACAACCTTCAGAGATAAACACAAGGGCATTGACTTTTAGAAAGAAGTGAACCATTTTATACCAAGACATTGTTACAGTGAACCAGCTAGTGTCCGCTTTATGTCTGGGTATTGGGAAGAGTACAAAACAAAACCGGCACAAGACAAACAGCAGCTTGAATGGAATGGAATTGAACCTTATATACCTTGTAGATCTGCTTTGGTGAAACCAACTTTGTAAAGCAAGAAACAGAAAAGCGAAAACAATCAAACAGGTAAGAACGTGGTCGATGGCTTCTGTTAATAAAGCAAAGGCTTTACTAACAGGACATGCTTTACCATTCTTAGGAAGGGTTTGCACTCTTGACTTACCATACCATGGGTTCAAAATAATGTTATTAATAATAATAGTAATGAAACTGATGCGTTGATTTAGCATGGCTGGCTTGAATAAAAGTGATAGTCTTCAGTTGCAAATAAAATTAAATAAAAACTGCAGTATGCTGATGAACGTGTGCCTGACAAATGATCTAATTTACAGTTTAGATATAATCAGCCAACATGCAGAAAAAAAACAGGTTTCCTTTGCATATTCTATTCTAGTCCATTGTTCTGACAGCAAACATGTTAAAAGGACTTTCAGATGCACAAAACGGGGCATGATAATGTGCTAATGCTAATGTGAATCAACAGGAATTGCTAAGATTGTATAAAGCAAGTGGTTAGAGAGGGGACATTTTAATGATGTTGCATTCAGCGAAAACAAAATGTTCCCCTGCAATACTGCAGCGTGTAATCGAGCCCTCGCCTTCCTAAGCACAGGTGCATCATTGCCATCTGCTGGATGAAAAGCTTCATTACAACAGAAAGGAGCATTCATTGCCATATGAACCAGCAAGAATTCTGTTGCCATCGTGGAGCCATTCCATACACGGCTTACAGTTTTACTGTGCACATACAGTACAGAGTGATGTTTCTTTCATGCTGGGCTGTGAACATAAAAACCTACTCACGTTCACTTTTGGATGCTGTGCGGGAGAGATAAACGTAAAACACACACACACACAAAGTTGTTCTATTCATGTATGGAATGAAGAACTGAATTCAAATGGTGTCGGATATGTCTCTGATACAACAGATATGAATTGAAGCAAGTCGGTTACATCAGAAAATCTGAAAATGTGTAGGATTAAATGTTAAATTTGAGCAAATTCTTCGTTTATTTCGGATCACACAATGTACTGTAGGTTCCTAAAGCTTTAACAGTGAAGGTCAGCTATAAGGGTGTAAAGAAATAAAACATTTATGGTTTGCAACACTGATAAATAGGCCTAGTTTGAAATGTTTTGACATTAAACCATTAAATGCGCATTCGTTTAGAGGGAAAAGACATTTTCATATCTGTTAAAGCCTGTGGTGTTTGTAAACTAGATCTTAGTAGATTTTTGTCTTTGGAAAACAGTCCCAGACTTCTGAATCCGATTATCAAGCATGCTGACATTTCACACTCACGCCATGGACTCACGCAACGTAAAGATGATACAACAAAAGACCAAACGATTTAGGTTGATATGATTTTATTCTTTGTTCAACAACATGTAAATGCAACATGTAGCATACTCAACATAAAAGGAGGCTTTTTGTTCATAAGACAACATTGAGATGTGATGGATGATGGAAATGTGACGGACAATTAATTTTGTGATGGATGGACAAGCAAGAAAATGTTTATACACAAAGTTTTACTCAAACAAAACTATAATGAATCAAATAAAGAAAAAGAGAACACTGAGAACAAAAATTGAAAGACTTACAAAAAACAAAAAATAATCAAACCTACGCAATAAATGTACAGAAAACAAAGATATAAGCATGCATTGAAATATGGCAGATATCTCATGTACTTACGAAAATGGATATTAGCAATGAGTTAGTGAAGAAATATTCTTTGTATGTGGATTTCAAGTGATCTGTGTTCTTTTTTGTAACAAGTTTGGCATGTAACATACAATACAACATTTGATGCTGGTTATATGACCATACTATCTTGGACATCGAAAAATGTCAAAATGTCAAATTTGTCTTTCAAAATATTTTTGCAAATTATGATGTTGAAGGATTTTCACGTCTTTATTTTTTTTATTCTGTATAAGATTGCTATAATATGGAATTAAATAAGAAGCATGATATTAGTCAAATGCACAGATACTTTTATTATGCAATTATTTCATACAGTGTGCTAATGTTTATTTCACTCCCATCCAATATAATTATAGAGAGATTTTTTCTTTTACAAATAAACAATTTTTCATATTATATATACACTACTGTTCAAAAGCTTAATGTTTTTAAAAGTTTAGCTTTAATGTTTTTGAACAAAGATTTTTTATGTTCTTATGATAACCAAAGGCTGCATTTATTTGATCAAAGATACAATACAAAAAGTTATATTTTAAATATTATAACGAAAAATAACCATTTTAATATATTTAGTGTGTTTATGTTGTGCTGCTTAATATTTGTGTGGAAACCATCCCATTTTGGGATTCTTTAAAAGTTGAAAAGAAAAGCATTTATTTGAAATAGAAATCTTTCATAACACTAAACATATCTTAACGGTCACTTTTGATCAATTTAATGCATCCCTGTCAAATAAAAATATTAATTTTAAAGCTTTTTTCTTAAACTGTAGTGCATATATATTACTGTACAACACATTTGTCGTCATAATTACATAATATCTACCCATATTCCTGTGTTATTTTGAATGGTTTAAGGTCAAAACACATCAGATCAAATGCAAGAAGTTCACCTTGACTCAAATACTGCAATGTAAATATTCTCTCTGTAAGTATGTTCATAAAAATGTCACTAATTGATACAAACGCAGACTTGGCTGATCCTAGCATGACCAATGTGGCCAATAAGAATATTAATAAGCAAGTGGGCTCAACAGAGAGCTGGCTGGGTGAGAGATGAGACAAGCAGGGTGAGAAAGATGCTGTGATGGCTCAGTGAGGTGGAGGTGGAACTACTGTTTGCATTCATGAGAAAGAACGGGCTCCTCGAGCTAGAGTTGTAAGAGGTTGTACCTTCGCATCCTCGCTCAATCTGACCACTGCGGAACAAGGCGTCGTTTATGAGGTCGGGGAGGCGACCGTTCAGGTCTACAGATGCCAGGCAACCCATAAAGCCGTCCCTGGAGGCCACGAGTTTGGGCAGGCTGTTATACATGTTGGGCCCCAATCCGGCGATGTAGAGGTCACCTGAACAGATACAATAGACCGCGGGGTAAAAGATGTTAATGATTACATCGTGATTGTGTGTGTGAGAATATATGCATTTTAGCTGTTTACATACCTTTAAGGTCCAGATTTTTAGCGCCATTGACGACTTGACTCACTAACTTAGCATCGACTTTGAGCGTGTGGACGTTACTGTTGTCTCTAGTGATGACAACGTTATGCCACTGGTTGTCATGGAGAGCTCGGTCACTGTTGCCCTTGATTACATTGGGCCCGTTGCCGAGATCAAACACATAATGTATGTACCTAAAAGACGGGAAAGTGAAGCTCAGTTTAATGAGAAAGTGGAAATGCCATACCTAAATTCCATTCCAACTGTCTCAGCAGTTTTATAAACAAAAACAACGAACATAATTCTATTATTCTTCACTTCTGTTTTTTATAACAAAGCACACTGTGTATGAAATAGTTTCAGCTTATTTTGGATAAAACTTGGACAGGAACCACAATTTCCTGACAAAGTGCCCGATATACATTTATACCAATATACAGAAACAATTTTTAATTACCGTCTAATTTTTGACTCAATAATAGCTACATCATTACAACAACAAAGACATATGCATTATGAATATTTTACTAATAATGACCATCGTTATTACAATTGTGATTATGTATGCCATTATATTTACCTAAAGCTGCTTTGTGATCTAAAAGATTGCAAATTTATTTTTAGCTTTGTTTTAGGCTTACTTTTATTCAAACAATACATTAAATAAGTTACTTTAACTGTGAATACTAAATGATGTCATTTATCGGTAGAATTAACTAAAGATTAGATTAAGTTAAAGTTAACCAAAGATAGGCAAACTTAAATAACCAAAAATAACCAAGCAGTATGAAAAAAAAAAAAATGTGATTAGGGAAAAATGGTCAAACCAGTTATTGGACTACAGTATATCTAGAAACCAACACAATAAAAATAATAATAATAATATTTATCTGAAATTGTACCTTAAGTTTACCTGTGGCTGTGAATACTGTTTTGGTCCACTAAATGGTGTCATTTATGAGTGGCCTCAATATTAAAGAACTGATAATTGATTAAGGTAAAAAAAAAAAAATTTTAAAGTGTAAATATCGGCAAAAAATATTGGTCAAAACAATTATGTTTAAGTTTATGTCAAGATATCAAAATATATATATATTACCCGTAAAAAGCAGAATATATAGCTTAGCTCACATATTTCTAGTTTACTTGCCGTACTGTACACCTTAGATTTACACTGTACACCTTGGTTTAGTGCCTACAACTCCAGATGACATTGTTTAGGCTAGTTCTTCCTCATACGTGTTCATTGAAGCAGCTTGTTACCTTGTAAACACTTTTACTGGCACGGTAAAAATAACTAAATAAATAAGGTAACTGACTACTTCTTCAACAGGCTTACCCTTTCACCAGCTCTACAGCGATGAAATCGCTTCCATCCCCGCTGTTAAAGAGGATGAATCCGTCCGGAGAGGTTGTCTTGAACTGGAAGAAAAGGTGCATGGATGTGTAAGCCTGCAAGGTCGCTAGACTCAGGTAACTGCTCTTTGACTTGAACGTCACGGGGTCTGCGATGATGGAGCGCATGCCGAAGCGAGCGTTGAGCTCGCAGTAGTCGATATCACCGTTCTTGCACAGGTCGATGTACAGCATGCCATTGAACTTCAGGCTCTGCAGGTGACCGATGAAGCTGGAGGGGATCATGGAGACGAAACGGCGCTCGGTCATCACGCCCGTCTCGATGTTGTGGAACTCTAACCGGGTGTGATCGCCCACCATCTGACCTACAAACCACAGCAGGTTGGAAAGGAAAACAAGAAAAAAAATGCTGCTATACTACACCCTTAAACAATATTACACTGCTGTTCAGGAATTCAAATACAGTGACATACACCAAAACCCTTATTCAAGCACTGAGAGTCACAAACACAAAGAGTGAGTCCTACATCATGTCAGCATAGCAATGAACCTGAACTAAATGTATGTATTGTATTGCTGTGAAACACAAAAGTAGTGTTTGACTGAGAACAACTGAAGAAGCAATGTATACGCTGATGCAGTTTGCCAAACAAACTGGAAGTATGTACTATTTCCCACAATTTATAAAACCCACACAACATGTAGCGGGAGACTAAAACTAGCAACTCTCAAAACCGTTCACATATATATATTTCTTCGGTTTCTTGCAACAAAAAGTGCTTTAAATAATATGCATGACTCATCTATAGTTGCTCACATACAATAACCCATCAAGAATTGTGTTGTCTTTCAGATTGAGGACCAAGGATAGTACCTTCTGCTACGTCATCGTCAACCGTTAGCTTGTAGCTTTTGCCCCTCCGGATCACGCGCACAGTATGCCATTCATTATCATTGAGTTTTTGTCCGGCATACAGTGTCTCTGGTCCTTTGCCTGAGAACGACGGTCATGAAACGTTAATGCCAACCTGAATTGTCTCTGACCAAACCTTTGCTTTCAATGTAGAAAATGTGATAACTGTTTCTGATGCTTTGAATTTGAATCATGTGCCGAATAAGTTAATCAATTTTAGCAATATAGATGATTAAACAAAAAGAGAAAGCAGAGGTTTGGTGCAGATGTGATTGAATATTACACAAAAACATAAGCCTCAACTAAGATGCTATATGCTAATTTTGTGTCCTCTGTTTTTTCCACAATAATCACTTTAAAACATAACCATGAAATAAAATGGCTTTTACTCATAAAAGGTCTTGATATAACACTCAAAGACAACGTTCTCAAAGTTAGTATGATAATGTACAAAATACCCCTCGCTTTATGCATTCATTTATTTCTCTGCTTTATAACAGACAGGCAAATAACATTTCGAAGGTAAAGTGACAATTTAAAGTAATTTTCTTATTTTGGATTAATAGGCAGAGACAACTTATAAGTTGGCAACACTGGCTCAACCAATAGCACACGTTTGGGAAGGGCTATATGCTTGTCCAACCGATAGGAGTGTGTATGGGAAACTTCTTTGAAAAAACATTATTTTTTACAATTCTGTTTGGTAACACCAGTGATGCAGAAATCACATGCTTCACCTTTAGCCAGAATCAGAGTTAATATACAAGAAAGCACTATATTTTTATGATGCAATACTTTTGAGGAGTTAAGTAGTCACAGAGGAGAGCAGCGAGGTGTTTTGGATTCAGCTCAGAGCGTGCTATTAAATCATGCTCCACATCCCTCAAAATCTCTTGGCTCTTGGGAAATTGTGTTATGTACCAGCATGCAGTTATCGGTAGTACCTGAGAAAAAATATGACCCTCCTCCACCCTATTCAACACTGGCATAAACGACTTTCGACAAACATGAAGCTCACAATCTGCCATCACTGACATTGTTCGGACAATTTATCATGTCTATTAGATCATCCCTACATGATACCATGCCAAAAACAATATCTAGTGCACTTTAATCTACTGTACAGTTGCAACACAGATTATTGTTCTTTACATCATTTCAAAAATAATAATAACAGATCAAAACAAGCCCTAGAAACCATTATCATACTTTGAAAGCACAAATGTCTGAGTGATCTCTCAGCTCGCCTTACCAGGGTTGCACCACTAATGCATAAATACAGCAGTATAAAAGACTTTCTGCACAGATTACACTGCCGTATGCAGGTACTGTATAATCTTAGAGTATTTAAAAATGCAGGTCTCGTAACAGGAGCTTAAGAACTAATAGCTCTGATAAGCACATCATTATAATTAGTGGCATTATATTAATCTGAGTGATTGAAAGTGTGAACTGGTGCAGGTAAAGGGATGTGAGACTAATCTAGCATGATGTAAGTATTAGCTACTTGATCAGAATGACTGATGGAGGTGAAGTTGTGGGTTACTGGTTTACTTGGTACATTTCCAAAAGGGCCAGCTCTCAAATACACCACCAGCACTCATCCTTTGGCACAAACACTTTGTATTTAAAGTCACTCCAGTACACTCATTGTAAGGATAGTCGCATGGAATCCAACCTCCAACGTTTGTTTTATCAGACCACTGGAAGGATAGTATTTAGGATAGTCACCTATAAACAGCATATGAAACTGCTCCTGAACAAACAACTATAGTTTTATCAAGATTCGAAAGGCATGCAAGCCATTTATTGACAGTATTCATCATTCATGGACACATATATGCAAATATAAGACAATCGCAATGAAACATTCTTACCTTTTAAAGTGAGAGAATCATAGTTTATAGTTTATCATAGTGGTTTTCTTACAAAAATGATCAAATATTTCTATAACTTATCATCACCTTTTTAGTTTCACATCAGAACACTGTCATAGAGAGAATCCAAGACCTATTTTTGAGTAAAAGCATTGTTTTTGCCAAAACTGTAGAAATGTGATTCTCTACTAATGGCATAATAGTATAAAACAGTGGAAAACATCAACATCAACAAAATATCATAGCTAACTTAAGCGTAGTATTGAACAAAGTCATTTATGTACTTCAATCCTAAGGTTTGCAAGTAATGACTGAACTGAATGCATTTCTTTTAGCATATTTTTTGTTTCAAAAATTGTGTATTAAGCCATATATTAATAAGCTTAAAATTAGTTTGATTAAAAAAAAAAACACCCCAGCAAACATATAAACCAACAAACAGAAATACGACAAAAAGCATATTGCATCATATCATTGGAATAAGCTGAAATTAGATGCCATAATAAAAAGGTAAGATTTTACGTGCTCTGTATGCATTTTTAGGACAAATTGTTGACATGTGGTGACTTCATAATGTGACTTCAAACACTGAATTACAAACTGTAGTTATTGCAACACAATAAAAAAAAATAATTAAACATTTTTCCGCATGCACAATAATATCTCATAATAATGCATGCACTACTTTAAACTGAAATACTGCATTCCTTACTAAAGTCAGAAAAAAAACTAAGTAGTTTAGAAGATTCCATCAACTTTTAACTACAAATTAAGACCTTTCTATAAATTATGCTAATATGGTAGGAAATAGATTTTTTCATGACAGATAAATTATAGGCCATCAAAAACAAGCCATGATTATTAAGTCACCACCATTTAATAATCGTGGTAATCGTGATCGGAGAGATCAGTCAACTGACCCTTTCACTAGATGCAAACTCTCCTTGACTAGATGGAGGAAAAGGCATAAGACTTAAGACATTCATTTCAACAAGAGAATCATTAGGAGCAAAATGAAACTTGAGTGTTAACTTACTGGAGTTACAGTTTATCCTGATACAGTCTAGATGGGGGAAAATAAGTGACAGATGAAATTGCATCCTTCAAGGTTACAGCTGCAGACATCCAAAAACAATAATTCCACCCTTCCGGGGACGTCCACATGCAAGGAGGCGGCCATTTTTTAGTACTAATCAAAAAACATTATAATTGAATGTAAAGACGGCACAAAATCACTGGTTTAGCAGCAACTGTACAAGAATTAGAGATACTGTACATAATCATGTCTATGAATAAAACAACTTCACGATTTAATGATTTTGTTTCACTACTAAATGAATTTTAAGCATTAGGAAACACCGATATATGCCTTATAAGCAATGTTTAGTTTATAAATAAATTATAAAATGGCCGCTTGGAGCTCACCAACCACAAAGGCTATTCAACCCAGAGCTTTATTTTTATTTTATTAAAATTATGCTTTTAATTGAACTATCTAAGGTCCTGCCCAATAGAAATCACACCAGCTCATTAGCTAAATATGCTTTAATAGCTTAAATACATTTAGCAAGAAGTTGGTGTCAGGGCACGTTTCTTGAATATTGATCAATTTAATGGCACTAAAATGGTAAACTAATGATTTCAAGTTTGCCTTTTGATGGCATCATGCACTGGGTTGGGCTCTGTGTGGCTGGATTTACCATGTGTCGTCAACCGCAACAGAAAAGTGGGAGCAAACAGCCTCGATCCAATAAGCACCAGCACCATGCAGTGGCCTCTGTACCTCCAACTAGATCTTCCTGAGATCTGACCACTCAAATGAGGACTAAATATACTACAATCTCTATAAACATATTAGTGTTGGTCTTGTTGTAGTGGTCTGTGTCGTCCTAGCAGTAAATACCCTTGTATTTTGGAAGATAGGGCAGTCCTCAGTGTATTTCTAGTGATATACATAGAGTATGTGTGCAGTTGATGTGTGTTTTACTGCTGACAGGCTGTCAAATCATTCCAGATGATTTCTCTGTGTATGCAGTCATAAAACATTCTTGTCTCTTTCAGTATGTTTACAGTGTGTGGGCTATGTTTGTCTCTACTATGGCTGAGCTGTCACAGATTATCAGTCCTACTGTCAAACCTCAGGCTGTTTCCTGCAGTGAGGTGTGAGTTATGTCACTTCCTTTAATGATGACACAGTGACTTAATGACCAGTTAGGGTCTCTCATCTCCCATCTAACAGTAATAGGTGTCGGGTTGAGGATTGAGAGGTGCTACAGTACCAGCTGCAGGTGAAGCTGAGAGCTCTGTTCTCGGGCTGTTTGCCGACCGGGCCGCAGGCTAAGGGCCTTTGAAGGGGTGAATACCATCTTTTGACAAAGCATGGAGAATGTGTGTCAGAGAATGGGTGAGGGGGGAAGAGGCGATGATGGTTAAAAGGAGGTGATGTAACAGAAAGGAAATACCAACCAAAGCACAAATGTGGTACGAATGGAGCCAACTGAGACGTAACATGAGGATTGTAGTAAAAGAGTTACTGAAGACATTGTCAAGTAGAAAAGATGACAGGAATTAGTGTTAAGTTGACAATCAGAAAGTCACAACACTTGGAAAGGGTTTGCAATCGTAAAAATTAATTACCCATCATTTCAAAAGTTGATATCAAACAAAAATGCTATTCTGTTATGCAGTGCTGTGACTGTCTCAAAGGAGTTTTTATCTTCACTATGACAATGATCATGGTTAATATATTCAAAAGATGCACCAAACATTGTGTCAGTTAGGTCTGGGCAGTATGACGGTACTAGATATACCATGCGACGGTAGAAATCTCGACTTTATAATGCAATAGACACATTCGCGATGGGCAGGAATGCTGTACATTATTTACAGTTGAGAGCAATGGAGAAATTTGTAGTAAAGTGAGAATACAGAGCGGAATATGGCCAAAATTGATTCAAGATGATGGAGAATTAGGATATGTTCACACTTGGCAGGTTTGGTTAGATTGAAAAACGAACTCTGGTGCGATTGCACTGATAGTGCGGTTCATTTAAATAAGTGTAAACGCTGGCATACGAAACCTGGTGCAAACAAGCAAATCAAGACCCTTTGAAAAGGTGGGTCTCGGTCTGCTCGGTCCGCTTCTAAAAGGTTCATCTGAACACAGACCAACGACGCCTAAATGAACCAAAAACAGGATGTAATGTCACAAGATGTCACCCTTAAAAGGACAGAATGCTGAAGCATTCCTGGTTCTTCTCGTCATAGTTGCAATATTGCCCATTACAGTTCAGAACAGTCATCGGAACTGCGTCTTCTTGCAACAGATCTTTGTTTGTCTGTGTAACGGGAGGAATTCCTGGCACTCTTTTGACTCTTTTACACATTTTCTAAGCTCTTTGTGAGTTCTCAGCTGGTAAAAATAGCATCATATGTACGCACATACAGCGAGCACATTTATCCCAGCACACAGCATTATTTTGGATGTTCGGTAAGTTATGTTGCAAAATATACATCATTTCGGTGTGCAAAAGGACAGTGTGGACGCTAAATGAACCAGGACTAAATTTTCAGTCCAGACCAAACGAACCAAGAGAACCGAACTACAAGTGTGAACATACCCTTAGTTGTTTAGTTAGAGATTTAGATGTTTAGTTAGAGAACCGGCCAAATCAAAATAGAATTACTCGCAGTGCATGCATAATGGTTCATCAAATCAGAATTTAACTGAAAATAATATATATATATATATATATATATATATATATATATATATATATATATATACACACATAATTTAAAATATAATACAGATTTCACTTCAATATTTAATGTTTTTAACTTTAATGTTGCATTGTGTGCAGCTAACGTTGGACTTAACCTTCAATTTTATAAATAAACATATCCATTGGTTTGCATTCATCAAGTTCTGAATAAAATGATAAGATAAAGTACTATATTTGAAGGTCTCTCATAAGTAACCCTACTGTGATATATAATAGTATATTACTTGTACAGTGATATAAGGTCATACCGCCCAACCCTCAATATCAATTAATAGCCAAAATTTGAGTTAAATTTACAATCAATTACTTACTATAAAGAAGACTATCAATTCAAACTCAACTTAATCAAATGTCTGGTGAACCATGCAAATAAAGAAAAACAATAAAACAACATCTTAATATATCTTATTAATGAATGTAATGATGATGGATTCAGGGGAGGGTGGGGCTGGAACGATGGAAAGAAAGGAAGAGAGAGAAAAAGAAGAAGCACTGCATCCTGAAGGAGGGGTTTTTATACAATACCTAAGTTGACCGTGAGTTTGACACGACTGCCATCCAGCTCTAGTCGAAGAGTATCGGCGGAGTCGCGTGAAGTGGTGGCCATGAGCAGGCCATACGCCCGCTGAGACATGAAGCGAAGGGACACGTCCTCCGCTTCAGTGTGCATCACGGTAGGCATCACCACTTTCATGAACATGCTCCCATCATAGCTCAAGATAGACGCCTCTGTGGTCAAAAGAACACAAGATCCGTGTTTAGACAAGTTACTGTAAATGTAAGAACACACTTTTCTTCCAGGAGAGAAAACAAACATTGTGAGAGGACAAATACGTTTTTTTGGAGTGACATCTTAGACTCACACAAAAAGACGTGAATGACAATATAATAAAACAATTTTAAAATAATGCATTTTATTGGACTTTCAGGAATTTTGAAATACCAATAGACTGCATGGTCAAGGTGATGGCCATCAAAAAGAAAAGTCATCTTCCTGGGAAAACGCTTGACTAAAACAAAGCATATGGAGTTCTCCTACAGGTTTCGATTAACTGGCTCAACAGGTAAATGAACAGATCTCCCCTGCCATCTGCATTTTTCAGCAAGCTGCCACACAGCCAGCCAGCCAGGCACACCGCCTGGACAGGGCTGATGGACGCAGCGATGCCCTTTCTCTCCAGCCTCAGCCTCTGACTGTCATTCAACGCACCGCTGGCCTGAAAACACTCTATATGAAAGTATTAGAAAAGCCAGCCAAGCATAAAATGTCTGCTTTGACTCTACAGCATGTAGACAGAAATGGCAGCTAGGCTCTGTTGTCTGGGCAGCTTTTTTTTCTGAGATCATTTGTAGAGGTCACATAAAATCTCATTTCAAGTACCTCAGGCTAAATATTTTTGAGAAAACCTGTGCAGCACAAGATGTTTAGTTTTAGTTACAATATTCAATGAAGGTCAAAAGTTGCTCCAGATAAAATTATACAATACTAGTATTCAAAAGTTTAGGGGTTTGTTTTGAAAGAAATTAATGTTTTTATGCAGCAAGGATTTATTAAAACTAGGGCCGGGACTTTAACGCGTTAATTAAGATTAATTAATTACAGACTTTAACGCGTTAATTAATTACACAAAAAAATATTTTTAATCGCACTTATTTTTGCACCGCGGAACGTTTCTCACTGGATGAGTTTCGGCGGACCGATTATACTGGCGCACGAACTAGCGTTCATGACGAAGAAGCTGACGAGAACGCTTTGGTTGGCCGGTGGATGCAAGGGGGTAATCCATCGACCGGAAGTTGAAGCCGGCCGGGTGCCGCCATGTTGTAGTAGAACTTCACTTGCGTTAGCATTTCCATTGACTCCCATTCATTTTGGCGTCACTTTGACAGCGAATAACTTTACATCTGAGGCGTTTAAAGACTCCATTTGTCCATTATTTATTTCTAAAGAAACACGACAATGTATAAAGTGCTCCATTACCTTCTATGTTACATTATGGCCCCGTAGAAACAGTTTTAGTAAAAATAGGCTAACGATTGCGTCATAACCACTCGACTCTCTGTCGCGCTGTACAGAAATTACCGTACAGACAGGAGGAGAAGCTCGCAGGCAATCGGGGGGACGTCCCGTCAAGGGAGAAGCCCATAGATAATGAGTCCATAAAAGCAACGGAATACTTACTCCTGCTCACTCACGCCAAAGAACTCTTTGCTCAAGTTCCCCGTCTCTGCAAGATTAACGTTGGCAATTTTCACGCACAGCTACTAGAAGATTAACGTCTGTCAGACAGGTTGCTCACGTCATCAAGCTTAGTTTGAGTCGGTTTGAGTCTGCGCGTCAGGAACGGAAGTGCTCAGAAATCGCTAAAAATGGGCTTCAACTGTCTCAACTGAGTTCCAATGAGATGGCTCTGTCCACTTCTTATACTGTCTATGGGTGGATGGGACATTTTGTTACAAAAAAACGAACGGATAGAAGCGTCGATAAGAGCATGGTTGTGTGCAAGCTATGCAACAAGGTGTAGCACTTAATGGCAAAAATTGCACTGGTCTGCTGGACTTGGTTGAACAAAAATAAACAATATTTTGTTGCTTAAGCTTATGAATTCAGTCATTATTCAATGGTATACTAAAAATCCATGTGAAAAAAATTACTTCTCACTGTTCTCAGGTCAAATATTTATGCAATTAAAATGCGATTAATTCCGATTAATTAATTACAAAGCCTCTAATTAATTAGATTTTTTTTTTTATCGAGTCCCGGCCCTAATTAAAACTAATCAAAATTGACAGTAAAAACATTTATAGTTACAAAAGATAATTTGCTCTGTAAAGTTTTGTAACCAAGGTTGTTAAAAAACACAGACATGGCAGATTCGGACTGGTTTCAAATAAAGTAGTCCTGTCTCTATAGAGTGGTGCAGGGATGACGTCAGAAACAGAAACAGTTTCAGAAAAGGTTCCCTTGAGATTTTCCTATGGGGTTTTTAAATGTATGTGTAAAAAAAAAGCCTGTGGTAAACATAACTTGATACTTTGACGTTTTGTTCTACAACATGTGTGAAAACGCACATTTTGAAGCAGTTATATTTATCTTTGAAAACATGTTTCTAATAAGTAACTAGATAAGACAGTTTAAGTATGCAGTTTACTTTGTAGAACAAAACATCAAAGTATTGTCAAGTTATGTTTACCACAGGCTTTATTTAGATTTAAAAATAAAAAAAAAAAAAAAAAAATAAAAAAAAATAATAACACCCTATAGGAAAATCTCGAAGGAACCAGCGGCGAACTAGACGTTAGACAGATATCGTGATGTATAATTATAGGATTGTCTAGCAATATATTGATTATCGCAGTATCGTGATATTATCAGTATCGTGAGCCATATATCGTGTCGTATCGTGAGGTACCCTGTGATTCCCACCCCTAGTATTGTTGGGGCATTTTTTCTTTGTACAAAAGTTTAATTTAACAAATATTTACATATACGGTATAATACTCTAAACAACTGATAATCTGTAAAAGGCAATTTCACTGTCTAGGAAAAATCATGGTGCACCAACCAAATACGGCTCAATC
This sequence comes from Rhinichthys klamathensis goyatoka, assembly GCF_029890125.1. NCBI lineage: Eukaryota > Metazoa > Chordata > Actinopteri > Cypriniformes > Leuciscidae > Rhinichthys > Rhinichthys klamathensis. The sequence continues at coordinate 2,310,173 of NW_026606778.1, forward strand.
AGACACTTACAATAGTTTAGTCTTCGATACATTTCTCAAAAATACATGAAGCAGACTTCATAAAATCAAAGAAAGTAAATACAATGATCACATATTTCAAGAGAAGATCAACGATAAATGCTCATTTAATCCTCAGCCGTGAAAACTCCATCCTGAACACATGCATTCTAAATACTGATGCAGAAACCGCTGACAAACTCTACAATTACACATCGATCAATATGTTATTATGTGCAATTAGTTGCTTTTCAAATCCTCCCTGGGGCTCCCGCCAATTTTCATTTTACACCCGGCATACTAAGCAGAGAGTGGGAGAAAGAAATCGAGGTCGAGCGGCCATCAGTGAAGACAGCGAGAAGGGAAACAGATAAGTGGGACTAACCTCTAGACAGTATCTGATGATTAACTCCGAGTGAAAGCAAATCAAAATGATTTTGTATCAACGTTATTGAGCAGCGGGCTGATGCGGGTGGACAGAAACATGGCGTGGAGGATGTGACAAGAGTGACGGGGGAATGAGCCACCAGAAATCTTCACAGGGTGGCGGTGTTTCTCAACAAGGGGCCGATGTTACACAACAGCGTCCGGCAGCCATCTTGAGAGACTCACTTATGAGATTTATTTTACTACTGTTTCCTCTCAAAGCATTTCATAAATGCGTCTCAGGGCACGTGAGGGAACTCCTTCACTGTAAAGCTTTTTCTTTTCTTTATAATTAATACAGTTCTTATGGCTGCATAAAAATGCTGTGCACACTCTACATTTTGGTATATTAATCAAGGAGATCTTTTGTTTTCCTATGTAAATAATGAACACAGAACTTATTTAATCACATGCCCGAATGAAACACGGTTCATGAAAGTCAAATGAGCTGCAAAAAGCATTACTCATGGGAGAGGCTAATTCAATAAATAAAGGGCTTTAACTGACATTCCATCTCACTAATTGATGAATGAATAGATGGAATGTTTAATCAGAATTGTTTTGTTTTTTCTCTCTGTGCTGCTTCTGAACTTTTGGATATGCATTATTGTTCACAAACAGATATTGAATGCATCTGACTATTTGTGCACGTTCAAGGAGATTTGCAAATGTGTAGTTTTGGGGTCAGATTTCAAGCAGTGTCCCAAAGTGTGACATGCTAAGCTCCATTAAAATGATTTTTAAACAACATTTTTGTAATTGTTTTATGTTTATTATGTTTATTAATAAATCACACACACACACACACTATATATATATATATATATATATATATACACTCACCTAAAGGATTATTAGGAACACCATACTAATACTCGCCTTCAGAACTGCCTTAATTCTACGTGGCATTGATTCAACAAGGTGCTGAAAGCATTCTTTAGAAATGTTGGCCCATATTGATAGGATAGCATCTTGCAGTTGATGGAGATTTGTGGGATGCACATCCAGGGCACGAAGCTCCCGTTCCACCACATCCCAAAGATGCTCTATTGGGTTGAGATCTGGTGACTGTGGGGGCCATTTTAGTACAGTGAACTCATTGTCATGTTCAAGAAACCAATTTGAAATGATTCGAGCTTTGTGACATGGTGCATTATCCTGCTGGAAGTAGCCATCAGAGGATGGGTACATGGTGGCCATAAAGGGATGGACATGGTCAGAAACAATGCTCAGGTAGGCCATGGCATTTAAACGATGCCCAATTGGCAATAAGGGGCCTAAAGTGTGCCAAGAAAACATCCCCCACACCATTACACCACCACCACCAGCCTGCACAGTGGTAACAAGACATGATGGATCCATGTTCTCATTCTGTTTACGCCAAATTCTGACTCTACCATCTGAATGTCTCAACAGAAATCGAGACTCATCAGACCAGGCAACATTTTTCCAGTCTTCAACCGTCCAATTTTGGTGAGCTCTTGCAAATTGTAGCCTCTTTTTCCTATTTGTAGTGGAGATGAGTGGTACCCGGTGGGGTCTTCTGCTGTTGTAGCCCATCCGCCTCAAGGTTGTGCGTGTTGTGGCTTCACAAATGCTTTGCTGCATACCTCGGTTGTAACGAGTGGTTATTTCAGTCAAAGTTGCTCTTCTATCAGCTTGAATCAGTCGGCCCATTCTCCTCTGACCTCTAGCATCAACAAGGCATATTCGCCCACAGGACTGCCGCATACTGGATGTTTTTCCCTTTTCACACCATTCTTTGTAAACCCCAATGGTTGTGCGTGAAAATCCCAGTAACTGAGCAGATTGTGAAATACTCAGACCGGCCCGTCTGGCACCAACAACCATGCCACGCTCAAAATTGCTTAAATCACCTTTCTTTCCCATTCTGACATTCAGTTTGGAGTTCAGGAGATTGTCTTGACCAGGACCACACCCCTAAATGCATTGAAGCAACTGCCATGTGATTGGTTGATTAGATAATTGCATTAATGATAAATTGACCAGGTGTTCCTAATAATCCTTTAGGTGAGTGTATATATATATATAAAATGTTGTGTATATATAGAAAAAAGCATATAAGTTTGCTTAGGATCCAAAAAGACTCTCACCAAGAATGCATGTAAAATTTGGCTAAATAAACACTGCAGGACTAGTTATTAATTAAGTTAACTTCAACAAAAAAAGAACATTAAAATGTAAAACATGCACAAAAAATCTATAAAATTAGTTTCATAGCCAGTAATAAATATTTATGGCTGTAATTTTTTTTTTAATAAAAAAAATGTATGTATCCTGAGTTAAAGCATTTGTGCGGGCACATTTTATTTAATTTTCTTTCGTTTCCCAACCCCTTCAAATTATTGGCCTTCCTTGAGGCACCAGTACCACGTTTGTGTCATAACGTTTCGATTAACCCGAATGGCTAGCGCTCTGGAATACAAATGTATTGATTTAGCTTCTAATATTGAGTGAGCGCAGGCTGCTTAATTAAGGTGTATCTGTGATATGATCTATCATCATCATCTGTGCAGCACAGAGGGATCAGACTGACCTGTACTGAGCTCTGTCTCAATGACATAATGAGAGAAACATCAGACATAAAAGGCAATCAATGTTCATTAAATTGTCAGTCTTCCTGCTGCTCACCAGCAGCCGACGAACTCTAAACTGAAGATGACAAGGACATTAATGTAGGCAGCAATTCAACCTTCAATCTCTGCTGTGAGGCAGAGACGAGCAGAGACCATTTGGTAAGCAGTGCCTCAAAACAGAGCAGCTGTTGCCTCTCTTTTGCTGTTCGTTTAGACTCTTTAACCTTTATCAGCTCCTGTGGTGCCACATGCTGCAAATTAAGGTGTAAAGAGAGACATTTTATTATACGTCTGCAATTGCAGTGCGGCGTCCAACTGCCCAATTTAGGTTATAGGTAATTCCTGATGACATTTCATCAACCATTGTGAGCATGAGTGAGATTATCATTATAACAATGGCCAATTCAGGTGTATTAATAAATGTCTAATATTCAGAGTAATATAAGTTAACACAAGTCTGGTTTGGTGAAGATGAACCAGCTGTGGGAGTACCTTAGGCAAAAAAAAGAAGAAAAAAGTTTAGGAATCAGTTTCCAATGCAGGAACGTTTTATCTATGAGACACCGCACTCCTCGTCTATTGGCTATCACAGTATTTACCGCATGTTAAATAGATAAATAAATATTGGAGAGCTCTCCACTCCGAAAGCTGGATATTCTCTGCTTTTGTGGACGAAACTATGTAAAAATTAAACTAAAACCTTTTACTAAAACCAAATCATTCAGGAAATTGTTCAGCGCATGTTTGTAATTAAACATATCTGCAGGTGGCCACTGGTTACACCCACACAAACGGTCACACACATGTTAAATAATGTGTTGCAGGTGTGTGCTCTGTTCTGTATTAAATGGGCCCCGGAGAAAAATTATGAAAGCTCCAACGTTACCGTTTTTGCTGTCGGTACTTTTTAAATTAAGAAGATACACGTAGCCCTATAGCCCTATACTTGGCTATTTATTATTGCTATATAGAAGTTATCAAATTCTATATTGCCAGCCGTTTCTATATGCGATAATATTAAACAATTTGTCTTTGATGCATTTTTGCTATTCGCAACTCAGAAGCGAGAGAGAGCACAACACGAAAGCCCCAATGAGTGACGATGGTCGATGGCCGAGAGAACTACACATTCGAACATCTGGTTACACTCTAGGCATGTGATATTAATCTAATTTTATTCTTGATCTCGATTTTGGAGGTAAAACTATTAAAAATTAGCCACGTTCCGTCTAGCGCAACTTCCTTCCCTTCACAGCGGTGTGCTGTCATTTCTCCCTAAAACCCAAACTCAACGTCAGAATCAGCACAATCGGTAATTTGTTGCAAAATCAAGTCTCTACTGCTGCCAAATTGCGGGACGTGCTTGATAATAAAAAGGGCTATTAAAAGCACAATAATCCATGCAAAAGACACAGTTTCCAAATTCAAGGCGGCTTTTTGTGTGTGCGCTCCGAAGTAAATTATACTTTAGGCCTCGTGTGTGCATCTGGCCGATCAAATACACACAAAAATATGTCAAAATGACTGGCTTGGAGAGAATTCACTTAAACACGGTATATGTCTTAAATGGGCGTAAATAGTTGGGAGAAAATATGATGTGTATTATTAGATCTGCAAAATGGCAGCAGTCTAATAAACCTGCAGACAATTGTGCTATTATTGTGATCAAACAACAAAAGGCAAAGAGAAAATTACTCACAGCTCTTGAATGAATAACTTTAGCTTTAATAAGCATTAATCTATCAATTTATACAGTGAACAATTTGCAGTGTTATTATACAGTGTTTATATTTATTTTGTAGGCCACATTACTTACCTGAACAGTAATGTTAGTAGACCTTCCAGAAATTAAAGCACTGTTTATTTCATTTGTATCTTTGTTTTATTGTATATTTATTGTATTTATTTGACCATTTGTTTGTACTTTGTTTCTTTATTCTTATTGTATCATATCTTATGTATATAAAACATAAAATAATGCCTGCATTTATAGATGTTTTATATTCGTTTTATTCAAACATTGCTGTTTCTTTCGCTGAAGATATATTTTACAATTCATATAATACAAAGCAAGGTTAATAATGTTCTTAATTTGTTTCTTTTCTTTAAAAAAAAAATTATAATATGCCAAAAAGAACCGATAAGAATACTGTTACAGGATCGATAACAGTAGAAATACCATTAAAACCATTATGATACCCATCCCTATACCCAACCCGAATGATGCCAATTGCAGTCTCTAACACAAGCTTGAATAAGAGGGACAGAGAGAAACATTGCATGTGATTTTAGGTCACTACTATAATAGTATACATGAAACAGAGTCACTTTCAATAGGCAATATTTTGTCAGGGAGAAAATTAGGGTTTTTCACAGAACAACTGCTTAACAATCATAAACCAATCACAAACCAGGCTTAAATTACAGGCTGTCTATTTAGTATTTTACACAAGTCTTACATAAGATAATTCGAGAAGGATTTGGGACTAGAGTCATCTGAATAAAAAAACGAATCCATTATCTATCTTACATTGAGATAAATTGTAATAGTTTAAATTCAGAAATACTATTAATAATTTACTTAACATTTAAATCTGCTCCGCCTAAGAAATGAAGCACATTCTGTATGCACAGCACCAAGCAGGATAAATATCCAGAAAACAGAATCTGTCCTTAAAATGTCCTCTATCTCTCTAGGTTGACCATCACAGATCCTTTAAAATGTCCACTAGATGGCAGCAGATGTCTTAGGATGTCAACACATGTTATTATTGCAGTGATTTAAAGGGTTGCACAACCACAATTAATGTCAACTGACATTAAACACAGAAAATTAAAAGAATACTGCATGGACACAATAAACAATTTTAAAGATCCATTACTGACTATGAATAATCAGCATTATACAATGTGCAAGTTTCTTAAGTATCCTCCAAAGACCACTTAAATGTGCAAATCAGTTCCCAAGCTCTGGTGGGCCCAGGAATGGTTTATAGTGAAACCCTGAAGGGGGCTTCTGACACCCGCAGTTGCCATAAATAGAGAATCGTAGCAATACTGCAGCAACAATTTGAATAATTTAGAGCCGCCCTTGAAAGAGGAGGACCAAATACAGTTGGGCCTATCCTCCTCCACGTGCCTCTCTGCTCCTCCCGACGCCGACACAAAAGGATTTACTCTGTTCTGTTTCAGCCGTGATTGTGGAAGCAGCTTGCGGACCGCTCTCGTCTGCGCTCATTTAGCTTCAGAGCTGGATTAGAAACAGTTCAATAACTCTCCTGCCACTGAAAATAAACTGTTTTCAACCGCAGAGCCGCACTGCTTACAGCAAACCCACAAGCCCTCCATGAATCCCTCTCTTCTTGTTTTTTTTTATTTTACTGCAGATAGCGGAGAATAGCAGGGAGAGGCCCATACAAATCTCTTTTGATATTTATTATTTCTCCTTGATAGCAAATAAAATTAACTGGAGAGCTACCAGACTTTTTTCCTGACATCTCACGTGTCTTCTCTGGAGTTTGGAAGACATTTCAGTGTCACAAACTGTGCTCAGACATGCCAAGACATCAAAGTCTGCAAGTGCAAGATTTCAATATGAACTGAAATAATTCTCATCAAATTATTCAAATTCATTCAATTTTGATATCCAAAGTAATATTATATCTCTGTACCCTTACTGTAAGACACAACAGTGTCTGACTGGTAATATGTAATTGTTATAAAATATGGCTTATTTAATGCATCTTAATTAATATATATATATATATATATATATATACAATATATATTATGTATGTAATAAAATGTACCGGTATATATTTTAAAATTGGTGCCAATGCAACTATATCTATTATGGGCACATATGCTAGCTGCTATGTCATAGTTCCCATGTTTCTGGTCTTTCTTGTGCTCTCTCTCTCTCTCTCTCTCTCTCTCTCTGCTTCACCACTGTGCTCTCCTTCCTTGTCCTTTCATGGCTCATTTAAATTGTTCTAAGGGAAGAACGCAGGAATGATAGTGATTGGCTTAGATTACTACAGAAACAGTGGTGTAACAGCCTGGTTTCACCTGATGAAGGCCCTCGACTCACAATAATTCATGAAGGTTTTTGAGGCTGCCAACACCTGCGATCTGAAAATTCAGCAGGCCCGTGAGTGTCTACTAAGAGTAAGAGCATGTTAGGTGGATTATCGTGGGCCGTCACCTCTTGCTCCTCTAACCAGCTGTGACGGGAGGGGCAAGCAGTGACAGAGACCTCGGCTCCTGTGTGACTCCACTCATGGAGAGGAGGGACAGAAAAAACACATTGATGTAAAATGAGATATTGTGTGGTGTGAATGCTCAATGATGACTAATTTACATTGTGTCAGCTTGAATTTGCAGTGTGATAAAACACTATTTAAATGCGCAGGACTATTCAGTGACGTGAGAGTCAGATTATACATTACAAGTTTGCTTACGAGACACTATGACTAAAGTCTGGTCCACAGTGCAGTTTTTTTTTTTTTTCTGAAAAAGAACTACAAGAACAGATTTATGACAAACATGTAGTGACCAACCACAGTTTTTTCCTTTTAAACTTGAGTTTAGGAGCAGATAAATCTGAAACCAAATATATCTCCATATATATACAGGGGTGCTCAAGGATGTCAAGATTACATGTTGCATCGTAATATCACTTAACTATAGGTCAGAGATGTTGATGATAATTACATATTAGCTAAAATAAAATAGAAGGAGAAGGAAGGAAAGAAAGAAAGAACAGACATATTCTCTCTTTTGGCTGTTTGCTGTCTGTGCTAAATTAAAAATAGTAACAATATTAACTTCCACAGTCTGTTCATTTCAATAATTACTCAAGTCTGCATGACATAAGTGTTCAGAGACAAAAGCAAACAACAACAACAAAAATTGGAAGGAAACATGCTTCCATTTGCTCTGAAAACTGAAACAAAATATTGTTTCTGCCACAACAGAAAAATAATTAGTTTCTTTCAGATTCTTTTGTGCTCATGTCTTGTCCTAAATCACAGACTCAAACAGTCAAAAACAAAAGTATCATCTTACTAAGAGCAATGCGATTAGCTCAGAGCAACGGAAATTCATGCTGAACTGCCACATTGGTATAATGGAAGATGGCAGACTGAGATAAAGTGTCTTGTCTTGTCTTGTGTTTATGCATTTATAAACCCGTTGCCTGTGTGTACGGGTATATTCGGTCCTAATTCATCAGCAGACAAACATTCATTTTCATCCTAAAATGATACAAAAGTACAATATTTCATATAGCATATCTGGAGGTCTTTATTTAAATAATAATAAAAAAATGGCCACAGTCGCCTCTTGATAAACTTTATTTTAAGATATTAAGTGATTCTAATTAATTCATTCTAGCTCACCACTTTTGATTAGTCATGATGAACTCTCAGAAATGAGTTTTAATCCTGATCTGTACCATAAGAGTTTTTTTTTTTTTAATCTACTAAATAATTAATCAAAATGCATTTAAAACCTGAAATGGCTTCTGAAATCTTGATTAAAATAAAATAAAATAAAAATAAATAAAATCCAGGTCTGATTATAAAATGTTGTCCAACGCAAAAAACAACAACAACAAAAAACGCCTTCAAGACCTAAGAAGTTTAATCAATACTTAAATACTGTATGAGTAAGAATGTTTCAGTAAAAGATGCATGCTGTGCTGCCATAGACTTTGGCCAAAAGATGGTATCTTAGAAGAATCGTAATTATGCTGCCCATCTTTTAGAACAGCCCTTTACTGACATCACAAGTGGACCTAAATAATAATAATAATAATAAAAGCTATGTAAAAAAGTCCCATCCATAATACAAAACAGGAATGTATTGTGGCAAAGACAAAATGTAAGAATAGAGTGAGAACGGAAAAATAAAGAGTGAGAATGTGAAAACTCTTTGACAGTTTGAAATATCCAATATCCACAACTGTCAAGGAAAGCAATGCTATCTCCCATTTCCTCAGGCGATGGCGGAGACCACCTCTCCCCTCTCGTGATGGAATGGCATGTTTTGTATACTCTTGTTGAACACTTTCTATTGTTGGGGTCTGATATGTCAACACACTGATCCATCTCGCAAAAGAACGAATCATTTTTACCCGGTCCTAAATAAAGAGCTACACAAAGGCAGGCACAAAGTTCCCGTCTGGATGAGCTTGTGTACCGTGGCCAAATGAATGCTGTTGTTAGTGCTTCACTGATTGGCTATTCAGCATGATTAGAGACTTTTCAAAGAGAGGTGAATGATAGGGAGGGGAAATCTGCAGAATATGAGCTGATTTCTTGAAGCTGTGAAATCAGACAGATTGCTGGGGATCGGGGGGGTGGGGGGGGGGTTGGAGATAACAAGGTCTCGGGACCACGGGGGCGGCACGTTTTGATCGACTGCTGTGAAATCATATACTGACGTGTTTACCCTTAAGACATGACTTGAGTGTCGATACATAACCTCAACCTCAACGTCCAAGGTGTCTGAAAATGTGGGCATGTACATGTGTGTGGAATTATGTGTGTATTGTGCTACTGATGGACATGAGTACCCAGAAATGACAGCAATGATCGATCAAGAACATGCATTGTGCCGCTAAAATTAACACTGATCTAAGACCAGTGAAACACAACAACACAAAGCAGCAAAATGGGCCCTTCTAAATCTTCATAATTGTTCTTAACTATATCTATAAAATAATATTTACTTTTTAAACACTTAGGGCCAGATTTACTAACAGCTTGTGCCAGCGCAAACCCTCTTTGGTGTTAAAAAAACTACTGTCAGGATTTACCACAGTGGAAAAATTAGCACTGAAAAGGTGTGGACTACTGAATATTTTATATATATTCATGAGAGTAACAAGATATGTATATATATATGGACAAAAAAAACAAGTTTTAACTTGACATATCTTTTGTTTTTGGATAAATGCATTTGCAGCTGCATGAATAAACTGTACGAATGTAGATCTTTTTTTTAATTCTCTGTTTTGTTTTGTGAATTTTGCCGTGAAATGATATACTCCAATCATTGTGCATTTTACAAAGGTTCCTCCCCCTCATCATCTCTTCAAAGAGAATGAAAGAGAGAGACAGAGAGAGAAATGAAGGCAATCAAAAGAAAAGACAACCTGAGGAAAGAGTAAAATCACTGACATAATTACCCAGATTAGGCTCGAAAGAGTAATTGCAAGATAAACCCTCACGGATGTCATCTCTATGTGCTCTTTGTGGCTTAATCAGAGACACTACAGTATCAAATCAATATATGCTAAAAGCTTTCGGCGGTAAAACGGGAAAGTAAAACAGAACTGCAGTGCACTACTGAGGGAACCTGCAGTTTGTGTTATAAAGTTTTACACTAATCACGCAGGCCTCCACTACGGTCAAGGCTGGGAGAAATATTGTATTGCTGAAGATGGGGGGGAAAAATCCCCAGAATGTGAGTAAACTCAGTTGTGATTATACCCGAGTGTTGTTAAGGGACCCATAGCCGTAACATTCAGTTTACTCTCATGTGATTTAAGGGCCGTGGCTGTGGGGTCCACTTTGGCTCCCTAAGGCCCCCAGGCCAGCATATATGACCTTCACACTACCTGAATCAATAGCAATTAACTCAAGCACTATAGCCAGCGGTGCTTAGGAGAGAACCAAAGTTCCCAGTACAACTTGGCCTGTTTGCAAACACAAAAACACCTTAAAACATGGAGTGTAGACACATATAAATGATATTAACAAACCGCATGGCAAACCATGCATACAAACAAAATATCTAAGCCAATTATCAACATATCAGCTCTTCCCACAATCATGCGATCTCGTTATTTAATTTAGCATTACTGAAGCATGACCTGTCAAGGTACTTTTGTAATGATCGGGGCGTTCGCACGGAAATGAGGTTATGCATTTATTAACAAAACAAAATAATTTTGAAAATTAATGACTGATGGAATTAATGTGCAAAACGAAATCTCAGCACTAAATTGGCAAGGCACATCAGACGATGCGGTAAAATGAGTTCAATTACCGCATGAAAACAAGTTTGACCTGTTTACAGTATTATTTGTTCTACTGTGAGCTATAACAGTATTGCAGTTTTCAAGGAAAATGTGTCTGAAAAAGACTCATCATTCAGATATAACAGATTTAATAAAAATGTTGAAAATCTGTGACCTTGAAATTTCTATTATGCAATAACCATTTCATAAAAGCAATTGCCACTGTGCTTTATTGTGAATATAGTCAATGTTATAGTCAATGCTAGAGTAACATATGAAAAAAATACAATATTGAAATATCTAAAAATGTTTAATTAAAATTGTGCCTCTATAATGAATCCAGCACTGTATTCATCTCTTTAACCACTCAGAATGTCGTTTTCTGAGCTCATATGTAGTTAGGGTGTTTGTAATTTTAACCGTAAGATAAGAGATGAACTTGAGAGATCGTAGCTGCATTCTGTATAATAGATTTAATAAATGTTAAGGAAGCAGAATTAAATTAATTCAGACTCTCCAGCTTGCGTTGTTTTATATTCCAGCAAGCTATTCAGTGAGGGAAGTTTTCTTTGTTTAGAATATAATTCATGCCAATCAAAAAATGACAGAGAAAAAGACACATTTATATTCACATTCATTTGTAGACAAGTTTGTAGGCTTTTGTATAATATAAAATGATGTGACATAACATGTTTAGATGTTAAAGCGGAGTAATCGAAAATGAACAAACAACATCTGGAAGTATATTTTACATAAAACAATTTAATACATAGAATAATAGATCGATCCATCTATCCATCTATATTATTTGTATCATTATTATTATTATTGGTAGTAGTAGTAGTATTACTAACTTCTCATCTGCATTTAACTTGCTTTACATTTGTTTATTAGACATTTTTCCCAAAGCAACACATTAATCATGAGCAATTTATCATAAAGCTGTCAACAATATTAGCTTTACTGGAAAGTAGTACAAAGAAGAATAGAAGCAAGCTTAAGAAAATAAAACCCATTCAATTCCCTTCATTAAACTATTTGAATTTCTAAAGTGAATTAACTGCAGCACTTCCAGACTATACATTTCAGTCCAGGGCAATGTCAAATTTCCTCAATCTGGAAACAAGAGGTGTTTGTCAGGGTTGAAATGCTGAGTTTGCATTAGAGAAAATCTGAAGTGTATGTGTACCGACAGGAGTACAGCGTGGTGTGTGACAGCAGCCAGTTGTCTGGCCCGAGCAGCAGCTACAGGCTTCTATGAAGCAGATAATAGATCTGGACAAATATAAGGTAGTCCGGTGTGCACTCTTAGCAGACTAGCAGAGTGAGGGTTTAAGGCTATTACACACACACACACAAACACACACACACACACGCACGCACGCACGCACGCACGCACGCACGCACACACACACACAACATCTAGCAAAGCATGCATTTCTCACAGCGCATATCTTGTGCAATGAAGCCTGCGAATGTCCTTGAAATTCACTTCAAACTTTCCAAACTTTATGAAAGCTTATTTTATGGATGGTTTGAGCGGTGTTGTGTGTGAGGAATTGGAATCAAGTAGAATACGGGTGTTTCTAAAGCACAAGCATCATCGCCGATCTGCGGTTAAAAACTCACCCAGAACTATTAGACATTTGACTACTGGTCTCAGATGGTGCACCCGATGATCCAAAGTCTGTTTACAGACTGTGATGCATATCGAACAGTAAAATGTGAAAAGCTGGCTGAAACGACTAGTCTTAACATAACTGACTGGCTTGCTCAATGAGTCAGGGTGCACAGATTTGACCAGTCCACCAGGAATTTCTTCTGCGTTTTCTATGTGGATGCTTCTATGTAGATCCTCTTAGCTAGCATCTTAGCTAGCATCCCTAATAATTATCTAATTAAGTGTGTAATTAATAAAATTAAGTGCTCTTTAAAATTTTAGGGCTGTCTAGTCATTTCAGTGTTGTTTGGTTATTAGTTCAGACATGAGCCATGCAAATGAGCATTCCAGGTGCACAGATTTCATTGCTATCAATCACAACAAAGAGTTTGTGTATGTGTATGTGTGTGGGTGACTGACACGTAGAAAGCTGAAATATTTTGCCTTGTGGCAAAAGTGTAGTCGAATGACAATGTTTAGAAGCATCTCTACTCAAAATGAGAATAGTTTGATGCCCTTGCAGATGATTATGACTGACATTTATGGCAAATGAATGTGCAGGAGGTTGATGTACAGTCTGTATTCTCTGTCAATGGAGTGTTAAACTGTTGTATGACTTTTACATTTGTCTAAAACATTGCACAAAGACAGAAGATGATAGCATTCCATGTGCTCTAACAACACACAAACAAAACAATTAATGTCAATGTTAATGTCTGCCCCTTATAATCGAGACATATTTTTGTTCTTTAGAGCATTTTCATTCTCAGAAACATGAGCCTAAAATCAAAAATTTGAATGCCCTGGATGTTTTTGTGAATCCATCCCATAAGCTACATAATATATATTTTTTAAAAGCAGCAAATCAGAAATCGGAGTAATGATCACCAATAATCTTCATCCGTGACCTAATCTTTACCTTAATTCTGACCTTACCCCAATAATAATAATAATTATTATTATTTCTTATTTCTAATCTATTTGCATTTAACTTGCTTTAGATTTGTTTATCGAACATTTTTAAAAGCAACAAAAGATGCAAATCAACAAATAATGCAAATCACAAGCAATGTATCACAACGGTGTCAACAATATAGCTTTACTGCAAAGTTGTACAAAGTAGTATAGAAGCTAGTTTAAGAAAAAAAATACATAAATACATAAGCGAGCAAGCAACATATATAATACTGTTGTTATCAAATAGTATTGGTGATTTGATACATGTTATAGAATTGTTTTCTTGACAAACAGTGATGCATATTTCGGTCTGTATTCATTGAAGTAAATAGGGAGATGTAGATACGTCATGTTTACAGTAGTCTATGGATGTAGACCAAGATGGCAGGATGAAGAAACTTGACTTAAAGGGACTTGGCAGTACTTGGTTCAAATAATTTGAGAACTACTGCTCTACTGCTTTTAAACCACAAATGTGATTATCAAAATACATTATATAGACCAAGATTAAAATAAAAAGATAACAATGGTTTCTCGTAATATCAACGAAATGAATGCGGCGTAATTCAGCCCATAAGAGAAACCAGCTCTCATGCCGACATAATAATCAATTTGCTATGCTCAGTGTTCACAGACATGCTGGAAGTCCCTCTATTACCCGGTTACCTGGAACCCCTGCGTACCGGCCCATATGGAGTCATTCTAACATGCAGTCACAACAGACTCAAGCTAAAGATTCACAACCACTCAAAAACCCATTCATTTCCTCTACCAAAACATTTGTCTCAACATTGTTACATTTCACTTAATTTTTCATGCAAATAGTAATCTCTTTGCCTATGAAATCTGAAGATCTGTATGTGGGGTTGGACTTTTTCCAAGTTATGACATCATCACAGGCACGACTCCCCAAACGCCGGAGAACATCAGCTTCCATACAGCAACGTGCTGAGATATTAATGAGCTTATAGTTTAACTGATTATGTGAGAGCTAATCTGCTGTTTACAAACAGCAGCAGATGGGATTTTACAGGTGAGAAGCTAAACAAACTAGCGTGACGGTGATTGTAAATTGTCTTTTTTTAAATTATTCAAATGTTGCAATCGAAACTAAACCCGCCTCTCGTGTTTATTCTAAAATAAAACAAAAAATGTATTCTAGAAATCCAGCCCTGTTGACTTTATATGACCTAATGAAGGAAAAGTAAATGTAAAGGCAGATAACTCACCCCTCTCGCAGGAGCGGGACCAGTAACCGGTGCCTGTGCAGTCGCAGATAAAGCGATTCCATCCTTCTTTGCACACGCCTTTGTTCTTGCACGGATAGCTGTCGCACTGCTTGACTGGCATCTTGTTGCAGGAAGGTTTGATGCCTGCACCATTCTGGTCCTCAGCAATCTGTCTGATGTCCTTACTGCGACCGTCAATGAACAGGTCCCGAATGCATCCCACATAGCCGTAGTTTAGCATGGCGGTCCATAGTTCAGTGGGAAGGATTAGGCCTGCCCGGTTATCAGGGAGGCCGCCTAGGTACATGTCCCCCTCCAGGTCCAGGATCTCATTTTCTCCACTGGCAGTGAACGGAGTGCGACGGCTGTTAACAGATATGGTGCCTGGGAATAATCAAAAGTGAGACAAAGATTGTATGAGCAATCCTTCAAAAAGAACAATATTGTTATTGTTAGAGGTCCAAAATCGTTTTATGGGTCTTTTTTTGTGCAGTTTAGGTATGTGTTTAACCTCTAAAATGTCCCCAGAAGTAATTTTAATCTGACAAAACGTATGGTTAAGAAAGAGATAATGTACATATTGCCGGTTTTTATTGCAGAATAAACCCAGACAGGGTGATCAGGACCCCGACGCGAAGCGGAGGTCATACCACTCATACCATACAGTCATACCACTTTTTACATGGTATTTCACCACATAAATAATTATGGGGATAAGAGATATTGATTTGAGACGAAACCGTTTTAAAATCTTACCTGTTTGTTGTCTTAAATTCCATTACAGTGTACAAAACAATCATCACAAAATGGCAGCAGCTGCGTTTATATGAAACAAGAGAGAGCGAGTCCACGATACTGGATGGCATAATTAAATAACTGTACACAAAATATTGATTGGAGTTTTAATGTTTTATTAGCTCACCAAACACGAAACATCAATGAGGAAAGATTCCTAGCAAGCGTAAAGTGGCGACTTGTTACCCAGATAAGCCTGTGTTATCAGTTTTTACTGGTTGTTATCGAGGGATAACATACCGCTGGATGGCACAATTGACCAATCAGAATGAAGTATTCCACAAAACTCATTAAACTGGTGTCAGGGAGTGAGGCTGATTTGCATATTCATTGTTCCGGGTATACTAAATGAAACAAGGGTGTAGAGTTACGTTCAAGCTATTTTAAGGACTGAATAAATATAAAAAAAATCACAGGATTTTTTTTTTAAATGTTACATGTTAAAATACTTTCAAAGTACATACTTTTCCCCCCTTTTTTTATGTGGAGAGACTGTAAACTAAACAACTGTTAATTACTGTACTGCGTAATCTCAGACAGTCTGTCCCGTGTCCCCTGTGAACAAGAGACAAGGATAGGGATAGAATGACCATCCATAGACTACGAGATAGAGAGAGTGGGGGGCTATGAGAGGATTATTTCCTATTTATTACCTCATCGGGAATGTGTGAATCTTGTAAAGCGGTGTCTCTCATACAGACACGCAGATGTAAACAATGCATCCCATGTGGGAAACCAGGGATCAATGGGAATAATCTCTTCAGAACTGAACTGACACTGGTCCAGTCATCCACATGGCTCTGTCTAAAACCTCGCATTATTGATATCCTACAAGACCTCCCAAGGGCCCTGTGCTATGAAGTGATATGGAGTAGTCGTCGATCGATTCAGAAACAGAGTGCCAGCGATTCAAGGGCAAAGGAAGAAAGAAAGAGGTGAATGAGGATACAGAGAAAGATAGAGGGGATAAACCCTAATAGAAAGTTCTGTCAAAGTAGATGTGAAATGAAAATGTCAGCCTACTTTGGACTAAATGTGTCCATTATTGGTGACTAACCACTGCGCTTTTTGTTTAAAGCTGTTATCTTTGGGCTGCAGAGCTTAACGCCGATGGAAAACACACAAGCAATTACAGTATCCAACCGATTTAATAATGAAACAAAGTGGGAGTTCTTTATGAGCTTAAAGTTAAAAATTGGTTTTAAAAATAAGACACAAGTTATCACAATGTCTTTATTTCTAAGAGCATATTACCCACATTGAAAATGGAAATATAGGATATTTCTCTTTAATTTAACTTATAATGTAAATGTTAGTCATTTCTGTTGCAATTTGTATGTACAAGGCCATTTTCAACACTCTCTCTGACCTTTAGGCCTAACCTGTGAATATGGGTGCCAAATCGTTTTTAACTACTTTTGTGTGAAACATGCTTAGAATAAATTTTTTAATTAGGAATTAAATTTTGTAATCCTGTAATCTCTTTGCATGTGAAACAAGTCACTAAATAAATAATAATATTAAATAATACATGAATAAAACTAATGATTATTATTATTATTAACGTTATTATTAGTACTACTATTATTAAAATATTTCTATTTCTCATATATTTACATTGAATTGCTTTACTGAATTACTGAATTTATTTATCAGACATTTTTACCCTAAGCAACGAATGAGAAAAATCTCATTTTTCATAAAGGTGCCAATAATATTAACTTTACTACAATAGAGAGTAGTGTAGAAACAAACAAACAAATAAATGCATGTATGTATGTACTGGATTCAAATCATTTATTAAATGTGTTAAGCATGGTATAAATAACACTTAAGTATGTGTGTGTGTGTGTGTGTGTGTGTGTGTGTGTGTGTGTGTGTGTGTGCGTGTGTGTGTGTGTGTGTGTGTGTGTGTGTGAGTGTATTTGTCTGAGTATCCACACACTGACCTGATCTTCCATCTCGCTGGATGTCCACATGGTACCAGGCCCCGTCGTTCACCTTGTTCAGTGTGGCTTTTACTTTGATAGTCCCAGAGCCCATGTCCAGCAGCAGGTACAAACTTCCATCCAGAAGCTCCACTGCAAAAAAGTCCACTTTTGTATTCTTTTGGCTACGGGCATCCTTTCTTTCCTGCTGCTTCCCGTGGGTGAAGAGAATAAGGCCGTTTGGTTCAGTGGTACGGAAGTCGAAGGAGATGGAGCCCATGCGTTTGGTGTTCCACTTAGGTAAGCTGATATAAGCCTCGGGCGTCTCGAACGAGATGGGGTCCAGGGTGGCCACATTCTCGCACTTGAACACCACATCTCCCTGGATCTTCATTTTGGGGTCCACAATGCGGGCGAGCCGGGAGAGTTCCAGCCTGATGTCATTGTTTTTGTAAATAACCTGTGCGGATGTAAGCAAATAATCAGTGAATGATGATGATAATTATGTGATATCTTTATCTGGTTTTCAAAGATAATGAACATGAATATGCGATTTTCTTTTTCTTTTTTTAATTCTGGATGCTAAATAGAGACACCAGCAAAGGTGACTTTATTCAAATATGACCTGTGATAATACCAATAGGCCAGGCCACTGCATGCAAATGACTGTCTCTCAGTGGTAATTGACTCAGGCTGCGCTGGCACAGGCATGTGGGTCTGGTTTCCTTGATAACTATGGTAATGGGTTGACAAAGCCGCAATGGCACTTTCTGCCACAAAAGCTCTAAAAAAGTCCTGCCCCCTGCATGCTAGCCAAATCTCACATCGTGCTCTGGGTCCTAGTGCCTGTCAGTTGAAAGTAAGACATCAGTTATGTGCTTTTAGCATTTGCTTAGAGTTTTATATGTGGCAAAGGGCCATCTGGGATATTTTTTTGCGCCTTACTAATTTGGCACAGTCTGACTGTTAAACCAGCATAGAGCATATTAAACCTCCAAACACCGAAGAAATTCGCCGGGTGTGAAATTGCCCATTTAAGCTAATTTCTCCTAGAGAAGGAGATCTTTTTTGTGGGTACATTTTAGAACATCACACTGTTTGTGAGTGCAAGCGATCGTCACAAACGCTCAAGCCCTGATATTACAGTTAATCCTGCACGTTGCGGGGAGAAAATCAAACATCCTCTCAGGTGCAGGAAGGACAGAGTGGAATGGAAGGATTCTGTTCTGTTCCTGAAGAAAAGTAACTGCGAATTGAGGATTTCAACATGACTGAAAACTGCCAGACACTGATTAGGCAATGATTGCTGTTTTTTGTAACATTATCATTTCTATTTATCCTGTCTGGTGCATTTTTCATCACCTAAATCAAGTTTCATCTTGCAAATTGTCCACAACACCAGGGGCAGCCATAGTCTCTGACACAAATTGATACTCTGCAATTTGGTCCATTCTTTGGCATTGTCATTTTGATGCGTTCAGGCGGCCCATAAAATGTCAGCCAGTTAATTCAGCTGATGAGCCACTCATAGATGTGAAATATCCACACCCTTCCCAGAGTCTTGATTCTGTAACCTAGCTCGAAAATCACATTTAAGTTGTCTAAACCGTTAAACCTCTTCACTGAAATATTCTTTAATTGCATTAATTGACTTTTGGAGCATGGTGCAAACCCTAGAAGAAAAGCAAAAAAATGTCACTCATACAAAATAAGCATTTCAACTGAGAACAAATATTTGTTCCCCTGGGAGAACAGAAGGGTTACTAGAATAGAGTGTCCATAGAAATCTGACATTTGAATATAATGCCAGGGCTTTATCTAACAACACCTGGTATGTAGTTTGAAGGGAAGGCAAGCAGCTGTAACTGAGACTCCACCTATAGATAGACATGAGAAGACTCACACCAAGGATCTGTCTATCTCAGTTTTATGGATTCAGCCGCAAGGGAACGTAAGGATTGACTGGTTCCAGACACAGAAATAAATCCGTTTGAGTGTGTGGATGGACTAAAAATTTCATCAGGTTGTTATCTTGCCTTGCAGACTCAAAAATAAACTGGAAAAAAGAGAAATAAAAAAAAAAGGGATAGATTGAGCGATCTTTCTTACGCAAGTCCTTGCTGTAAATCTATTTACAACCAGAGAAGCAATATGTTCTTCCCAAAGCTTCTGATAAAAAAGTTTGATAAAAACCCATGGTATAATAAACATTAGTGAGAGTAGACATTATATTGGCAAAATTATATTGGCAGCATCGCACACTTTATGTCTAAGACAATTCTAGAATGCACTACACTAAGCTTAATGAAAAAAAAAAAAATGAAAAAAAAAAAAATCAAATTAGAATCAATTGGAGTCAATTGGAAATCAAATGCTGTCTACTCTTACTAACTATAAGGAGCGTGAGGTAAGTAAAGGGGCATCTGCTTGAGTTTGGAGCTAAGGTTATGTTGCAGTGCCCATGCTGTTGAGCTGAGAACTGGAAGAGCAGTTATGCACATTTTCAGGGTCCTCCTCGTGCCCGCGGCCTCCTCACTGCCTGTGCTGGGCCTGTAGTGACACCCGCATTCATCATCCACAGCTGTCTGCTTCTACTATAAATCTCTGTCTACAGTGCCTACCCACCACTCTCAAGGAATTAATAGCCCCCAGGTCAAACAAGGGAGAACATTTGGAAATCGGTATTGATTATTTACTAGTCAAGCATGCCAGGTGGCCCTTTGTGGATGTTTTGCATGGGAGCTTGGGGCAATGAGGTGCAGAAAGGTCTATGGCCTAGTTGGACATGGTCAGGCTAACAGGTCAAGACTCGCTCAGCCAGACATTTGACTATCGGCATAATAGCATCTGGTCTGGTTTGCAGCTTAGAATCATAATTCATAACCAACCACACTGTTAATTTCATTGACGAATAATTTGCCAATTTTCATCAACGCCATTATATCACTGACGAAAACGAGATGATAACCAAATAAAAACCCGTTTTGAATGACAAAAACTATCTATTGTCATTTTCATCAAAGAATATAAACAAGACAAAAATGTTAACCTAGGGAAAAATAAATATATTAAAATATATTTGAAAATCATTTATTTTATGCTATGTATACTACAAATACATTTACATATTTATGTACTGGATATAAATACCCTGCAGTCGTACTTTAGGTATACTAAATTGGTATACTTAAAGTCTGCTAAATTACAACAACTAATTTTGTACTTGATGCACTTTAGTTATCAGGAAGTAGTGCTGGTCCAACTAAAGACACTTTAAATATATTGCATTTAAATTATACAGTGATAATACTATTCTTACTAACACTGATATTAAACACATTTTAGGCTTAATATTAAGAAATGTGCATTGTGCAATAAAGTAGTACTCCAAATAAAGTTTAATTATAACATTTATATCTGTAAGTCTCAGGTGATATGTCAGTAAATATAGACTCTTTTGAGTCTTTTGCGCTTGAACAGACAAATACACACAATTATGTCAGAATGTCCGTTTCGGTGAGTATTCACTTAAACAGACGGTTATGTCTTAAGTGAACGTAAACAGTTGGGATTATATCGGATGTGTATATGTGTATTAAATTCGTGGATTCGGTCTTAAAGTGACAGAAGCCTAATAAACCTGTTGCTGTCTGTGATTAAAGGGTTAGTTCACCCAAAAATGAAAATTCTGCCATTAAGTACTCACCCCCATGTCGTTCCAAACCCACAAGACCTTCGTTCATCTTCGGAACACGAATGAAAATGTTAGTTCACCCAAAAATGAAAATTCTGTCAGTAATTACTCACCCTCATGTTGTTCCAACCCCGTAAGACTTTTGTTCATCTTCGGAACACAAATTAAGATATTTTTGATGAAATCTGAGAGCTGGCTCACTCCTTCATAGGCTGCTAGGTAATTAGCAGCCGATGTCTTTACTAACTTTTCTGGGCTGGCAGATATCAATTACCTAGCAGCCTATGAAGGAGTGAGCCAGCTCTCAGATTTCATCAAAAATATCTTAATTTGTGTTCCGAAGATGAACGAAAGTCTTACGGGGTTGGAACAACATGAGGGTGAGTAATTACTGACAGAACTTTCATTTTTGGGTGAACTAACCCTTTAAGATATTTTTGATAAAATCTGAGAGCTTTCTGTCCCTCCCATAGGCAGCAAAGCCAAAGGCCCAGAAAGGTATTAAAGACATTGGTTCAACCCTGATGTTATGGAGTGACAATAATACTTTAGGCGCAAAAACAAAACAAAAATAGCGACTTTATTCAACAATTTCTTCTCGTCTGTGTCAGACTACTACGCTTTTGATCTAGTAAGCACAGTGCAGCGCTTCTGGGTTCTACGTCAGAATAAAGTCACTATTTATGTTTAGTTTTTGCGCACAAAAAGTATTCTCGTCGTTTCATAACATTAAGGTTGAACCACTGTAGTCACATGCAGAGCCGGCTCTCCCTATAAGCGAACTAAGCGGCTGCTTAGGGCCCCACCGCCACTAGGGGGCCCCTAACTACAGATGGTAGTCGCCGGCGTCGCTGCTCAAAGTGTGGGGCGCGCCCCACTGGTGGGGAATAGAGACGTGACAGGTGGGGCGCGCCAACGGGAGGAAATTTTCCTTTTTATGCCTTTATATCTTTATTCGTTCATGGCGAGTCCGCATCGTCAACTTAATCTTTGCAACGACGCAGAAAACACCAGTTTATTAATAAACAATTAAATGTCTCCTTGCTATTTTTTACACATTCATAATCATTAGCCTACTTTTGCCGGTTCGTGCGCTTGAGTGCGGCTTTATAACACTCATTATCCTGTCTAGCCTATTTAAGTTATTAAATCAATATATAGGGGCGATTGTCCACTAATGGCTTAAATAAACAACTACTAGTCGACTAGAAAAGAACTTTAGTCGGAGGCAGCCCCTATTCCACATATTTTCGAACCAGCAGGGTTGAGCGCGCGACCCTGAGCGCCGGAATGAGCGAGCCGAGGAATATTCAGAAATGCGCTCTCTGCTCACATGCTCTGATCGGAACAAAGGAATATTAAAATAATTAATCATTAGTTTATATCTCATACACTGCCCATCATTTTAATCCCATATCAAACACAGTAGCCTATGTTATGTCTATTTTAAATTTTTTAAATAGACCTGTCTTGCCAAATGGATTTCTCTTCATTTCTTTTTTTAACAGATTGCAAAGTGGCACTTTTATTTATTTTCTATTTTTGAACTTGATACACATTTTGACACAGCTGCACTTTTATTTTCTCTATTTTTGAATTCCATGCAAGTTATGACACAGCTGCACTTTTATTTTCTTTATTTTTGAACTTTCTGTTATGTTATTTGATGTAGATAGTTAGTTTGTATTTAGATACTACTTGTTACTTCAATAAATTGGAACATTTTAAGCTTGTTGCGTATTTCATTGGCACTGTGTTGGGGCGATGGGGGCAGTGGGGCTTGAAAATTCCCCCTTGTCCAAAGTGGGGAATGACCGAAAAAGTTTGAGAACCACTGCGTTAAGTCAACCAACCATGTCAGATCGTTGTCTTCCCTGGACTTGGAAATTTGACCGCAAAAATGAAACGAGTCTATCCATCGGGTGCAGAAAAAAGAAGAATATGTTTAAATCACTTTAGAAGGAAGCAAAGAAATTACTGGTCCAACTTCTCCCTCTTTTTAAAGTGTGGAAAAGGGAAAAGTTCAAAGATCGAGACTCCAGCAACACCTGTAGCCTATATGCAACAACTTTATTGAAGATTTGTTAGATTGGGGTTAGATTGTATTTGCTGGTTTGCGGTGGCAATACTCCATTATTTACTGCAAGGCAGGGCCCCAAAATTTTCCTGCTTAGGGCCCCCAGATTTACAGAGCCGGCCCTGGTCACATGGACTATTTTAACAATGTCTTTACTACCTTTCTGGGCCTTGAAAGTTGCAATGACGTTTCTGCCTATGGGAGGGACTCAGATTTCATCAAAAATATCTTCATTTGTGTTCCGAGGATGAACAAAAGTCTTACAGGTCTGGCACCACATGAGGTTTAGTAATTAATGACAGATTTTTCATTTTTGGGCGAACTGACCCTTTAATTTTAATCAAACAAAAAAAGAAAAATCACTCAATGTTCATGACTGAATAACTTTAATAGCTTTGATAAGGATTAATCTACATTTAATTTATACAGATAAATATGCTTGCTAACATAAGAAACCTACAATCTCCACTTTCACAAAGAATAGCCACGTGACCTATGGGAATAATTATCATCAGCTTATTGTTGCTAGCCATTTCTGATAGTTCACACAAAAACAAAAAATGCTTTCATTATTTACTCCCATGTTGTAAAACCTGTATGATTTACTTTCTTCTGCATAGAATAAAACAAGATATTTGAAGAATTTTGGAATATTTCATATTTTAATTTGGCATTTTTATATTCTTCATTTTATTTTTATTTTACTTTAAGTTGTATTAATTCTGTTATGTGCTTTTTCATTTTATTAGTTTTTATATATATATTTTTATATTGCTTGCAACCATTTTTATTTCATTATTTTTTCAATTATTTCAACTTTAACAAACTTATTTCACTTGAACTTTAACAAACTTATTTAACTTAAACTTATTTAAACTTGTTTGTTGCCAAGGCAACATTTGTCATTTTAATTAACATTTCAAAAAAAATTTCCCCTCATTATTTATATTTAATTTTATATCAGCTTCATTTCAAATGACCAAATAATAATAATAATAATAGTTTTAGTTAACAATAACAACACTGCTCCAAATTTCTTCTTTTATGTTCCACAGAAGAAGAAAACACTCATCCAGGTTTGGAATGACATGAAGGTGAGTAAATGATGACATCATTTTTGATTTTTTTTTTTTTACATTTTTAAGTGATTTGCAGTGGTGTTTTATTTCACCAGCTTATTTTTAAAATATCCAAGATACATATCCATTTCGTTTGAACACTACATGACTGATATAGAAGACAGAGTCCTCTCCTGCTGTTTCAGGCTGGCCAGTATTCCAGCTCTAAGCTTTTGCCAAATATTAACAGTCCTGCGGTGCTTACTGAAACAAATCTGCTGGACAGAGAATGAGAGAGAGAAAGGGAGAGGCTGGGGCAACCTATCTATCAGAACTCTCAGACCTGTCTCGAAACCATAGAGCGGTGCTGGCTCTGGAGCAAATGTCCAGAGAGCAGGGACAGTTTCATCCAGCCGGCCCAGCAAAGTGACAAATGACAGTCACCATGCGCACATCCTGGAAACTGATTGTGATGGCGGAGCACAAAGGAAGGGAGCGGATTCCAGCTCGGCAGTGGAGGACGCTCAGTATCCAGTCATTAGTGCTGGCAGACCCCCGTGCAGCCACACACCCCACCATACCCTGATTACTGTCCTTCACGCTCAGATTGAGAGCCAGGCACAAGGTGGGTCTGAGGAAGACTATGACCTATCTATACAAAAGTCGGTTTCATTTGAAGAAAGAGAAAGAACTTTGATGTTATCTGCACTAAAAAAAGCTAGTCATCCATTTAATTTTGAAATATGGCATGGTCTTACAAAAATTATGAAATCAGCTCATCTTCCAGTGATTTTCTAAGCTAAGACCATTTTTGTAACCTCTGTCCTATATACAGTAAATGGCCAAATGCAGAATGACTGCAGTAAGCATCCTGTGCCACAGGGTGGTACACTCTACAATACTACACTCTACTTCCAATAAAAGAAAATATCACATAGGTTTAACTATTACAAAAACACCCCCAGAGCAGACAAAAATGTGTAGTGAATGAGAGTAAAATAAATGGAAATTAATATAAAATAAAATAACATAACATAAAAAAAATATAATAATATAATAATATTTTATAATTAAAACTAAATAAAAAAACCTATAAATTATAAAACTAGACTTTTTGGAAGAAGGTTTTTAGTGTGTTTTAGTGTTGTTGTTGTTGTTTCTACTATTCTACTGTAACTATAGTAATTGCAAACACAACTACAGAAATTAGAGTCAACCTCATCTAAAAATGCAACACCACCCTTAAGATCATGTCATCTGGGTCAAACCCTATGTGTTTGAGCGCGCACACATGATCCATTCTGACTATATCAGTTTCCAAATCAAATGTGAGGTTTTAACAAGCTGAGAAGTGTATAAAAAATCTCATACTATGAGAGAGAGTGTGAAGAGGAGGTGGTATCTATCAGTATGGCCACTCTTGGGTGGGTGGAATGTGTATAAATTATGATATCTCGTCTTGAGCAGCTCTTAGCATCCAATTCACCCTTCTAGCACAGCAGTGTTATGTAAGAATTCGCTATATCGCAGCACATATGAGACTGATTACTGTAATCTCTGACATGGGTAGCAGTTTTTTCAAAACTCAGCACTGTAAAGAGCGAATTAAATGAGTTTTTTCTGCAAACGCCGATGTTACAGGCCTTTAGCCCTGTGATAGGAGGGCCGGTCTGAGATGGAAACGGCAGTGATAGCTTGATGGCGGGTCATTAAAAGATAGCAGGCTGTTGTAGAGCTCACTGCGAAAAAGAGGTTCTGTTGTCTGCTGTTTGTTCAGCATGAATTAATGAAGGATCACGCCAGCAGCCGCACAACAGAGTAATTGCCTATTTCCAGCTAAATTAAAGATCAGTCCATTTACTGATAATGTTATCCAGACCTGACAACTGAGGAATGTGGAAATGAACAGCTGATCGAAGAGAATGACATCTAACTTCTACAAACTTAGAACTTAGAAGTTGAGTCTCATTAAATCAACTTGGATCATATTCCACCCCAAAATCAAAAGAAAGAAATTATACTTAGCTGAAAAGAAACATTAGTTTAAAACTACTAAGATTGTTTGCATTTTTTTACATCTACAAGACAACAAAGAAGATTTTCTCATTATTATTATGCATATATGTGTTTTTGTTTTATTTTATTATGCATATGTTTTTATCACAGTCATAGTTTTACTTTTGATGAAAATGTTGAATTTAGTTTTTAATTTCGATGTAATTTATTTTCTTTAAAGGTAATCATTTTCATTAGAGTTTAATAATAAAATTAAAATGGTTTACAGTCTTTGTTATCATTGACAAAGTTAATAAACCTTTCAACAGTTAAAACTTTCATCAGTAATTTAGTTAAAAAGTTTAACACTGCATTACTGTTATGTACTGTTATGTATGTACTGTATGTATAAAGTAGTCAACATTTGAAGTGGATCAAAAAAGACAAGAACGGGTATTGTTCAAAATTCATGTATAACTTTGATGAAAGGTTTTGATCCACTTCAAATGTTGACTACTGTGTATACATATCTTTATCATTTAAAACCCAATGGTCCTACAAACAGGATTCATTATCTTTAAGCAAAATATAACTTTTTGTGAGATTCAGCTTGTGGGAACATTTTAATTTTGCATTGACAGATGTCTTCATGCCCAATTGTTCACTAGAATCTCTTTGGGGTTCACTTTTTCAGCATGATACATATCATTATGCAAAGTCTCATCTCATCCAATCACCTTAGCTTCTTCTCTGGCCTCTAGAACCTTAATCAAATGATTCACCACAATTGAAAAGTCAAATTAAATACGCCTGAAACAATTTCGCGTCGGGGGCAAGAAACATATAACTCCAGCGAATTTCATTAGAGAAACACACCACGGGTTATGATGTCTGCTCTATCCTTTTCACAAGATAAGCTGTACTGAATCTATTATTCTGCTCGGACGGTCTATTCAAACGTGTTCCCTCTCAGCCCAGACAAGGACATGGTGATATGATGCATGTAGATGAAAGAGCGGGAAGGGGTTTGTCCAGACCACCTACCTCTTTCAGGCAACCCATAAAAT
Organism: Rhinichthys klamathensis goyatoka; assembly: GCF_029890125.1. NCBI lineage: Eukaryota > Metazoa > Chordata > Actinopteri > Cypriniformes > Leuciscidae > Rhinichthys > Rhinichthys klamathensis. The sequence goes on from NW_026606778.1 coordinate 2,337,679, forward strand.
TGTTGCTGACAGGCGACCCAGGTAAGTCCGCTGTGCTTGGACTTCCTCCAACGTAGAAGAAATCGTCCGATCCCAGCATGGTGTAGTCCTCCTGCGTGTAGCCTGTTGTGGTCAAGATGCCATCCACAGATATCGTCACCTGATTGAAAGGAACAACAAAAGGGGAGGACAAAATTCCATTCATGAACATCATGGCTGTGACGGCCATTCTACCAAGGAATAGGTTTGCTTCGGTCTTGCTGGTTGCTGTTTGTCTTTGATTGTGCACCAAACACCTGCACGTCAAGATTTGAGTAGGCCGTTCTTGTCTAGTATTCGTAGACATACAAAGGACAGGTAAAGAAAATATTTTGTTGGAATATTTTCTTTATCTTTGATGGTGTTAGAAATGGTTTTCTGGTTTGGGACATTAGTTTGAGAGGTTAGTGTTATGTAACAAACTACAGACAAATTGCTTGTGCTTGTTTTTAGGTTCAAATTCTGTGCACACTGGGTTAGTTGACACTTACATATATGCAATGCTTCAAAAATGAGCTAATACTACCACAAATGAGCATGCAACACAGAGGTCAGATGGTCTTTTACTAATAAAATGTGAGTAGTGAGGTATACAACCACTGCAAACATTAAAGCATGCATATTTTTCAAGCCGAGACGACATGCAAAGGGAAGCAGCACATATGAGACCAAAGCAAAAGCAATGAGGGGTAATGAGGGAGGACGCAGGAAGTCATGACCTTCAACACAATACAGACAGGACAGGACACTGGGCAGATGGTGGGTCGCTCATACAAGGATTGTGGTGTTAGTAACACAAGGACTGATCCAGCATGAACGGGTCGGCGTGGCATGCGCAAACAAGTGAAATCAACTGTCAGAGCTCCAGTGCTGAAGTAGCTTTTTATTATTTTGTTTTTATGCTGTTTTTTCATCACTTTTTTATTTAGGAAAGCTTCTGCCAGTTTTTTTTATAGTATTTGATAAAAAAAAAAAAGCGCTTTAGAAAAAAAAAAAGCGTCCAAAAACTTAACAAAAAGGGTCGTAGACGTAGTTCAAAGAAAGAAAGATGGAAAATGACAGTAAAGCTGTGGTGAAAAATGGGATGAGGACATTTGAAATAAAAAAGAAGGAAATCCCCGAAATACAAACCCCAGTCTGTTTGTTTTATTTATGATGCCATGAAACCCCAAAAAAGAGAAAGAGGGCCAAGGAAACACACGGTAAACCCAAAAAAAAGGACAATGAGAATGATATCTACCAGACAATGTAGTTTGTTTACCATAGCGTGTCCAATACCTGAATGCTTTGAGAAAAGGGGAAGAAAGGAAATTATACAATGTAAAAAAGGGTTGTTAATAAAATGAAACTCGAATGAAGTCATGATGAGTAGCACATTAGTGTAGGTTCTGGTTAGTAAATTAAAGAATCTAGTCAATGGTTCATGAGTGGTTAGTCTGGGTTCTGAACAAATGTTATCCATAGACAAATAAAGTATATGAGTGAGAGTAAGAAGGTGGAAAAGAAAAAGAAATATAACGGATTCTCCAGAGTTTGTGGCATATCACTTTTTTTTTTTTTAATTGCACTTACTTAATCTTAATGCACATACTCACTGAAGCAGATACTTAAAAAGCCATTTAGAATACAGTATTTTTCAGCAATAATGTAATGAAATTTTTAGGCTGCTTAATGTTTCATAACATGATGTTTTCTGCTATAACCGTGAATAGTGACCTCTATCTAGCTGGCTCTTTGTTGTGATTCATATGGTTTTTGACTTTCCGCAGGCAATTGTATAAGGTAATTCTAATGCATGTTCTTGGCGTGATAGTAAAACAGCTATTAAACAAAGCAAAGCAAAAAAAATGTCACAGTCCTTGTGGATCAGAGCTGAAATAGCTTGTGCTTGTGGGCACTCACGCCTCCACATGCCCACGCAAAAAGTGACATCCTTTCACTCCTGAGGGGCAAAACCACCCTAAATATTTACATATTTTAAAATGCAGCGCCGGAGTGATTTAACAGTTCACAAAGATTGGCTGTGGGTAAATGGAACGGTTGAGGTTGGTTGGAGCCTCTCCCCGCTGCCCTGATAAGACAGAGTATTTGAAGAAGTGAGGTGAATATCTAGAGGGGTGAGAGAGACAGCCTCTTAAAGCCATCACACCGCTGATAGCTTCAGACAGAGGAAGCAAAATACGAGGCAAGGTAGAAGAACTCAGAGAAGAAATAGTTGCATTAGCATCTCGAAGAAATTAAAGTAACCAAAAGTGCTAACTCAAACATATACAGTATAGCATTTAACTCTGAATTGGATTTTAGCATAAACTGTCTGAGGTTTTAGCATTACCTGTCTGAGGTTGCGTGTGACTTTCACGTCATGCCAGGCATTGTCGTTGAATTTGCCATTGACAGGCTCGACAATGGCCTCGAAAGCTCCCGAACCCAAGTTGATGACCAACGATACGGCTCCGTCTTTCAGGGCCAGGTTGACGTAGTCTGCGGACTTGCCGGTGTGGAGGATAAGGCCATTTCTTTGCCAGGTCTTGAAGGACAACGTGATCTCGTCACTGCTACTCTGGATGGGGTTCTGAGACAAATCGTAGCAGAAGTACTCGGAACCTCGGAAAGTGGCCACGTTCTCTTCTCGCGCTAAAAGAGAGGAAATAAATGGTGTTAGAGCTTCTTGAAACAAAACAAACCCAAAGATATGAGCTATGGAAGTTTTCCAAGATTGACCACTGAAGAAGAGCAATTAAGTTCAGGCCAGATGAAACAAAATGATGCATAGCAAAATAAGGCAAGTGTGGGCAGCAGAAAACACAAAAAGGCAGTGTATTTAAAGCCATAAATCTGATGAGATCATCAGTGACATTATTTCTCTCGTTGAAGTATATGTGCACTAATGTTCAGTGTTTGTGTAGCACATCTGAATCATAATTACGAAAGCTGTAGTGTCCTCCCATCCATCAAAATCAACGCCTCAAACTATGACAATATCCCTGATCGACAAGATCCTCCTTAGATTAAACAGAAGCTGCATCTGAAGTGACATTTAGACTTTTAAACACAGATCACCATTATTATCATACAGAGTGCATATCGCACACCCCTATTTTAAAATAAAACAATGAAATGCAACATTAAGCATGGTGTTTCCTAATAACATTCTTTAAAGTCAACATTATAATGGGAGGTTAGCCATTTTATCAGTTAGCAGTTTTATTCAACAAGAAAAAATATAGGGCGCGACTTGAATTTATTTATGATTTGATAGGATAGAGAAAAATGGTCTCTTTATTGCAGGTGGTTAAAGGGGAAGAGCTGAAAAATAAGTGACATCATCAGCTAAACAGTCATTTCAGAGGTGGAAGATGAAAGATTACGGGTACAAACGTCTTTAATATGTTCTGAATTACGTGTTAAAAAAGTAAAAGAGGAATTTTGATATCAAGTTGACTTGAAATGAAGTTTTAGTGATTGCATGCTAAGTTCACATTGGTCATTGGAATTCAGAGCAGATAATCTACTGCATCCACATTTATGGAAATCAATTCACTCCTAGTCCCTGTGGTCCCCTAGTCCATTAATCACCAAGCTATGGTGTCGTGGCTTAGAGCAGGCAAAAATACACATATCTAATGGAAAGTTCCCCCAAACCAACACTGGACATCATTTACATCAGGCAGCCAGAAAAGGACCTCAGCGCTAATGACATCATTGATTTATCAGTGCTTCACTTGGGCCGCCGTGGAGTCGATATATTCTCTGGCTAAATGTTGACAAAACACTCACACATCCAAGTCTATGCTCCACCTCAGCGATCAGCATTAGTGGATGTAGTATGTGTTTTAACTGACCGGGTAAAGACATCTTGACCTGTTTTGGACTGGACCTAAGGGAGCATGAGCGGACTGCAGGGTTGCTGAGCAGGGTTTTCTCATCATGGCTGGTGCTGGTGCCCAGCAGTGATACACTTCACATGTTAATAAGCTCATGGTTAAGAATGGGGCAAACTGACTGACGGTGGAACATATTAAAAGCACATGGGACCCTGATGCAGCTGGTGAACACCAAAAAACAGCCCTTCTGTGCAGTCAGAGAGATGATTCAGATTATATCGCTCATTACAAGGCTGAAAGAAACAGATTAATGGAAGATGACTGAATGGATAGTGGGAAAGAGTTTTGTCCAGCTGCAGGAGAGGGTGGTGCCTCGTCTATGTGTCAAAAACTGTCAGTTAGACTTACTTGGATACTCATTGAGTAAATCGCACACTGCTGAAGAGATTCTCAAGTCCATTAATATTTGGCTAGGCTGTAACAAAAAGAGCTTAATATTTAGCCTGTGGAGATTACTGGACTGTGCCAAACAGGCTCAAGGAGTTTCTCTAGAACAAATATACACAATATATAAATGTTATATAGATGTAATATAAATAACTTTTAATAGCAATTATTTTTTATAATAATGTATTATATTAATATAAATAATAGGCTATATAATGTATTATGTAAAAAATAAAGTATGTTATTCACATATTGTAGGGTTACAAATTTATTTAAATGTTTAATTTAGGTTCCAATACAATAGTATTTTAACTGAGAAAGTTCTGCACACTGTTTTCCATTTTGAGGCAATCAAGGTTTCGGACTTTAACCTCAAAGGTCAGCTGGGCCTTTTGTTGATCTAATCAGGCTGATTGGATTAGCATCTCAAGGCTCTGAGTTACAGTAGCTGCGTTTACATGGACCCTTATAATCGGATTGACGGCTCAATCGGACTAAAAAACCTTCATGTAAACACCTTAATCGATCCGATTGAGCTCGATCCGATTGAAATTTCGATCGGATTGAAAGGGGTGGTTTAATCCTTTTGTAATCCGATCGAGAGAACATATAAACACTTGATCGGATTGAAAACCGAAACTCAAAAGGACTGAGCATGTGCAATGACGTTGAAATTGCGTAATGACGTATGACGCACGGAACGAGCTGTTCTTCCTGTTGAATAAAGTGAATATAAATGAGTGTTCCGTTATTAAAAAATTCTCATTTCACTCAGCGTCTGTGAAGTGAAGCAGGACAGCGTCCCACCAGTGCTTGTTTCAGATTATCATCCATGGACGACTGGTTTTGGGCGCAGGGTTTTACTGCGTGATCAACAAGCAGCACGGCAAAACGGTTCATGCTCATCGTCTCCAAATCATGACCAGAGAAGGATAAATATTAAGTCTGCTGTTTAAAAAAAATAAAGAACCAATAGAGGAGAATAGTTATTCGCGAACAGCGGCATATTCGTGCAGTAGTGTGCGCATGTCAAAAAATCAATTCCGATTTGAATCTTGTGACATATAAATGCGCACATCAACCCCATTACTTTATTTATCGTTCATGTAAACACCGCGTTCGGATTTATCAATCGGATTGATTTCATTCCGATTGAACCATGTAAACGCAGCTAGTGTTACCTGATGAAATCAGGTAACTAGCTGAATCAACATGCTTTGTTTCAGAGTGTCTCCACCTCTATGTAACCCCTCCCCCTTGAAAGGTATATCAACTACAATGTATATGCCTTAGTTAGACTTAGCTAAGATTTTTGGACGAAGCAAACTACAGCAATGCAACAGCAATAAAGAATCCTGCTTAAAAAGATACAACCGAGTCTCCTGGTCTTCGCTTCTGAGTTTTCAAACACTTTAGAAGAAATAAGTTCACAACAATATATATATATATATATATATAATTTATGCTTGTTTAAATTAAGTATATCAATGTGTGTATGCATACATGATATTATGAATTAAAATACACAATTAAAATATGCATGTTATATTTTAAACATACATATGATATAATACACACACACACATATATATGCATATATATTAGGTGGTATCATCTTCAAATCATGTTTAAAGTGCATGGATCTTACTGCAGCTCTGTTTAAGATATATATCAAATAAAGTTAATATTTCACCTGCATCGCTGTGTCTTACTGCAAACACCTGCACATAACTGCTAAATCTCAACATCGTAAGTAAGCAACTTAGATCACCTGCTCGAAACAGAAAGCAAAAGGTTCCAGTCTGCTGAACAGGGCTCAGTGTTTTCCTAGTAGCACATGGGTGTTATTGTGCGCTACATGCTGGCATAGAAGCCTGGTGCCAACACCTCAACAGATGCATTATTACTCCCCAGAGCATGGCTACCGTTAGCAGCGTGATTCTGAGAGAGCGGGCCCTCATTTAGCTCCTCGACACCTTATCTGCTTCCTCCTGACTGACTCAAGCGGTAACCGCATCCCTGAGGTCCTGCCATGCCATTAAAGTTCCAGGAGAGAGTACTGATAAATTATTAATTAAACAGAGTGTTGTTTTTACTAAAGACACCGCTCCACATTACTGCCAGATGTTCCCCCGTACAATCATCTTAAGATCTAAATACTTCATAAGAGTTGCTGATATGATGTGGAATCGTACAGTGAGTGGAACGGAAGATTTGAAGGATACATGAGGGTCAGTAAGGGAGACATTAGGGCTGTGAATCAATTTAATATATATTAATGTTTTTATATATAAAGTAACCAAAAGTGCTAAACTTGTTTTTTATCTTATGCTCACCATGGCTGCATTTATTTTATCAAAAATCCGGTAAAGCCTGTAATATTGTTAAATATTGTTACAATTTAAATAATTGTTTTCTTTTTTAATATATTTTAAAATGTCATATATTCATGCGATGGGAAAGCAATTTTTTAGCAGCCATTACAGCCATTGTGTCACACGATCCTTCAGAAGTCATTCTAAAATTCTGATTTGGTGCTCAGGAAACATTTCTTCTTATTAACAATGTTGAAATGCTGCCTAATATATTTTTTTTTGCAGACTATAACCTTACTACACATTAAGGGTTAAAGGGCATTAGCCAGTTTTTTGTTTATCATAAAAGATGATAAATCTTATAACTAGTGGCTGCATTATTGGCATTAATTATTTTGTACATGTCAACCAGTCCATATAACATTTTTTTTTACAAGGACGACCAGAAGTGACAGAATGAGAAAAATCTCATTGCTATTTGGCAAACAGAATAAAGTGATTTGTTTCCACAAGCTACAGTGCTTAGCATGAGTGAACACACCCATGCTAAAGTTGACTAAAAAGAGGAATAGAAAATCATCTTTTGGAAATTGATCTTAATGCCTTAATTCAAAAAATGAGGAAAAATCCAACCTTTAAGGACACCAATTTTCTTTGTGAATGAATAATGTATCGTAAATAAAAATCTTCCTTAAAAAAGGGTGCATAAGTCAGCACATCCCTATGTTAAATTTCCATAGAGGCAGGCAGATTTTTATTTTTAAAGGCCAGTAAAGTTCCTTTGGCCTTTGGAATTAAAATAGCCCCACATCATCACATACCCTTCACTATACCAAGAGATTGGAATGGGGTACTTTCCGTAAGTGTTTCAGTTCCTAACTGAAATAAAACCATGCCAATCTCTAGGTATGGGGAAGCGTATGTGATGATATATTTTCCCATCCAAAATAAAAATATGCCTGCCTCTATGGGAATTTAACATAGGGGTGTCTGACTTATGCCCCCCGTATTTTAAGGAAGCACAATTATTTTTTTACGATAAATTATTCATTCACAAAGAAAATTGGTGTCCTTAAAGGTTGTATTTTTCTTCATTTGTTTAATTAAGGCATTAAGATCAATTTCCAAAAGAAGATTTTTTATTCCTCTTTTTAGTCAACTTTAGCATGGGTGTGTTCACTTATGCTAAGCACTGTATGTATTCAATGACTACAGTTTCCAATATGTTAGTAAGGAAAAGTTTACACTGTGAGGATCATGATTAAATTGTAAAGATAATAAGACGACATATTGTTGGCCATGTAACATACTGGTAATCAATACTAGCCTTGCAGAAAAACCCAAACGAGATTAAAATATACTGAATGCCATTTATTCATTCCTTTGTATTTGTTTTTAGACTTTCTCCTCTATAATGTTTCCAGCCTATAATCTAGAACTATAATACAGAATACTGTGAACAAAACCCCGAGTACAGAATCACATTCCCCTCAGTTTCTGTCTGGCCACAGCACTCCTTTCAAAACAAAACCTTATCTGTATAGATTTTTAATGAAAATCCCCATGAGGGGCAAAGGTACTTAATCTCCTCTATAATGGAGAATGCGACAGAAAGGAGGTTATGGGCTGTGTGCGAGATAGTAAACCTGCTGAATTATGAAACCTTAATGAAAACATCATTATTAGTCAAATCAGCACCAGGGACAGAGATTGTTATCGAATCATAATTGCAATGGTCCGCTAACGCTTCTTCCCTTCACTACACAGAGACGGATGGTGGTGGTACGGTCAGAGATGTTCTCATGCGTAAAGGTGTCAGAGGCCCAGGAGTGGAGAAAAGTACTGTCGTTAGAGAAGCCATTAAATCCAGCATGCTTTGGGGAGGAGACCATTACTGGGTAAGAGCTCTCAACCTGTCAATCACATGTGAGAGGATGCAGGCAACTTTCTGACCAATTGGCCTCTCAACTCCTAAGAACAAAACTGCCGTTTGCCACATAGTGCCCTCCACAGAAATACAGTATCCCATGAAAGACACGGATAGAAATGATAACAAATGTATCAAAGGTGCTAAGATTACTGGTATTATATCAAATATATAAAAGGATAGTTCAACCAAAGATGAAAATTCTATCATCATTTACTCATGTCGTTCAAATGCATTTAATACATTTCAAAATGTGACATTTTCAAGAAACTGAATAATTGGAATAAAGTACAACAAGATGTGCATCAGGATTTGATTAGTTTGTGAGAAGTTATTTTGCCTTGTTTGCATCAGAATAAAAGGAGAAACATTTTGATGAAAGATTTGATAAAACCTTTCTTTTTCCATAGACGAATCATGCTCAACTAGATCAGGGACATTTAAAGAATTTTATATTAAGAATTTTGGTATTTAAAGGTCATAAACTGCTTAAGCAAAAAAGGAAAGCCACACCTAAATATTTGCCCACATTGTAAAAAAAATAATAATATTTTTTTGTAGTTGTAGTTTGTCATGAAGTTGTAAATAAAACAAATTATTTGAGTGTTTTACAATAAAAAAATATATATTTCAAACTTTCGAATTCAAAATCCAAGACCATGTTTAATTCAATGTGTTACTCGCTAATTCTTTGCAATTAACTGTGAAATTTACAAGCAATTTTGGAGATAAATTGTTTATACACCTATTTTTTTCAGTGCATTATACAGATGTGAAATGAAAATGAATGAAAATAAACATAAAAAAAAAAAAAAAAAAACTGAAAACAATACAAAAACATTATTCAAATCTGAAGTAAATATGATACATTTTTGCATTGTCTGGTCTATAGAATGAGCAGATTTTTGATGAACTGTTTTGCTTTAAAACACCATAAGAAAGAAAGATGCTCGTTCTAGCATTAAGCCTTTAAAGTGATCAAAACATTGCAATAGAGTACATAATTAGATCTAATCAATCTTCCTAAATCTTTCTCTCTCTCTCTCTCTCTCTCTCTCTTCATCTGTCAACTGAGGGCAGTGTTAAGGCTAATCTATCCCTGCAGATCCAGAGGGAGCTTCCAGACAGTGCAGCCCGAGCATCCGTCATGAAGCTGTGATGGAGGAAATCAATAAAGAAGGAAGGAGAAACAGGGCCTATCTCCCCCGGCCTGGCCTGGAGAGACCCTGGTGTCCAGGCCAAACTATACGTCACAGACAGCTGCTGACTCACCAACCCTATATTACAACCTCCGATTGTCAACTCACACCAAACACACCCACTTCCGTCACATTACACTTACACTGTCCACTCCCTTTGATCAAGTTTATAGATTACTCATATTCATATATTTATAGATTGTTCAGATTATTCATCATTATTATTTTAAGTACCTACTGTATTAATCCAGCCTTCAGTTTTATTTGTGCTGCTTGTTTTTTGTAGAAACAAAAAAAACAGCATTTATTTGAAATCGATTTTTTTGTAACATTATAATGTCTGTTCTGTCATGCATCCTTACTGAATAAAAGTATTTATTTAATAATCTATATTTACGATGTATACAATATTAAATTAATACCTACCAGCTAGATTTAAACGAATCTGTGAGTTTTAAACAAATTATGGACTGAATTATAACTAATCAAACAATGTCATGTCATAATTTGACAATCAGTTAAATTGATATTAATTTAATTGCAGTAAACTGTTTGCAGGAATTTTTTTATCAATCATACCTAGCATTCCTCTTTCTTGCAGGATTAAGATTTATATGCTTTTTTGAAAACTAAACGTCTCCCCAACACTTGGCAGAAATGTGTCTGAATATGTGCTTGAATAACGTAAAACTTCAAATAGTAGCCCGGGCTTTTATTTTCCCAAATCGTCGAACTGCACCGGCTTGTATTTGAGACAGGCGTCTATATGAGACAGGCCTTTATAATTTAGTATTGAGATGTTGTTCATTGAGTGTATAGGCCTGTCTCTAATCTCTAAAAATCTCCAAATGCTCCACGTGAAACTGCGGTCTTCCGACCTTTTACTATCGCGTCAAATGATTTTGATTAATATGCGCGAGGGAGAGAGCAAGACAGCGCTCGTGGTGTTTGAAGACGTGAGAGCGCGCGCGCGCGGCCGGGGCTCTCTCTCTCTCTCTCTCTCTCTCGTTACGCGCCCTGTCAAGCGCAGCAGTCATTCTCATTCTATTCTACATCACTCATCGATCAAAAAAGGCGTTCGGAGGGACAAAAATTTGCTTTGGCGGCCGCGAAAAAGCGGACGACCTGACGGTTTTAGAGCATTAAATACAACCCGAAACTAAAAAACAGACCCGGCCTCTATTTGAGACCGGCCTTTATTTACCCAAACCTGCAGCCACACCAGGCGTGTAAAAGAGGCAGGCGTCTATTTGGGACTCGGCTATTATTTGAAGTTTTACGGTATTACAAAAAGAGGAAACAAAACTAGATGCTGTCTGAATATAACAAGAGAGCTGGACAGCTAATAATTCAAAAGCTTTGAATTTAGTGTTTATATTTTATTCTATTGATATTTAGTTGTGTCCAATATGTTGCATTGTTTTCTAAACCAATATATCCCGCTACTTTAGTGATTATGAAAAAATATGTATATATTACATGGGAAACAAGCATCTATTAATAACTAAAAACCTACATTTGGTCCCAAACTAGCTATTTCCTTCTGAGTGATAACTACCTCATTTCACCCAACATTTGCTGAGAAAGAAAACAAATATATGTAAGACAAGAGGTTCAGAGTAAACAGCAAACTGCACTTTTCAGGGGGGAAAAAGTATTCGAAATAGGGCCTGAAACTCTTATTTCAGGCCCTATTTCGAATACTTTTTTCCCCCTGAAAAGAGCAGTTTGCTGATCTAAGTGTGTGTGAGAGAACATTCTGGATAGGAGAGACCTGCTGCAGTCCGTGTTCAGCTTCAATGGGCCGCTCCTCCCTTTTGCAGATTTTAGCTGCTACTATTAGCTTTCTCTCTCTTTTTCTCCATCTCTCTCTTGGTCTGTCTGCCTCCCCACTGGTGTCTGGGTGCCAGTCTGCCTGTCACAACCACTGTGTAGAAGAATTAACCTTTAGATGCAGAGTGATACAAAAAGCCCGATGTGGTAATATTTGTCATTGCTTACAGTGATTACAACTGTAACACACTGCACAATATAAAATAAATTGTTTGCTCGCTTTGACCCTTCAGACAATGTGTTATGTTAAAGAAGATATAAAACAGGATTTGTCACTATAGGTCACAAAGCTCACCAGTGATTGTAAAGACCAGAGGAGATGTACAGATGGTCATATCGAAAGTGATCGAAAGAATGACGCAATGATATGATTATGGTATATGGAGTAAGTGTGTGTGATGGTGCCTTATTGTGGGTGTGTGACGAGCCTAGCTAGGACAGGAGTGGGAGTGAAATCAGCAGGGAGTTCTGGACTCGGATCAGGTGCAAGAAGGCAGGAATTCCAGATCGGACCATCTGTTGGTCTTTCTCAGAGCAAGCACACATGCAATCATTAGTTCTGAAAGACATTATGTTCACAAGTCTTACGAAAGATACATGAAAAACTGCACTCTAAAAAAAGATGATTCTTTAAAAGTTCTTTACACGTAGTGACAGTTCTATACAGTTCATATATATGATATATATATATCATAAATCAGCATATAAAAGAGCCTGTTGAGAGTATGTTGACAGTCTGTGTATAGTTGTATAGCTGAGTAATGAGGTGGCTTTGCATATTCTAGATATATATATATATATATATATATATATATATATATTATATATATATATATAGAATATGCAAAGCCACCTCATTACTCAGCTATACAACTATACACAGACTGTCAACATACTCTCAACAGGTAAATAATTTCTTTCTTAAAATGTCAAGAAATTATAACTTTAAAAATTGTAACAATCATTTCCAAACAATCATGTATTTTTCATGTCTATTTCACTGGAACTTGGTCTTCATTACATCTATATCGTGTTCAGAGTCAATTGTTATTTATTAATGTATTCAGCTAACAACTGTTATTAGAGCACTGTCATTTTTGCTACAATCTGCCAGTCAATAAAAAATAAAAGTACCTAATTGAAATACATGCTCTAAAAAAAAAAAAAGTACAACCCAAATAGAGGCAACAAGATATAATAAGACCAGGCAGATAGAGGACTAAAAAAAAACAATATTCATTAATAAATAATATACAAATAATATTAATAATATGAAGATACTAAGGGGGCTTTCACACTGGCAGTTTAGTTCGGAACGGGGCACGGTTCGCACGAAAAATCGCTAATGTGAACGCTGTCATGGGACCCGGGTGCGCACTGGGGTACCGAACCCGAGACTACCTGGAGGAGGTGGTCTGAGTTCGGTTGCTCCCGAACCGTGCTGCGATTCGCGTGTATGTGAAAGCAACACGGACTCGGGTGCGCACTTGTTCAGGAAGTAAAGTATCCTGCGCATGCGTTTTAGCCGATTATGACGTATTTAGTTAAATAAAAAACACATAAGGGATGAAGATTTACCCTGCATGGATACGAGCGAGAGTGAGTCTGCAGTGTATTCGCGCATAGTGCGTGCAATCAGGGCAACAAATTAATGGAAATCCACTGTCTCCTCAAAAGAGTCCATTTGCAAGCAGCGGAAAGACAGCTTATGCGAAACACACACACAACCTGCGTTGTTTACTCAGCTATGAATAATAGCACCAAATTAATAAAAAACACAATATATTGACCCGCGTCGTGTTTTCTATCATGCGCCGTGCACGTTTGCAATGACGTAAGATGCATGCAAACGCACCAGAGCTCGATAGAATCAAGTTGAGTGTGAAACCAGACCAACGCTGCGGGGGGCGCCGGGAACAATCACGCCCGGGCTCGGACCGCAGCAAACGAGCCCAGTGTAAAAGCCCCCTAATTCACACCTGCCTTGTTTGGTTCGATTGAATCGAACTCTAGTTCGTTTCCCCCCTTGGTGCGGACCTTTTGGGCAGGTGTGAATACAGCAATCGAACTCGGGTGCGGACCAAACAACCGAACCGAGACCCAGCTGAAGAGGTGGTCTCGGTACGGTTCCAAACGAACTCTGGTACGGTTCGTTTACGGTGTGAACATGAACCGACCCAATTGCAAGAAAGCACTGCGCCTTTGAGTTAACAGGCTTCCGTAGTCGGAGATTTTGGCATAATGGTTTGTGTTATTGTTGTTCAATGGCGAAAGAGAATTCCATTCTGGCGCGCTGTCTGGCCACACGATTCTGTTGCGCGTTTCTGCGCACCGTGTGTGCATCATTGGAATGGAATGAATAAATGAGTGTGTGCATCAGGACATTCACATACAGAACATTTTCTTTAGTCTAATCGCGCATAGATGCAAAAAAAGCTTTTGCAGTTCATATAATGTAACGATAGTTACAATACAAGGATGATGCTGCGTTAAACTGGACAAAATTAATCGCAAGCGTTAACATTGACAGCACTTGTTAGCAGTATATACAATAAGAATCTCATTATTTGAATGTGTGCACATAGCCCCTCTCTCTATGAATGAAAACTTTATACCTTATCTGTCTTCTGCGCAGTTTCTTCATATTGCGTTTGTACAGAATAACACAAAATTAGTCAAATAACAAATATTGCAGTACGAAATATCTCCATGCTGAGCATTTTTTGCACTTCCTGATTTCCCTACTTGAGAATCCTTGTCCAATGAATGGACGACCTTAGCACACGTGTGGTTTTGTTTACAAATTTTGGTTCACTTGCAAAAAGAGCAGTGTGAAAGCAAACCATACCCAAAAAAATAAATAAAAATTTTTGGGGTCCAGACCAAAGCAAGTGAACTATCGGACTTTCCTGGTGTGAATACAATACTAATATTAATGAAAATAAATATTGTTGAAAAGGTTATTTATAACACCATTAAGGTCCTATATATCACTTTCAAAGCATGGTTCTTTATGGAACCTTATAAAAAGGGTTCTACTTAGCACCAAAAAGGGTTCTGCTATTGTTACAAGCCGAAGAACCCTAATTTGGTACTGTTTAGAACCATTTTTCCTAAGAGTGTAGTTCACCCAAAAATGAAAATTCTGCCATCATTTACTTACCATCATGTCGTTCCAAACTCGTAAGACTTTTGATCTTCTCCGGAACACAAATGGGCTATATGCACGCATAACTTTTGACGCAAGGAAGCTCGTGCGTTTCCGGTTGGGGAGATTTAAAGCGGAGGAAAACCGAGGAAAACGGTATTATGGCAGAGTCTTCAAAATTTACTGTCCTCTCGTCTTTGAAACGAAACTTTAATACGTTTAGATGTAATTTTATATATTGTTATGTTTATTTAATATAATAAACACAGAAGCATAAACAAAATGAGGAGTGTCTGTTTTGTCTGTTTTTGTGACTAACGTTTCTTTAGTATAGCAATAGAGTATAAAAACCAATATAAATTCTCGGTATAGCATTGGACTCTACGATCGGCGGAAGTAATCCAGCATCCTTAGACCTTCACCGGAAATACCGCCGTGCATAGAGCCCATTAAGATATTTGAATGAAATCTGAAAGATTTCTGTCCCTCCAATGACAGTCCACGCAACTACCACTTTAATAATAATAATAATAATTCATTACATTTATATAGCGCTTTTCTTGGCACTCAAAGCGCTTTACATAGAAGGGGGGATCTCCTCAACCACCACCAATGTGCAGCATCCACCTGGATGATGCGACGGCAGCCATATTGCGCCAGAACGCCCACCACACACCAGCTTACTGGTGGAGAGGAGACATAGTGATGAAGCCAATTGGTATATATATATGGGGATGATTAGGAGGCCATGATGGACAGAGGCCACTGGGCAAATTTGGCCAGGATGCCGGGGTTACACTCCTACTCTTTCGAAAGACATCCTGAGATTTTTTGTGACCACAGAGTCAGGGCCTCGGTTTAACTTCTCATCCGAAGGACGGTGCTCTTTGACAGTATAGTGTCCCCATCACTATACTGGGGCGTTAGGACCCACACAGACCACAGGTTTAGGCTTTTATTCACATAGACATTCATCAACGCACACATCAGATATGGTAAACTGAAGCTCAAGCATGCTTTCTGGACGTGCGAGAACCAATGAGGTTCATTCTCATGTGTTACGCAGCAGGTTTTAGCTTTCGCAAGAACCAATGAGGTTCACTCTCGTGTGTTACGCAACTCATTTGAGCTTCTGCAAAAACCAATGAGGTTTGTACGGTTGAGCTTCTGTTTATGCTCGCTGATCAATGTAACTTATATGAGAATAAAAGCCTAAATTGAATCTGTTCATTATATAAAGCTATTGAGTCTCTTCCGAAAAGTTAGACTAAACAGCTCGATTCATATGGATTAGTTTAACTATCTCTTTATTAACCTCTCGAAGTGTCAAAGTGGTAGTTGCGTGGACTGTCAATGGAGGGACAGAAATCTATCCTCCTGAGAATGAGAGATGAGAAATGAAAAGATAACAGTATACAATCTAGTCTGTTAAAGGCCATGCCATTCTATCAGCCCATCTGTCAGCGATGAGAGTATTATCTCGTCTCCTACCTCCTTTTAGTGCAGCAAAAGTGAAACTACATGCAGATCAGCTCTTGAAATGACAAGCATTTCTGCTCCCCATTCCATTGAACTTGTTATTCCGCTTTTGAAAAGCTTCGGGATACTGTTTAAGCATTTGCTTTCACAATCCAGGGAAAGCAATTTCATACCCAGCTAATTTAAATTTGCCAGCTCTTTTTGATCTCTGGCATTAAATGTATTTCATTAATGTTTTCTCATATTTTCAATTACAGGTACTGTATGACGCTCTAGGATTGAGGGACCATCTGAAGAAGAAGAAGAAGAAGAAGAAGAAAGAAAACAAAGCTATTAAAGCTCTACCAGTCCAACATCAGGAAAGGTATTCATTGATCATGTTTTTCAACCAACAATTTGTATTGTCAGCACATCAGAAAAATAACCGTGTTTTATAGTAGTTCATGTGAAGCCATTAAGGGTTCATGGTTTCCTGAAATAAAGTTACTTCTGTAAATCCAGAATTGAACTTGAAGTGCACAAATTTAAAAGAACAGCTGTTACTACAATTATATAGATACAATACAATTCATATAGATATAAAAAATGCATAAAGTCTGTGATCAGTGAGATGTGTAATGTTTTAGAAGAAGTTTCTTATGTTCACCAATACAGTAAAATTGTGAAATATTACAATGTAAAATAACTGCTTCCTATATGAATACACTTTAAATTGTAAATTATTCCTGTGATAAATGTTGCTGAAATTTTTATGAAAAGCTGAATTTAACCATTACTCCAGTCTTCAGTGTCATGTGATCCTTCAGAAATCATTCTAATATGCTGATTTGGTGCTCAAGAAACATTTCTTATTTATATTAAAATTAAAAAGGGTTGTATTGCATAACATTTGTTTTCAGGCTTCTTCTATTAATAGAAAAGAACATAGTTTATATGAAATGCAAATCTTTTGTAGCATTATAAATGTCTTTACTGTCACTTTTGACCAATTTGATGTAGCTGTCCTTGTTGAATAAAAGTAGTGTCTATAAACAATTTAATTATTAATTTTAAAATGTATATGTATATTAATAGCATGAAAATTGTAGTAACAGCTGACCTTTTTATTAGTGCACTTTAATGTTACGTTCCAATATTAACCTTGGCATAATTTTCATCCACAGACTTGCATGATTGTCATTGTTTTCAAGGACATTAAAAATGTCCAATGGAAAAAAACTGAAGATACAGCACTGAAGCTGCACTTTTTGGATCATTGGAGATGTTGTTGGCTTTAGGAGTAATGATGCCACAAATGATGCATCACACACATTTATTAATCACAAGGATTCAATATGCACTGGAGGAAACACAGATTCTTTCACAAGAGTTCTTCTGTAGGATCTACATTCGCTGAAAATGTCACATTTTTCACTGTATCTACAATGCAGAGCTATAGTGACATTTCCCTCTGAAAGGCTCCGTTCCTGCCGCTGTAATTTGGTGTAATGGCACATAGTGCCATTACAACAAAATCCTAATCCCGGCAAAAGAAAAGCACAGAAAAACGAGAGCAAGCACGGTATCAAAGGAAAAATATACTGTCATCTCAGGGGTAAAACAGGGGGTGAGGGAAGCTAAAATACACCACAGATCGACGAGCCAAAGAGGAGAGGAGAGATTCCTCCAATGGAAAAGACGACAGATAATCATCAGAAACGTCAGCACACACAAGAGAACTCGTTTGTTAGTCCACGCAACCAATGACAATCCCAGATGTCTGTGAATTTAACGTCACAAAGCAGAAAAAACAGATCACAATGAAACAAAAAGGAGGAAAATGATGGCTGCCATTTCCATTACAATGAATACCTCATGACGTCTACCTTTTAAATCAATAAAAAAACAACTACATAATTCAAACTAAAATTGATAGTAAAAAATGTGCATTAACAATCTGATCCAAAAATATCCATGATATAGCACTGTATTAAAGCATATAGTCATAAATCGGACACTAACTGTCTATTTGTGAGCAGTGGATTGTGAGTTATGCAGAAAGGCAGCGTTATTCATAGGAGTGCTCATATACGACTGTTCTTCGGGTCAGTATGTATTCTTACCCGAGGCATGACAGCCAGTCCCACGAGCATTTCATTTACTTTGAACATAATACAGTGTTATTGGCCATTATCTCTGCTGTCAGCTGCTGTGCTGATATTTAATGAAGGGGCATCTATGTCTGGGTGCCATTTTTCAGCTGCCTTGGTGTTGCCGTGGAGACATGCCGGTGGAGGGCAGTGGGGCTTGGCCCATCATTTTCCACTTGAACCAGATAAGACAGGCATTTAGTGCCACAGCCCAAATTTAATATTTATTTTCCAACCCCCTTCATTTGCATTTTCCATGTTTCAAATGTTATACCAAGACGGAGAGGGAGAGACATCGCCTGTTAGTAGGATTACTGTTTTCTAACATACATTTGAAAGGTTATATTGGGGATAGAGGAAAGATATTTTGCACTACACAAATGCACAATTTATATGCGATATACAATTGTGGTCCATCATAACTGTGCACATTATTGTCAACAACTGAGTGCACTTAGTGAGGTCAAATAAAGCCACTTGATTTCCATGTGCATTTGCATTTATATTTCGAATGCAAATGCTCTATTATCACAGTAAACAATAACAAAGTGCATATATCATGTAAATGAGAAGTACTTGGACAGGTAGGAGTACACATTAAATGCTAAGTTTTCAAAAGAAGGAAAAAGCCAAAAACAATACAAGAAATTTGTGAAAACAGCAAATACATTGCAGTTTTTGCTTGGGTCATTAAATAATGTAATATCCACAAATATAACAGAGTACAACCACAAACCCAATACATAGAGTCTAGAGCAGAGACGAGAATAATAGCACAAATAATTCGCAGTGCAGTTGTAGATGATTAGGAATTACTTTGGGATATATATCTATATTTATTTTTGTCAAATCAATATTTCCCTGGCAATATAAACTGTGATACAGTTATGGAAAATCAGCTTTCATAAACCAAGGAGTACAACTGGAAAACACAAAACTGACCTGGAAAGATAGAATAACACTGGCCCAAAGCTAACTCTAAGCAAGAACATGAATGGAAATGCTTCCAGCTAGGGCTGTCACGATTCCTCGATTAAAGTCGAGTGCTCGATTTAAAAAAACAACAACCTCGATTGCAATTTACATCCAAAGTAACCGGCAAAATACCAGAAGTGGCGCGTTCCACAGACGAGAATCCATGAATCGCATTATTACACCGTTTTTTTAAGGCTACGCGCTTTATTAAACCCATTTAAATCATAATATAGCATATTGATATTGTGAAATCAGGCTGTGATTCAGTTAAATACATATATTCACGTTTTTTTTTTTTTTTCACAGAGAAGCACGACGCTTTAATTATTTACATGCGTGTAGTAGATAAAAGTAGGCTACCTCAGCTCCGTTCACACAGTAAATGGTGCTCCACGCAAAACGAACCGGTTACCTAACGTAACCTCGGTTCTCTCTAGATGAGGGAACGAGTATTTTGTAAGCTAGCTTACGCTACGGGAAAGATGAATCTTTTCTGAGAAATTGAAGCCAAAAAATTATCCTATAATTTTGTATCCATTGTCAACGCAGTTCAGCTGCAACAGACCATGAGCGGGCTAGCTAGCAGCTCATTGGTTCGCTCACAGAGAACTGCTTAAGCCTATGAGGAGACGCGAATGAACTCTCGGCCAATGAGAGTCTGACATGCTCTCATTACGTCAGAGCCCACCGAAACGGGCGTGGTCAGAGAGTATATTACTGGCGTCCTAGGCTGTAAACTCTGGTTTTCATAGAATAAAGCGAGAACGCTAGTAGCACAAGCATGGCCAGGAACGCAATACTCGTTCCCTCATCTAGAGAGAACCGAGGTTACGTTAGGTAACCGATTCGTTCTCTTACGAGAGGTTCTCTCGTATTGCGTAAGCTAGCTTACGCTACGGGAACACCTGGTCAACGCCGTGCGTGCTAAGCATCCACTATGAGTCCCAGGGGAGACCCCAGGGAACCCTTATGAGTGGGAATAAATATAAGTACATGTGACAAAGGCCAGCAGAGCGGGCCGGAGATTGTGTAGTACATAAGCACATGATAGAGAGGGACAGAGCGAAACCGGTCTGTGTGAATAACTCCCTATAGTGCAGCTCAACCAGAAGAGCTGAAACATACTAGACTGCTAGTAGTTTAGCCTGCAAGGCGGGAACT
This sequence comes from Rhinichthys klamathensis goyatoka, assembly GCF_029890125.1. Taxonomy (NCBI): domain Eukaryota; kingdom Metazoa; phylum Chordata; class Actinopteri; order Cypriniformes; family Leuciscidae; genus Rhinichthys; species Rhinichthys klamathensis. The sequence continues at coordinate 2,358,134 of NW_026606778.1, forward strand.
TCCAGATTGTAAAATCTGACAAAGGTGGAGGGGGAAGCCCATCCCGCTGCCACGCAAATGTCATGAATGGAAATTCCGCTGGACCATGCCCACGATGAGGCCATGCCTCTAGTGGAATGAGCCCTGATGCCCAGAGGGCATGGCAGGTCTTTTGATGCGTATGCGGCTGCAATGGCATCAACTATCCATTTGGATAGAGTCTGTTTCGAGGCGGCCGACCCCTTGGTGCGCCCACCGAACGAAACAAAAAGCTGCTCGGATCGTCTGACCGGAGCAGTGCGAGTAATGTATAATCTCAGGGCCCTGACCGGACACAGGAGATTAGAGTCAGATTCGCTATCGGATGCAGGCAGAGCCGATAGGGAAATAACTTGTGCCCTGAACGGGGTACCAATCGCTTTTGGGACATAACCATGTCTAGGTTTGAGAACGACTAAGGAGTCATTGGGCCCAAACTCGAGACAGGAAGCGCTAATGGACAGCGCGTGAAGGTCTCCCACACGTTTTACTGACGCGAGCGCGGGCAGAAAAACAGTTTTGAGCGAAAGGTATTTGAGGTCCACGGTGATTAGCGGTTCGAATGGGGGGGCTTTCATAGCTTCGAGAACTATGGAAAGGTCCCACATCAGCACCGAAGGGGGGCGTGGGGGGTTCATCCTTCTAGCTCCCCTGAGGAAGCGGATGACCAAGCCATCTTTGCCCAGTGACTGGTCGCGCCGGGGTTCAACAACCTCGATTGCAATTTACATCCAAAGTAACCGGCAAAATACCAGAAGTGGCGCGTTCCACAGACGAGAATCCATGAATCGCATTATTACACCGTTTTCTAAGGCTACGCGCTTTATTAAACCCATTTAAACCATAATATAGCATATTGATATTGTGAAATCAGGCTGTGATTCAGTTAAATACATATATTCACGTTTTTTTTTTTTCACAGAGAAGCACGACGCTTTAATTATTTACATGCGTGTAGTAGATAAAAGTAGGCTACCTCAGCTCCGTTCACACAGTAAATGGTGCTCCACGCAAAACGAACCGGTTACCTAACGTAAGCTCGGTTCTCTCAAGATGAGGGAACGAGTATTTTGTAAGCTAGCTTAGGCTACGGGAAAGATTAATCTTTTCTGAGAAATTGAAGCCAAAAAATTATCCTATAATTTTGTATCCATTGTCAACGCAGTTCAGCTGCAACAGACCATGAGCGGGCTAGCTAGCAGCTCATTGGTTCGCTCACAGAGAACTGCTTAAGGCTATGAGGAGACGCGAATGAACTCTCGGCCAATGAGAGTCTGACATGCTCTCATTACGTCAGAGCCCACCGAAACGGGCGTGGTCAGAGAGTATATTACTGGCGTCCTAGGCTGTAAACTCTGGTTTTCATAGAATGAAGCGAGAACGCTAGTAGCACAAGCACGGCCAGGAACGCAATACTCGTTCCCTCATCTAGAGAGAACCGAGGTTACGTTAGGTAACCGATTCGTTCTCTTACGAGAGGTTCTCTCGTATTGCGTAAGCTAGCTTACGCTACGGGAAAACCTCTCGTAAGAAAACCGAGGTTACGTTAGGTAACCGATTCGTTCTCTTACGAGAGGTTCTCTCGTATTGCGTAAGCTAGCTTACGCTACGGGAACACCTGGTCAACGCCGTGCGTGCTAAGCATCCACTATGAGTCCCAGGGGAGACCCCAGGGAACCCTTATGAGTGGGAATAAATATATGTACATGTGACAAAGGCCAGCAGAGCGGGCGGCGCCGGAGATTGTGTAGTACATAAGCACATGATAGAGAGGGACAGAGCAAAACCGGTCTGTGTGAATAACTCCCTATAGTGCAGCTCAACCAGAAGAGCTGAAACATACTAGACTGCTAGTAGTTTAGCCTGCAAGGCGGGAACTTCCAGATTGTAAAATCTGACAAAGGTGGAGGGGGAAGCCCATCCCGCTGCCAGGCAAATGTCATGAATGGAAATTCCGCTGGACCATGCCCACGATGAGGCCATGCCTCTAGTGGAATGAGCCCTGATGCCCAGAGGGCATGGCAGGTCTTTTGATGCGTATGCGGCTGCAATGGCATCAACTATCCATTTGGATAGAGTCTGTTTCGAGGCGGCCGACCCCTTGGTGCGCCCACCGAACGAAACAAAAAGCTGCTCGGATCGTCTGACCGGAGCAGTGCGAGTAATGTATAATCTCAGGGCCCTGACCGAACACAGGAGATTAGAGTCAGATTCGCTATCGGATGCAGGCAGAGCCGATAGGGAAATAACTTGTGCCCTGAACGGGGTACCAATCGCTTTTGGGACATAACCATGTCTAGGTTTGAGAACGACTAAGGAGTCATTGGGCCCAAACTCGAGACAGGAAGCGCTAATGGACAGCGCGTGAAGGTCTCCCACACGTTTTACTGACGCGAGCGCGGGCAGAAAAACTGTTTTGAGCGAAAGGTATTTGAGGTCCACGGTGATTAGCGGTTCGAATGGGGGGGCTTTCATAGCTTCGAGAACTATGGAAAGGTCCCAAATCAGCACCGAAGGGGGGCGTGGGGGGTTCATCCTTCTAGCTCCCCTGAGGAAGCGGATGACCAAGCCATCTTTGCCCAGTGACTGGTCGCGCCGGGGTTCAACGAACGCTGCGACGGCTGCCACATACACCTTGAGAGTGGACGGGGACCTGCCCTTGTCCAACATCTCTTGGAGAAAAACTAGCAAGGAAGGAACCTCGCATGACCGTGGGTCCAAGTTTCTGTCCGTGCACCATTTAGAGAACATAGACCATTTGGACGCATAGAGCCTTCTAGTAGAAGCCGCTCTAGCCTGCATGATCGTGTTTAACACTCCCTCTGGCAAAGCAACGGGTAGTTGTTGATCACCCACGCATGTAGCGCCCAGCGCTCTGGGTGGGGATGCCAGATCGTGCCGCGAGCTTGGGAGAGGAGATCTGTTCTGACTGGAATAGGCCACGGGGCTGTCTGTGACAGCTGAGTGAGCTCCGGAAACCAAGTCTGACCCTCCCAACGCGGGGCTATGAGGAGCACCGAGTGGCGTGTTTCCCTGATTCTCTGAAGCACCTGTGGTAGCAGAGAAACCGGAGGGAATGCATAAAGCGGGCGGCTGGGCCAGGTCTGGGCTAGCGTGTCCTCGCTCTTTGAGAAAAATATTGGGCAGTGGGTGTTCTCTTCTGAGGCGAAGAGGTCCACCTCTGCTCTGCCGAATATTCGCCACAGCTTTTGGACTGTAAGAGTGTGCAGGGACCATTCCCCGGGGGGAATGGGGTTCCTGGATAGACTGTCTGGACCGTCGTTCAGATGACCTGGCACGTGCGTCGCTCTGAGCGAGAGCAGGTGACACTGAGACCAAACTAAGATGCGTTCTGTCAGCCGGAAGAGATTCCTGGATCTGACTCCGCCCTGACGGTTTAGATAGGAGACCACGGCTATATTGTCCGAACGGATCAGCACGTGGTGACCGTGAGTGCGCGGAAGAAAGCGCGTGAGCGCGTTCTCGACCGCCAGCATCTCCAAACAGTTTATGTGGAGGAGGCTCTCCTGAGCTGACCAGGGGCCGAAGGCCGGTGAGCCCTCGCAGACCGCACCCCAACCCGTGTTGGATGCGTCTGTCGAGATGACTTTTCGGCGAGAAAGGGTCCCCATGGAAACGCCCCACTGAAACCATTCTGCCACAGTCCATGGCTGCAGAGCTGTGATACAGGTCTGCGTTACTTTTTATCAGCTGGCGGCCCGTGGTCCACGCACGTTGAGACACACGGCTCTTCAACCAGAGCTGAAGCGGGCGCATGCGCAGTAACCCCAGCTGGAGCACCGCGGAGGCTGAGGCCATGTAACCCAACGCCGTCTGAAAAGTTTTCAGAGGTGTGAGTCTGTTCATCTGAAAAGATGCGGCGAGACGCTGAACACGGCGCGCGCGCTGTGTTGACAGACGAGCCATCATCGTGACCGAGTCTAGCTCTATACCCAAGAAGGAGATAGTCTGACTGGGTTGTAGTTTGCTCTTTGTCCAGTTGACAGAGAGGCCCAAAGCTTTCAGATGGTCGAGGAGAACTGTACGATGAGACAGTAGCTCTCTCTGTGATTGTGCCAAAATCAGCCAGTCGTCCAAATAGTTCAGTATTCGCAGCCCCTGACTCCGCAGGGGGGCGAGCGCCACATCCATGCACTTCGTGAACGTACGGGGTGCTAGGGATAGGCTGAACGGAAGGACGGTGTATTGATAAACCTGGCCTTCGATATGTAAGAATGGCCTGTGAAGGGGATTTATCTGAATCTGAAAGTAAGCATCTTTCAGATCTAGTGAAATGAACCAGTCCCCCTGGCGCACATGCGCGAGGAGTTTTCTGATAGTGAGCATTTTGAACCGTCTCTTCATGAGAACTTTGTTCAGAAATCTGAGGTCTAAGATTGGTCTGAGGCCGCCGTCTTTCTTGGGAACCAGAAAATAACGGCCATAAAACCCAGACTCGCTCATAGACAGAGGAACTCTCTCTATAGCCCTTTTGCACAATAGCTTTGCTATCTCTGAACGGAGAAGCGTCACTGCTTCTGGGTTCACAATAGTTTCTAGCCGCGCTCGAAAACGTGGAGGGCGGCGGTGAAACTGCAAGCGATAGCCTAGCCTTATTGTGTTTAGCACCCACTAGGAAATTCCCGGCATAGCTTCCCACGCTTTGAAGCGTAACGCTAGAGGGTGAATGGCTACATGGTCCCCGTCGCTGCACATAGCGGCTGCGTGAGCGCGCTCATAGTGTTTATAACAGCGGGACTTACACTCAGAGAGGAGATTATGGGCCGTGTAACAGAGTGAGCAGAGGTGGGACGCGCACACAAGCTCGTGGGCGCGCTTATGCACTCTGAAACTCGAGCGGGTTGGAACCGCTTTATGAGAGTGGACTCTGTGTGAAACACGGGAACTGAAGTGCTTTTGTGTATGAGTGAACACAGTGTTGTGGGCACATTTTTTACACAGGAGGCCTTTATGCTCTTTATGAGATTTCTCTGGGTCGCCGTGAAAACGGCGTTTGTGCTCATGCAAGCGGGAAGGGGTACCGGCTTGGTAATGGCGGAGTACACTGCTGTAGTAGCCGCATGAGCAGGTACTAACAGAGGACGAAACTTTGACGGCGGTCCGGCCGCGGCGAGAGACCGCGTCTTTTTCTCAGCTGTGCTAGGCAGACTTCGAGTGATCGGGTTTCAGCGCGATCCTAGGCCGAGGCCCCCGAGGAGGCGGCGGTCTGTGGCGGCTGTCAGAGCGAGAACGAGGGCGGCCGCCCTGGCGTCGCTGAAAAGTCTGACTGTGCTGAGCTGGGCGCTGGGGTGGGGCTCGTGCAGGAGGCAGGTCACGTGAGCGGCCTGCAGAGGAGCTAGCGCGACGAGGCAGAAAGAGATTCATGGCCTGGGAGGCTTTCTGCACTTCGGAAAATCGGGTGACGATACCCGTGACAGCAGATCCGAAGAGGCCGGATGGAGAGAGCGGGGCGTTGAGAAAGGCGGCGCGCTCAGAATCTCCCCTGTCGGCGAGTGTGAGCCACAAATGTCTCTCAGACACACAAATGGCGGCCATGCATTTCCCCAGGGCTTGAGCAGCAGATTTTGTAGCGCGAAGGGCAATGTCCGTGGCGCTCCTCAAATCCGCGACTGAAGGGGGATTTTTTTCCGCTCTCGTCCCATTCATGAAGTATGTCACCCTGTAGTATCTGAAGGACGAACATGGAGTGAAGTGCAGAGGCTGCTTGGCCGGCGGCTGAGTAAGCGCGGACGTGAAAGCTTGAAGTCGCTCTGCAGGCTTTAGAGGGGAGCACAGGTGATGAGCGCCATCTCGCGGAGGGCGGGCACAGATGTGCGGCGACCAGGTCCTCTACAGGGGAATGGAGAGATAACCCTTCTCTGCGGCTCCGTCCACAACGCAAAGCGGGGTGGAAGAGTCAGAGCGAGTTCTAGCAGAGAGCGGGGCGTTCCAGGACTTCGTGAGTTCCGCGTGCAGAAAACTTATTTGTAAATTTACACCAACACAGGAGAATACATAAATATGTTTATAAATATCCAAATTGTTGTTCATCGAGATTTCTAAATAAAAGTTAAACCCTCGCAATGAGTTTGCATGTTTTGATGTGTACATATTCGTGTTCAAGAAATTACAACGACTGTTGCATGTCTTTCATACAGAAGTGACCAAATATTAAAGATTATGTGGACATTTGAAATCAATGTTGTTTGGCCAATATTAAACAAGGATGTTGATCATGCCGTAGTAGTGTAACAACACTTAACACCAGGGCGTTGGCGCCCTCTACAGGGATTGTTTATATTACGGTATTTATATTATTTATTTTACATGGTGTATTTTAACAGTGTTGTTAAATAAAACCCAGATGATTACTTTGATACTTTATTTGAACCAGTTATTATTGCTTGTTATTATATATTTGTATTTTAAGTCATTTTAAAGGCTGTTATTCACTTGGATCTATTTTTATTACCACAATTTTTATCTGATTACTCGATTAACCGCATACACACACCTTAAATGTATATACTGTATATGTGTATAATAATACAATTTATAATATATCCAAATATAGTTTAATTTCTAAATGTATCAGAATGCAAGGATGAACTGCATTCTAAGCATTACCACTGCTGGGTGTTATAGACGGCATTAGTGTAAACAGTCAGGTTTAAACAGTAATGTCTTTTTTTCAGGTTGATTACTTTATGGCAGAGGAACCGTGTGATGAATCTTGATGAAATTAGTTTGTTAGCTTTGTACATGGCTAGCTACGTGAATGTGACTATCAAACCCGATAACGTACAGAGGTTTGCTACCACCACATGCAAGATCACACGTTAAGTATGTACAGCGGGAGCACGTGTTTGGCCAAGAATTTGCATTAGAGTTTAAACCGTTAAAACTAGACACAAAAGGACAAACAGGACACACTTTGTTTCCTAAAAGCAGACAACAACTCAAAAACACATTAGCTCTGCTCGACAAATATAAACAGAATGACCTTTACCCTCCACAGGGATATATTCATGGCTCGTACCTGTCAATAAACTCATGGCTCAAGAAACACCATTAAACACAAATAGCCCGTTCACTTCCAAAGAGAAAGAGCAGGTGACACTGATAAAGGATATTGATCACTAAGGGCATCTATTCCCTTGATATCTCTCCATTCATCTGTACATCCATTCATCTGCGTGTGAAAAAGAAACGGCTGAATCTTAATCTCTGCATTTCGTGCATCACATATTTTCTGCTTGGGAATCAATGAAAGGTTGTAAAACAATATGAAGATTCTACTGAATCAAGTTTGACATATTATTGGTCATGAATGATTAGTGATTATAGAGACTTAAAGGCCGTGTATGTGCGTGCACTAGATTCATAAGTGTTAAAGACAGCTGTCTTCTAGGCTTTCCATAATTCCTCACAAAGCCTGTACCATATTCCACCAGTAAGAGGAAATAATTGACGCTTTGACATGAGAGATCGCACAAGCTCAGATTAATCAAAATGTTAAACTAATTTACAGAAGGATTCAGAGTGTTAAATTAGATGATAGATCACACATATTAAAGTCGATGTGTTTTCTTCGTTTAGTTAAGTGAATGGGATTGGACAGGTAAAAAAAAATTGTTGTCCGAGAACAATTAACGGGGCTGAGAAAAGGTCATTTCAGAATAAACTGACAGGCTACTGCAGACCTATGCTTCATTTTACACTTCTCTTTGTCAAATGTAAGTCATGAAGTATTCTCAAATAAATATTGCCCCAGTCAACAAACAAACCTACAGTCATGTCATGCATCAAACAAAAACCTGCTCCTTCTATGAGTAGGACACTATGCTGTGATTGGTTGTCCACTTGTAAGCAGCTGTACCCAGCGGCAAAAACAAAGAGCTGCCGTCCTTAAAAACGACAAAGGGCTCTGCTGAATTTTCTCCCGAGAGCAGAAGAATACAAATCAAGGCTTCAGAATAGTAAACACTTCCCTTTGCCTCTATTTGTTCTGCCTAACATTAAACTCCTCGGTACATCATGCTTCAGAATGGTTGCACACTTTGCAAACAGAAAGCAATGAGATACTAAAACAAGTAAGTAACAAAGTTTAGAGAGTAATTCACTCCTGGAACGAGAAATAAATAGTACCCAAGAATTGTATCTGTATTTAAAGAACAGAATGAATGTGAATGTACATAAATATATAGAAACTGCACTATAGGTTAGCATTCACACGCCGGCTCTTCAGAAAACCTCAGGAAGTGGAAACTGCTTTAGTTCATCAGCCTGTATGATCAGCCTATAGATCTTATTCCCCAGTGGGAATAATGCCCTGTGGCATTGGGAAATGCGTTTCCTCATTTAAGGAACATTACTTGTAATGACAATGATGGGCAATTTATATGCTTGTCAACATCAATCCTGATATTAGTCTACAAAAAAAAAAAAAAAACACTGTAAAATACTTACTGCTATTAACTGTTTTGGGGATACAAATGTATATTTATGAATGTATGGGAAAATAAATACTGCTAATACTATAGCTAAGTAATCGGTACTATTTGAAAATAATAATAATAAAAACAAACTAGTACCATAAAATAAATTATTAACTATTTATTTGAAAGACATGCTACTTTGTTAAGACAAATTAGTTGTAGACTTATCTTTAAATCGTGCTTCAGAATTACAAGGAAGCTGTTTCTCAATTCATTAATGACACTTATTGAATTTGCAGTTTAAATGCAGATTGTAGATATGACTGTGAATATGTTCAATAAACTGTAAGAGACAGAAAGACAGATGCGTCTGACAGATCGGCTGCTAGGGTCTTCCTCACAGGAACTGGCACCAGGCCAGCAGCAGTGCGCAAGCCCCTCGGCAAACTAGTGTCAAACACAATGACCCTGCAAAGACTCTCAGAAGACCATATTATCCATAAGGGACCTAACTCCAGAGAGGAGAGCGGAAGGCCTATTTCTCATATACCCCCCTTCTATACCCTGTCTGTATAACCCCCCCTGGGCTAAGTGTTCTTAACCCGTTCTCTCATGGGTACCAGACAGAAGGAGTCCCCAGGCGGCCCATAATCACCTCTTTTCAGAATGTCTCCCCCTCCCCACTGTCTCTCTCTCGTTCAATGTCAATCTCCCTGCAGTAGCCTACTGCCTAAAATTCCTCACACTGCACTGTCTAAATGTGTCCTAAATTCCATCTGACACATTTTTTGTTTATGCTGTTAAAAATGTGAAAAAAAGAACTGAAATAAAAAACATTTATAGCGTGTGTATGTGTGAGCGTGTGCATGCGTTTGTGCGAGCGTTATTGTAACTACTTGACAGTTTCATGCGTTTTTTAGTATTTACTAGTGTTTATAACATAAAGTATAAATGTATACATGTAGTTTATAAATGCTCCTGTCATCTGCTGTGTTCAGACTTAAGTTTTGTTCCGACTACATTCAGAAACTACTTTCTTGGAGCAAATAAAATAAAAAGGGAGTTCATATATCTGACTGCTTATATTCACTGACGAAAATGTAGCCATTGCAAAGCACCCTGATGCACTGTGATATTGAATCGAATAGAATTGTTGAAATGATAATCGTAATCGAATTGAATCGTGAGACCAGTGACTGTCGAGTGACAATTCACACCCCATAGTGCGTATCCGAGATAGTCACATCGCAGGACGTGCGATGTCAAGTATAGGAAGTGTAGTTGGTACGGACCAGGCACAGCGGTTTGAAACCAAGTGTGCCACACAAATCCTAAAAACAAAGTGCAGCCAAAACATTTTGATCGCCCCCAGGTGGCTGGATGCAGTATAGCTCATAAACCCCACCCCTCCATTTAATCTTATGGGACGTGAGACAAACTAAACAATCAAAATTCACTTCAAATACTTTTTCGGGATCTTCGGGAGGAAATTGGATCTTTAACTTTAATTTCTACATTTCCAGAACTGTTTATTGCACACCAACATAATGGGCACTACTTTAACGATCTAAGCGCATGGTCAAAAGTGCACTTAAGGCGTGTCCGAATCAACTTTTGCAAGTTTAACGACGGGAAAAATAGTCGGCGCACCCTGCGCATGGTCTAAAAGGGTTGTCCCTATTCTCTTAATGAGTAATGGGTTTGTTTTGGGCGTAACGTGCAATATGCCAATCAGAGTCTCATCTCCCATTCCATTTAAAGCAACACCAAGTAACTTTTCCTCTGCGGTCACCCTACAGGTTGGAAGCGGAATTGTCCAGTACCGCTGTCGTAAATAATTTAGCCTACCACAGCCTACTGTCGCACACACGCTCGTTGTTTATCCAGCACCGCCTTTAGAATGAACGATGTCCACAGACAAGGTAGAGAATGTTGCATGATTTCAAGAAAGTATGATGTATTGCGACATCAGAAACGAAGAAAAACAAAATAATGACTATTGTAACGCTTAAAGCAAGTCAAATTTGTAGTTTTCTTATGTCTCATTAGAACTACAGAAACGCGAACCACAATAGCGTGGTTATAGCAGATATAGGACCGCAAAGCGGAGGCATAAGTGCCTTTCACCCTGTTACAACTTGATGAACCACTGAAACGATTTTGGAAACATTATTTTAAGGTAAAAAAATCTTACTTAGTGTTGCTTTAAAAGCCAGTTGCGCTAGTGCCAAGGCGGATTCACAAATTACATGGCGGAATTTGCAAGCGGAAAAACTGAACGCTTCTCTAGCGAGGAAACAGATCTGCTCATGCGCAAGGATAAAGCAAAAGCAGACAATCTAGGGGACAAAGTGTACACGTGTTGTGGTACCGCCTATAGGCGCACCTTACTAACGCCCTCTTTAAATTACAAAAAAAAAAATATTGCGCCATTGACTTTAGACCAGGTTTCAGTTGGTCAATGGCGCAGTCTATTTCAGTTGCCTCAAAATAGCAATGCGCCAACAATGCTCCTGAACACACCTCGTTTTCAGACCAGCGCGCCCATGGCCGCACAAATGGGCGCAAATGCATTTATTATTCAAACAACGTGGTGCAGGACGCAGGCATGTTATTGTGCGAGTGAAAAAAAGTAGGGATTTTTTTTAAGACCAGCGTGAAGCACTTTTCTTTGCATCGGGAACAAATAGGTTCATATTGTTCTACAATAGGAATAGGCTACACACAAAAAAAATTGTGTTTGGGAAAACTGCACATCGTATTCTGGCTACACAGATAAAACAACCTCCATTTATGAATTATGAATTATATTTAAGACTAGCCTACACATAATTTTATCAGCATGATGAATAAATTATATTAACTGGAATAAACTGTATACAGAAAGGGAGCAGAGAATGTGACCGATCAGCCCAATCTTCACAAGGTCATGCTTTGCGTGCTCTTTATAGCACTTTTTAGCGTACATATTATACGCAATTTTTTCGTGCATATGATACGAAATATACACACCCAGCCAACTATACACAGCGGGTAAATTTTGCGTACCAGATGGACGTAAAAGATTATTTTTGCGTAAAGAGCACGCCAAATAAAATCCCTCGTGCAATAGATACGCCATTTCATTTGTATCTTTGTTCTACTGTCTATGCTTGTAATTTATTATTTTCTAGGCAGATTCACTCCTCTACAAAATCACCCCAATAATTCTAGAAGGATTAATTATTTCAAAAGAGATCTATTCATCTGGTGAAACTATTTTCATCATCACAATATATATCGCAGTAAAACTAAATATCCCAATGTCAGTTTTTTTCCAATACCATGCAGCCTTAATACACATGTAGTATTTCAAGTATTTTTCTATTTTAATATGTAGCACCAAATTAAAGAATAATTCATTATTGAACATGAATAGAATATGTACTAAAGCAAAATGTAGGCTTATATGGAAAAAAGGAGCAGGGCTGGTGTGGGGGTAGAGTTTGAGACCGCTGCTCAGTGAAGAGGAATGATGGGAGAATGCAGGCATAAACCGAATGATATTATTCTATGACCTGAGTCTAAATCATTCTTTTCCTTCAGTCTGGGCCAACGGCCACCAAACAAAGGATGACTACCAACACCAGATCCCTTACGGTCAGGTTAAAGCTGATGGATAAACCCAGAGAGCTGGGTGAGGTATAGCAAGTGGTGCGCGGTTGCAGTGTGGGTCGTTCTGGATTGGCTCTGTGTGGAGATGGGCAGAGCGAGTAAGAGAAAGCCACTCATGTGTGAAGCTCCACACGCCGACTTGATTGCCTGCTTTTGCGCATGTAGTTTTTCAAAGAGAAGATTGACAGTGTCATTTCTGGGCGTCCCCCTTCCTCTACCGCTCAGTGCACCTGAATAGAAAACGTGTTTTTTTATTGTCCAGGCCACAACAGGCTGTTTAGAGTTTTGTTTATCTTAGTTTATATTTTAAAAAAGGACAAACAAAAGAACAGCTTGTATTTAAAGACAAGTTTATAAGAATGTCTCAGAATTGATATAGGTTGCAGTTTATTTTACAGTACATGCACTTACATGTACTTACGGTGTACGTACGTAAGAAAATACGGGGTAATATAAGGGAACTACATGGGTTTAGGTTAGGTTTAGGGTTAGGTTCACGGTTAGTACCTAGTTATTACCCAGTTATTGCAATTACTATAATACGTACATCGTATGTGGGGAACAAGACTGTAAAATAAAGTACTCACAAGTGTGGGGTCAGAAAGGTTTTATTCTAAATAAACTTTTTTATTTTATTTTTAAAGTAATGACATATGCCTCTGTCAGCATAAGAGACGTTTTTCAAAAACAAAAAAGCCTTCTGGCCCCACACGTCTGAATCATACGTTATTCGATCACCTTTAATTTCCCTAATCAACATTTTCCACTATTTTTGTTCACTGAAAAATTATGGTTGCATGGTATATCAGTAAAACGCAGTGCCACACATTTACCGTGGTACAATCTCACAAAATCTTGTCAAATTAAATATAGCATTTAACTTTGACTAAAGTGGTCTAGGTGAGCGTCTGTAAGGGATTGTTTGTTTGCTTTACTGTTCATATAATTGCTTTTGTCTGTTGCATTATTAGTATCTACTTTGAGGTTGAAAGGTGAAGGAACCAACATGAAAATCCATGACCATTGCACAAATGCGAACACGCACAAATATATATTTAATCCAAATAGCTTATGGTCTCGTGAATTTTTTTTTCCTTCTTTTTTTTTTTTTTGCCTTATAATGAGCGTTATAAAGTTCCCATGTAAAATAAAATAAAGTTTTATTTGACACGAAATAAAGTTCCCATGCAGCTGCATGACAACAATCTATATTTGTAACATCCGTTTTTATGTGGCAGACAGCAGTCAGAACTAGACCAGACTGGATTGTGCAGGTGTGGTCAAAGGTGTTCTGCGACTTAATTACTTCTGAAGCCTGATTTACATAACACTCACTTCAGAGCATGAAGACCGCAGAGAGACAGGAATGGCAGCCATATTTGCTCAGTGCTCCGAATGACAGCGGAAAAGGTTTGTTTATCTGCTAGGAGTATCTGTGGAAATCATGTAGGGCTTTTGCGCTGACCTTTTCTAGTCAAAGACTGTACGAGTTATTCATCAGATAGCAGAAAACATTGCTTGCTTAGTATTGGGGTGAACACATTGACACACACTGATTTACATTTACAGACAATTTGAAAAGTTCAATATACTCAAACGTTTGTGGCCATTTAAATTGTTTAATGCCATTGCGCACTTTTACTTAGTGGGTATGCGACTATTTCAAGGAATAATTCACCCGAAAATAAAAGCTATGTCATTATTTACTCACCGTCATGTAATTTTGTATGTTCTGGCGAGGGTTGTTAATCGAAAATCGATTCCAATAAAACTGATGCAGTCTGTCTCATTAACATTAATCAAAGAACAAAAGAAAACAAAAATTACTTACTGATATTGACTGAATAACTTTTGCAAATAAGGATTAATCTATATTTTATTCATAAAAAGAAAACTATGCAATGTTATTTTGCATTTGATTACAATTGCAGTTGTATTTTTTTGTGCTATTGCTATTTGTTCTTATTCTATATTACTGTTTACTCAACCATCTATGGAAACACTTAAGCTTGAGTCACCATTGGCTTGTGATTTTTATTTTATTTTTACTCGCCAAACTTTTTACATGAAATGCAACAATGCAAATGAAAAAAAATCGACATAAATATAATATAAAATATAAATGTAAAATATAAATGTCAAACACTTATAGACAAGTAAATAGTCTGTAATAAAATAAGAACAAAATGAAACTAGAAGCAAAAGCACAAATAGACACAAATGAAATTTTTCAGGTAGATCTAACAACAAAAATTTAATAAAGTAATCAAAATGTAAAATAACTGCATAGTCTTTACTGTATACATTAAATATATATTAATCCTTACTAAAGTTATAGTGAGCAGTGATCACATGATTTAGCTTATGCTACACTCAATGACCTTGAGATTTCACATTCAATCTCCGATTATCAAAGGGACGCAATGTCCAAATTCTTTAATATTTAGATGAAGAAAATCTTGCAGCTGCACAGTTCGTCAGAAGTCTGAAAAGGGGGAAGAAAATCAGAGGAGGAGGATTGGAATCTCCCAGCGGAGCTGCAGTCAAAGTTGCAGTGGAGTGCAGACGCAGCTCTTTTGTTTATCTTTTCAGCTGTCACAGACACAAAGGAACAGCTTCAGCGGCAAAGTGACTGTCAGAAATCGAGTCAAACAAAAGGAGAGATGTGTTTCTCTCTCAGATTCTCTCTCTCCAGACCATTCCCAGCTAAGTTTTCTCATAGCCTTATCTCACATTGCTAACACAGTTACTGCATTCAACAAGGTGTCTTCTTTGCAAAATAAAACCAAATTGGAAAATCTATATTTTGTTACTTCACGGTTTCAAGCTTTATGAATAATCTGAATGAAAACAAAAGAGGAAAGAAAAGAAAAAGACTGACTTTAATACACAAAATGTGTAAAACACATTATAAGGAACGCTTTCTATTGTAACGATGTCGTTCAAGAATCACATATACCACTGGCCTTTTTTTTCGAAGGGCCTGTTTGCACCTGGTCACTTCAGCTATCCCAGCTACCCGATAGTGAAAAGAACAGGTGTAAATGATTTAAAGGTGCCCTAGAATGTTTTTTTTTTTTTTTTTTATAATGTTTCCTGGGTTACCCTTATAATGTTAGTATGTTTTTTAGATAAAAAATAATCATAATTTAGAAATAAATGGCATTTTTTTTCTAGCCTGCTTTTAGCCTCTGATTTGAACACTCTGTTTGAAGGGGCGTGTCTGCTGTGGGATTCAGTGTAACCGCGGCCACTGCTGTGATTGGCTGACATGCTTGCATATGAAATAGCTAAGCATTACATGTGAAACTCTCTCCCGAATACTTTTACTACTGCTATTATTCGTTTTTACTATAACAGCTATCGAGATTAACGAATCGTGAGATGTTTTTAAAGTATTTAGATCTATTCCCATCACATAAAATGTTGCCGTGATGAGCATTGAGCAGATGACAGTGTGTTGATCGCGAGAATGAAGATCTTATCATTGCAAAGCAGTTTCTGCACTCTCTCTGCTTTCACCAATGCAAACACGATGATGTAAATACAGTAAGAGCTTCGTTGTGCAGTAACGTGCGTCATTGATTTCATAACGAGTTTGGCAAGTGTCCAGATAAACTCGCGCTGTGTGGAAAGATTGTTCTTTGATCGCTTTCTGTGTATAATTTGTTCACAATTTAAATACGATTATTTTCATCCTACTAAAAGAAACGATGTGAAGCTGATATTTTAGTCACTTGACTTACTGATGCATAAACAGTATTGAACGATTTTGAGAGAAAGATTACCTGTCTGAACTTGAACAATTACACATCAGAAAGTGTTGCTTGGTAGCTCGATCCGAGGCCAGCTCTGTATTGGCCCAAGTTGAGGAAACAGTCGGTGAAATGTTTGGAAATTTCCAGAGAAAATAAAATTAACCCATTGTTTCTTCAGAGGCTCAGATGAAGGAACTAAAAAATACTTTTGTGTTCATGTGTACATCCACACTGAGCAACTACCATGCTTCGGCTGCGCAGTTCCGCCTGGCATTGAGGGCTGGCATTATGCAAATATTTGGAGGCGTACATATTAATGATCCCGACTATTGCGTCACAGTCGGTATTGTGTGGAGAACCGACCGTTTTTCAGGGGTGTTTTTCATAAACGTGAATTAAATGAGAACGCGAAAACAGTCCAGTTTGAGATTCACTCTATGTCATGTCCATGCACTGAACTCTTGTTATTTGACTATACCAAGGTAAATTCAATTTTGAATTATAGGTCACCTTTAAATCCAATCGCTCTAACCACTTCAGGAAGCAATTAGAGACACATTCCAGACGAAATTGGACAAATATAAATGTGTCTGGTTGTTGAAATTACATATGCAAATTTTACTCCTCCCAAAATGTAAAAAAATAAATAAACGTGAGCGTGTGTTAAAGGCTATATGACATGTTGTGGCCAGATATGACAGCGCTACTGCAACACACATCGCAGCAGATGAGTAGCCGAGAACCTCTTCCGCACACCGCTGCAAATGAAACTGAAAGTAAGCCGCAGATGCTCAAAACACAATCATCTTAAAGTATTGAGACTAAATGATCTTACCAGTGCTGATCGCCGCTCTTTCTCCTATTGCAGCCTCTGATCTTGAAATGAGCTCATGATAAATGAAATGCAGCGCATATCTATTGCTTTTGTTGTGTACTCCATTAAATTTGCATATAGTGCGGGAATTAAAAATGGGATTTATATCTGTTTTGCAGAGACACATTTATGTGGCCAAGGGTAAATGGAACCGTTTTAACAAATCAAACAGCTATTTGATCAGTAAAAACACAAAAAGTGACCAGGTGTAAAAAGGCCCTAAATGAGACAGTAGCAACACGGTATTTGTCAAGCAATCCATAGATTTTATCAACTGTGGTGCTGTTTTTGCTGAGCGTAAAACTAAAATATGTAACTCTCAAGGGCAACTTTGGAATGATAATAGATGTTATTCGATCTACGTCATCAATGTTCGCGGCGGCCATGTTGTTGACATAGAAACCACGGCAACTGTCAGTCTGTCAATTGACAAGCGAGGCAGCGTCGGTATTATCGCTGTATTTTTTTTTTTAAAACAGCGCGATGGTGTGGTGTGTCATACACGGCTGTTCTAACAACAGCAATAAGAACCCCGGAGTTAGTTTTTATGCAATACCGACTGTCAGAAAACATGAAGTTGAGCCAGCGCAGGAGAGACTTGTGGCTAGCTAGGATAAATAGGCTAAACTTTCAGCCAACTCCCCCCAGCAAAGTCTGTTCCCATCATTTTTACCACAGGTAACGTTAGGGACATATGCCTCACAGCAAAGTCTGTTCCCATCATTTTATCACATGTAGGCTAACGTTACAGTTTTTAGATAACTTAACGTTACCTCACAGCAAAGTCTGTCCCCATAATTTTATCACATATGGTTAGCTGTAAGCAGTGGCTGAAACTGCTCTTTCGAATAGAGAAAGCTGCCATAAATTGAGACAATTATTAAATTAGTATTAATGCGATATTGTCCTTTGTGGGCTTAAGTTAGACCCCAAAACACAGTTTATACCTACACTGAGAGTTTTCAGACATGATCAGACATCAGCATCATGCAGTAATTTGCAGTTAGTAGTTAGCTTACCTATGAACATATAGGGCTGGCATTGATACTACGTAGGGAATTAGTGCTTGTTACAGCGCCTTCAGCTCCTGCGAAGTGTATGCGGATACTGTATGAACGAGATAGTTATAAATATCCGGATAAGTTACGGCTGGCAATAAGGATGGATCTGTACTTAAGGCTATTGGGTCTATTGATATGGGTTCACACCAATCAAGCTTATCCTCTCTTGATACCGACGAGACGAAACCATTAGGCTAACGTTACTGCTCCCCTCAACTCAAATCTGCGCGCGGCTAGCTAGGGGAAGGACATTTGTCAGCCAGGTCAACAATATGGCCGCGGTTAGCTACTTCCGGTGTTTGCAAATAAGGTCTATAAGCTTCACTTTCAAAAAAGCTTCAGGTTCATTTTCATTTTCAAGGTACTGTAATCTGAGCTTTCAAAAAGTCCTTGCTGTTTTCCCTGAACAAACTCAATGAGTTAAGGTCCTGCGAGGCACAAGCGGCGGAAAAATCAAACATTAGCTAATCAACAAAACTTGCTACACAAACGGCTATGATTCCACTCATTAGCCCCACAAGGCATCGCTCTCTCTTCTCCTCCTTCCGTTTCCTCGCTTCAAAGACAATCTCCTGGAGAAAGCAGTCAACGGCAGAAAGAACACAAGACGTTTAGTGTAATGTGTTTTTGAAATCTCCCTTTTAATATGTTAATCTCTAATTCGCTAACGTGTGTTCTGTGTAGTGTACTATAGTGGCAGAAAAAAAAAATGAAATGAAAATAACACAATGCATTAAGGGCAAAGACAGAAGCTGTGAACCATAACTATACAAATGCACTGCCAGATACATTTCCATTCTCATTAAGAGTAACATCCAATGTAGCACATGCAGACAACAAAACCTCCCAACTCAAATAAACACACACACACATTTATTCATTCATTTACAGTAATAGTACCACATTTGGGTGAATGTTCTGACCAAATGTGTTTCATTTACTTTATGGATTAGGCTACTACTTAATAAAAGATCAAATATGTACAGCCTTCTGAGGATATGAAGATATAAATATAAAAAAGGTGAGTTTTATTATTATTATGTAAAAAAATTCTATAAAAAAATCTTAACAATATTAAACATTAAACACACACAACACATTTGTATAGGTCTAATGTTTCACAACAATGTATGTATGTACTGTATACAATTTACAGTGATTTATTCATAAGACAAAATATTTAATCAAGGATCAATATTTATACTTCATAATATTTCATATAACAATTTCAGTTTCAATGTTTCGGATGGATGGCAACATTCAGTCATGTCAATATAGGAAAGGACAGAAGATCAAACAGAAATAGAAAAGGATGTAGTCTGTTTCTTTTCTCATTTCTCCCATGACTGGAGCACACTGTGCTGTCTGGGGCTGATTACAGTAATTGGCTGAACCTTTATATGACGTCTTGGACCCCCAAAAATGACAGGGGCCTCTTCCGCCCTCAATTTCAAAGTGCTAAACACGGCCTACAATTACTCTCGTCTGGATGGGAGCAGGGTACTGATTAGGGGGCATAATTGGGTTAATTTTCTCTCAGTACATGTGCTTGAATTGACTTGCTATATACAAACAGCCTGAGGCAGATTGTACAGCTGTCTGGACTGGACGTGTGGAGCAAACAAAATCTGAACATCGATAACACCTTGTGTATATCTAGATTAGTAACATATTATATTAACAGTGGTATGTGTTAAAATGTAATAGATGTAGTGAATAAAACTAAAAATGGTGTTTAGGGGACTATATACAGTATTAACTTTACACTTACTCTTTCACAAAGATTTACAGATAATGAATTGTGCACTCATGCAAACAAAGCATCACCAAAATGAACTGACTCAAAGAGCACAGTTTTGTGTCAGTGGGCATGTGGTAGGGGGTTAAACAAAAGAGGATTATCCCAAACCAATTCACTGAAATCATCAAAATCATCTCTCCATGAAATCGCAAGAGACTCAGGCCGTGCAATTGGTAGAAGCCCCATCCTTTCAGGACAAATTATGAGGAAGAGTGAAGAGGGCCTGATAATCTGTCCTTGGGGGCACCAGACACTCTACTACAGCACTATTGTTCTTGAGTTCAGCACCACGGAGCGCTCTCAGCCAATCAGATGAGAAAGAGTGCTAACCAATCATAACCTGTGTATGTCTCTACAAAATTGTCTTCTGACTGTGTGAGCAGAGCTTTTAAAATAAAACACATCCCTAGTGCTTTACGCATGTCAGTTTTTTGAGTATTCTGAGGTACATTTGAAGCTGGGGACTTATCTGTCACCGCTAAACTAGAATTATCTAAACAATTAATATCCCTAAGGTTTTTGCATTCTTAAAATGAAGGAATAATTTTAAAATAAAAACTTCCATAAAAGTAATATATCGCATCTTTCTGGCCAGCCAAAAAGGATGACGCCAGTGTCGAACACATCTGCCATTCTGATAACATTAGTATGAGTAAAAAATATAAAATAAAAATAAAAGCAAACTGTAGCAGACTAATCTGTACTGAATGCAGCCAAGAACTGTAATGATAGGTACGGCATCCTGCCTACATTCAGAATGCATAGACAATGATAAATCTCCCTCCTCATGACTGTAACAACAAAATAGACCATTTATTGTTTACAACAAATGTACAATAATAGCACCAGAAACTCATATATAGTTGTTGATAGTATAATAGGCAAGGGGTAAAAAAGTCCCACATAAGACAGAGACCGTCATATTGGCCTCTATTTGGCAATATGGAATTTAGTTAGCTTTCATAGATGGATGTATGGTTGGAGAGATAATTAACAAACACACACAGTGCTGGTCAGAATTATTTGCCCCCTTGGTAAATATGATCATAGAAAATGAATGGGCTGAACCGAAGAGAAAAAGCGCCAACATGGATCTGGGAATCTGAAGGATCTGGAGAGATTCTGTATGGAGGAATGGTCTCTGATTTCTTGTCAGATGTTCTCCAAACTCATCAGGCATTATAGGAGAAGACTCAGAGCTGTTATCTTGGAAAAAGGAGGTTGCAAAAAGTATTTAATAAAAGGGGGCAAATAATTGTTCCCAATGTGTTTTGGAGAAAAACATTTATTTCATAATGTGATTTCCGACTTTCAATTATTTTACTTCAATAAAAGGTTCGATTTTTGCTTCTTCTTTTTTTTAAATAACATATCAAAAGTATAAACAATGCAGATTTATTTTTTACAGCCATCTCTGATCATATTTACCAAGGAGGCAAATAATTCTGACCAGCACTGCAAGTGTGTGTAAATCAGTATTGTGATTATATTTTATTATATATTATATTATTGTGATAAATATTTTTATAAATATTAAAAATATTTATTTATATGTATTTTATTTATTTATTATTTATATGTATTAGTTTTACACACACACACACACACACACACTTCCTGAGGGAAGCTTCTCGACTGTGAAGAATCAGGCAAAAAAAATAATGTGTGTGTGTGTGTGTGTGTGTGTGTGTGTGTGTGTGTGTGTGTGTGTGTGTGTGTGTGTGTGTGTGTGTGTGTGTGTGTGTGTGTGTGTGTGTAAAACTAATAAATATAAATAATAAATAAAATAAAATACATATAAATAAATATTTTTAATAACTTCACGTTAGAAAATAGCATAAAAACACAACCAGCTCTACAAAGTAAAATTTAAACAAACTTGGAAGCACACGTGCTTCTATTTCAGTGCTGTGTTACGGCCAGGCGCGTCGTTAGACATGGGCATTCGGGGCTTCAGCCCCGGATGTTTTTTTTTTAGCCCCGGATCTCAAAAAAAATAATTTATTGATAATTATTATTATTATTTAATAATTTTGTATTTATATTAAAAAAAATGACCGGGTCTTTTAATCTATCCTTCGGAATCATGTATTAAAGACGATTAAAATGTGTTCAAGCAGATCAAAGTTACTATGGTTACAATAGTTACAGCACGCTTGCATTTAGAGTGCGCACCAGAGGAGAGAGAGAGCCTGAAAGAGCCATCGGTTAACTTACAGCTTTAGGGCTTGACTGTCATTGTTGTTTGTGGCTTCTGGTGGTAGCTATTATGGACATTAGAGGGGGAGGGAAGGTATACTATATGAAGACTATAGTATAATGTGAGATAGAAATACAAATTTAAGTCGTTAAATTCAAGATCATGTAAACGTTTCCCTCCGCTGCGGCTGTCAAACAGCGCGTTGCGTTTGGTTACGACAGTCAACGATGAAACTCTCTCCAAGATGATTCAATGTTACTATTATTATAGGCCTACTTTATCGGACGGTAGATAAAGCTATAAAAATGATCTTGCTGGACTGTATTGCTCTACCTTAATAATCGTTTCTACCGTGTGTCTGTTAGATCACAACACTGGAGAGCACTATAATTGTTCTTCACGCGCACATTAACTGAAATTTAAAACTGTTAAAAGAAAAGGCTCAATAAACTATTGCATAGATAGATACTGTTACTGTATAATACACTATGCATCGATATGCCTTTCCTTTGTGCTTTGAACTTTTCTGCGCGCTGTGACTCTGTGTTGCTTCAAGCGCATCATTCTGCGCTCGAGATGCGCATAAGCGCTGTGTGCCGCACATGAGTCTTTCATAATTACATCATAATACTTTTGCGCAATGAAAGATTATTAATAGCTTTTTTTTGTTCTGTTCTGTCCTATCTATCATATGTTGCTGCCTCATTAAACAGCTGTGCTATACATTTAAAAATGTCTAAATTTTATAGTAGACTATAGCCTATATATAATAATTGATCTTTCTGATTTGTATCTTGTTTTTCATGAATGTATTTTACAACAATACAAAGAGCAATGTGTAACGTTTTACCTGATTTAGTGCTACACTTATTGTCTCTTTGTTCCCCACTAAATAATGTTTTTTTCACTAAATGTTCAGATTTTATACAATTATTGTTTTTCTAGACTAAATTTTACTGAGTTATCCACTAATCTAGTTTATAATATAATTTTTGTCAAAGGTTATGATCATATATATTTTTTTTGTTTTGTTGTTTTTATTTATAATGAAGTTGTCTGTATTAAGTAGATTGTGTTTAACACACAAAAGAGTGATTATCAGTTCAACACACAGAGTTATAGAAATTCTACTTGATTTAAAAAAAAACTGCGCTGGTATTGGACCGGTATCGGTTGATACTCCGAATTTTTGGTATCGGATTGGATCGGTTCAGAAAAAATTATATCGGGACATCCCTAATATTTTCTGGTAGGCTATAGCCTATCTAAGTTACCCAGGAGCTCTGTTGACATAAGCTTGATGAATTGAGTCGTTGAACACAGCAGGAGAGAACGCAACGTTAGCCAGCTAGCTAAAGCTCAGGTGGAAAATTATTAGCTAACGCTACGGAGGCCATAATATTTTTGACTCATGGCTGAAGTTAAGTTTCTCCAGCTCTCCAGGTTGGCAAAAATGCATCTCAAAATGCATTAGATTGATGCTTTAAAATATGGAATATTTAAAATTTTCTTCCGGGGGAGGATGCCCCCGGACCCCCCTAGAGGGGTAATATCCTTCTCAACTTTTTCACCCCTGACCCGTTTTCATGCCTGCTATAGTTCCTTTTCTAGACTTATACAAGCAGACTGTTGGAGTGATGTGTGTGTGTGTGTGTGTGTGTGTGTGTGTGTGTGTGTGTGTGTGTGTGTGTGTGTGTGTGTGTGTGTGTGTGTGTGTGTGTGTGTGTGTGTGTGTGTGTGTGTGTGTGTGTGTGTGTGTGTGTGTGTGTGTGTGTGTGTGTGTGTGTGTGTATAGATAGTTAAATAGATATAGATAAATATATACACAGTGTATATATATATATATATATATATATATAGTTTTATATTCATTTTTTTTAAATATTATTTAATATTCATGTATTATTGATTTGTGTTTCTGTGAATAGCTGTTACAGTTCTACAAATAAAGCATTCTATCTTTTTACTTATCAATTAAATTAGCTACAAAAAATGCACCTGAATGCAGGAAATTAAGTGTTTAATGCCCAATGTTTGGGGGGGGGGGGGGGGGGACTGGGCTAAGCCCTCAATGTATCAAGACCCTAGCAACGCCCCTGGTTATGGCATATTAATATTCTTTGTTAAAGCAGAGCTGTTAAGAAATGTTTCCCCTGAGGGAAGCTTCTCCACTGTGAAGAATCAGGCAAAAAAAAAAAAACGTTATTTCAAACAGTAAGGCTATCTGGAGAAAATGGTGGCGCCATTTTGTTTGGCAAACCTAATTGAAAGCCGGAGGCAGGATAGGAGCTTCTAGTACACCCATGGTTCAACTCAAAATTATTCATTATTACTGTTTCTTTACTGATTTGCATCAATACTAGACTAGACTAGACTAGACTAGACTAGACTAGACTAGACTAGACTAGACTAGACTAGACTAGAATAGGTCATATTCTAAAACACACATTTCTTAAGGACAAGTGATTTTAAAGAAAAAAAATCATGTTTTCTATGAAAAATCTATTGGGGATTGGTGGGGAATTTAAAAGACATAAAAGACATCAAGATTGCCTCTGTAACAAATTATCAATGTCCTTTACCAGTTCCCTAAAGGCATGGTATTCGTCCCAGAATGCACTGCACCCAGCATGTTTCAGACTCAATAAGAAAAAATATAACAAGGACACTCTGAGATAGGGCAAATATAGCAATCAAACACATACACGCACACTCATAGACTTGTGGTGTCATCTGACGGTACATCTGGTATTTCTGTCATGCTGGACTGCAGCTACAACCCATTATGCATTGCATGTTTATCTCTTCCAATATAATCTAAGCACCAATGACTTCAGAGTCAGTCAGGGATCCCACACTCTATGAGAATCTCTCTATCCGATAACAGACAGAAACATTTCCGTAATTAAACTATGATGGGAATTATTACAAGGAATAATTGATGCTGATTAAAATAAAAGGGTCACACATATTCTCACCTTGCATAACATGCAACCAGATACATCACTCTCACTGGATTCAAAATCCATATAGGCCATTCTGCTATCTTGATAATTGTGCTTTTGGAAACAAAATCATTTTCCTGTATTTAATGAGGTCACTTTAAAAAAAGGCAATAACTTACATATACACTGGAAGTCTCAGTTACAACCCTTATAAAATGTTCAAATTAGCGAACCATAATGTTTTTGTATATTTCTGCTCAAACAAACAAAGTAATGTTGCTGAAAAAATAATCAACTATCATAACAGGGTAAATGTATTGGGTGGGTTGGGGGGGGGGGGTTGTTAAGTTAAAAAAATTACTACACTATCTTTTACAAAACAAGAGATAAAGTGCATAACCCTGAACAATTTAAATCAAAGTACAAAAAAAAAGGGGGAACACTTAGTTTGCATTGAAACAAATTAAGTCATTTAAACATTTAAGTTTAGTGAAGACATGCACTTAGTGGATGAAATGTAGTAGATTCAACTTTACAGTGACAACAAATACCTGTATAAAAGTTTAGCTTAAGCTTAAAAATATGTCAAGACCATTTACTAAAATATGCACATTTAGGCAAACCAAAGCCCAGGAGCTAATGTCATTTTGATCACTCTTCACTCATCTTATCAATTAGTAAAAATAGCTAAGCAAATGAAATGCATACAAATCAGTACAATAACACAGCTGAGTGTGCGTGGGAAGCAGCCGGTGCTGTTCATTTCCCGTTGATTTATTCCCCAAGGGGCACATCTACTATCTCTTTCTGGTTATATCACAAAACAAACCACAGTGAAATCTGAAAGTGAACGCAAGGTTTGCTTGTTGAGATGTGAACGAGCACATATATAAGGTAAATCTAAGGTTTGGTCTAAAACAGGGTCAGTTCCAAACTAACTTCAAATGAAATAATTGAGGCACCTTTGAGGAACATGATGGATGGGTAGGTGAGGTGTAAGTGAATGAATAAGGTAGATATTTCCATGAGTACAGTATTGTAAAGTTTTTTATTTTTTTTTACAAAATTGTTTTCCCCATTTGTTTTATAACATTTCCAAACTGGCATGATGATCAGACAAAATGCATGTTTTGATCATTTATTTTTATTTATTTTTCTAATAAACCTGCACAAAGAGGACCTAGACCTCTTAGAAAAAGAAAAAAAAAACATTAAATAAGAAATTCAGCTGCAAGAGAGAGAGGGTGCAGATGCTCAAGGCCCAGGCCCAGGCACAAGAAAGATGAATGATGGGACCTAAATGAAATGTCACTCCCAGTAATGGGAAAAGTCTAAGCCGGAATGCAGGTCACTTAAATTGCAAAAGATACACTTAAGCGCGTTTGCCACAGGCGCCGTAGAGTTGACAAAACTGTTAATATTAGCTGGCTGCTAAAAATAGAAATGAGGAAGAATAAACACTTTGGCATAGCTAACCAAGCCCTGAATCATCCAGTGGGACATCAGAGTGTGTGGTCCTAAGTGCTTGTTGCCCAATACGGATACACTTAGTCCTGGCTATGGATAAATGCTATAGTTCTGGGGTTATTCAACATGTATTAACATCAAGTTAATCTTCTAGTAGAAGTGTTACAGTCCTAAGAGCTACTATCATTCTTTGATATTTTTCAGGCTTCTTAACTCCCCTCTTCTTGATGCTAATGTCCATTTGGGACACAATTGGCTCTCTCTTTTCATGTCAGGTTATTAAACCGATGTGTGCTTAGTCGCTTTTCCACCATCGGGCCGAACGGTTCTAAGAGAGCATGGTACGGCACGTTTACAAGCCGTTCTCGGCCTGGAATTCTCGGCACGGTTGGCTAACCGTCCCGTGCTGAACTGTGCTGGTAGAATGCGTGTAGTGATGTCGCCACTCAGGATTGGTCACTTGACTGTTGCCTGGCTACCAGTTTCTCTGTAGCTGGCTTACCACGCTTTTTGAGTGGTGTAAACACAAATTAAGAAATAAAATTAAAAGAAATATCTGATCATTCTTCATAACACGGTCGCTATTTACATCTCATATCATCTGTAAACTTTTGCGTTATAAAGGAAATGACTGACATTTGTATTACATTCCAAAGAGCTCTGTTATCAGTCCCACAGTGGAAAATGAAACCATATCTGTTCCGGATACTTGCTGGCCCGGATCGGCACGTAATGGAACAGTTAAGCAAAGAGAACTGTTTGGCCCGATGGTGGAAAAGTGGCTCTTGTCTGGGAGTTCCATAGAACAACCAATGGTAGAATTAAGCAATGTCAGCTCTACTTCAACCATGTGGCATCACTATATACTGTACATACATCTAAACTTCAAAGCTCCTGCTCCTTACTGTTAAATTTAACCAAAATGTCTGTGGGACAAGGCTGTAATACAACCTGTGGGTTATTTGTCATACTGCAGAGCCTCCGGCCCTTTGTGCTCGCTGTCATTGGCAGATGTGAAGAATGACACCTTAAACTCACCAAATGTGAGATGAATGTGGAAATAACACCTCTGGAGTATTCATTATTTTAAGCTTCAAAATGTTCCCCAAACTCTCACTATTCACTGACACTAGTGTTTAACAAACTGCTGTAAGTGCAACATCAGAATGTCAGCTACATATCCTAATGTGCCAGAAACCAAACTTAAAATGATTCTTTCTTTAGAGAACAAACCTACAGGGAGAATTAAATGCCACATACAGTACAGTATATCTACATAGAGAAAATATAACTCGTATATGCCATATCTAGGAGGATTTCTAATTATCACCAAAGCTGAAAAAAAAAGAAGTTTTTAGCTAAGATTAAAAGTAGGAGTGTAAATTGGATCGGCATATCCGGAAATGACACATGACTTCACAACTCAATCGTGTCATATACTCATATTTCAAATTAAATATTTTCCTGCTAAAACAAGTGATTCCTTTTATTCTATGTTTGCTTAAGGTCAACATGAAATCAAAATGACTCCATTTACTTTCTTAAGACACATGCCTGGTCTTATTGTGAATGATACATGTGCATTATTACAGCAAGAACAACAAAACAAAAAGTATCTTTCATCCACATGCAAAAATTTCCTCTAAAATTACAACCCCATATCAGAAAAAGTTGGGACATTTTGTAAAATGCAATAAAATCAAGAATCTGTGATTTGTTCATTCTATTTAACCTTTTATTAGCTGACAAAAGTACAAAGAAACGTTTCCCAATGTTTTCACTGACCAACATAATTGTATTTTGTAAATATGAACAAATTTTGATTTTGATGGCTGCAACACACCCCAAAAAAGTTGGGACAGAGACTAAATAAAAGTGAAAAGATTATCCAAATTAGATTATCCAACTATTTTGAAACAGTCCACAATGAGCAGGTGAATTGGTAATAGTTGAGGGTGTCATGTTTGGGTGTAAAAGTGCTTCTCAGTCTTTTTAAGCAAAGATGGGTCATGGCTCATCACTTTGTGCCAAATATCTTGAGAGAATTGTCAAACAATTAAAAAATCACATTTCTCAATCCAAGATTGTAAAGCATTTATGCCTTTCATCATCTTCCATACATAATATTGTCACAAGATTCAGGGAATCCAGAGAAATCTCAGTCTGTGTTGGGTAAGGCAGGAGACCTCTGTTGAATGTGCGTGACCTTTGAGCCCTCAGATGGCATTGCACAAGATACCATCATGCTACTCTGTCAAATACAGCCACATGTGCTCAGGAGTAATTTGAAAACATTTTCACTGAACACAGTCTGACGCTGCATCAAGAAATGCCACTTGAATCTCTGTTACGCAAGGAGAAAGCTTTACATCAGTTCTATGTGGAGATGCCGGCGAGTTCCTGGGCCCGAGCTCATCTCAGATGGTCTAGAAGAAAGTGGAAATGTCTGCTGTGGTCAGATGAATCTATTTCTCAGCTTGTTTTTGGGAGAAAATGGAATCGAGTTCTCAGTCCCAGAGACGAAAGGGACCAACCAGACTTTCACCAGCGACAGGTGCAAAAGCAAACATCTGTCCTGGTATTGAGGTGCATCATTGCAAACGGTATGGGTAACTTGCATTATTGTGAAGGTACCATTGACATGGAGGCATATATTTGGATTGTACAGAGACATAAACTGCCATCAAGATGACATCTTTCCTGGGAAGCAAGACAATGCCAGGCCTCATTCTGCACGTGCTACAACTGAGTGGTTTCTAGACACTCTGCACCACAGAAGGGATGTGCCGGCCTGTTTACTGCAGTCCAGATATGTCTCTTATGGAAAATGTATGACCCATCATGAAAAGGAGAATCAGGCAATGATGACCACAGACTGTTGAGCGGCTGTCTTGTATCAGACAAGATTGGGCAAATATTCCACTAGCAAAACTCCAACAATGGGCTCTATGCACGGGGGTATTTCCGGTGAAGGTCTAAAGATGCTGGATTACTTCCGCCGATCGTAGAGTCCAATGCTATACCGAGAATTTGGTTTTTATACTCTATTGCTATACTAAAGAAACGTTAGTCACAAAAACAGACAAAACAGACATCCCTCATTTTGTTTATGCTTCTTTGTTTATTATATTAAATAAACATAACTATATATAAAATTACATCTAAACGTATTAAAGTTTCGTTTCAAAGACGAGAGGACAGTAAATTTTAATCCATAATCCCGTTTTCCTCGGTTTTCCTCCGCTTTAAATCTCTCCAACCGGAAACTGAAGAGCAGCCTTGCGTCAAATGCGGAATTTATGCGTGCATATACCCTATTAGTATCCTCAACTCCCAAATTATTAAAAAGTGTAATTAAAAGAAAAGGTGATGTGACACAGTGGTAAACATGTCTCTGTCCCAACTTTTTTGGGGTGTGTTGCAGCCATCAAAATTTGTTCATATTTACAAAATACAATTATGTTGGTCAGTGAAAACATTGGAAAACTTTTCTTTGTACTTTTGTCAGTTAAAAAAAGGTAAAAAAAAAAAGAATGAATAAATAACAGATTCTTGATTTTATTGCATTTAACAAAATGTCTCAACTTTTTCTGATTTGGGGTTGTAATAGCACCTTTCTAAACTCCTGCCAAAGTGCCAAGTTAAAATCACCATGAAATCAAAACTGACTATTTAATTTTTTTAAGATTGCAGTGTTTATCATAAATGATTTATTTTCATATAATCCATCCCTCCAGCAACCTGTCACGCACAAGAGATCAAAAAAAAAAAAAAAAAAGCATTGAGGTTGATTTTTGACCTTTAGTCTTCTCAAAAAAGTGGGTGCCGGCAATCTTTCAAGGGGTTCTCCACAAGTGACTGCAAACTCGAATTCAAGTCTGGATTCGATAAGGGACGGAATGTCCACATTTCACAAGTCGATCAACTCCCGATGGTAGACACTCGAGTTCCATCCTATATATTTTTTTCTCATTCAGTATTCTGTTTCACCTGGAAATGTGTCACATTATAAAAGTAAAATAAGCTGTAAAATACTGTTTCATGTTGATTGTGTATGCAGTAGGCAATGAATAGGACAAAAGCTACATCATTTTCTTCAACATACATGGTGCACCACCCTAAACTTGAGGAAACACTCCTACTTACCAGCTGTGTCAATGAGAAAGAAATCCAGGAAGAAGAAAATAATGCTAATTCAATTTGTCAAAAACAAAAAGCTTTGTTTTTGGGAGACTATGGGAGATTTGGGCTAAAACATCACACAAAAATAGAAAATCATAATTTTCATTGATTTACCCTTTTCCATTTGGTTAAAGGGATAGTTCACCCCCCAAAAAAATTCTGTCATTATTTACTAACCCTCAAACTGCCCCATTGACCATAATATTGTCCCCCAAACTGCCCCCATTGACCATAATATTGCCCCCCAAACTGCCCCCATTGACCATAATATTTTTTTTCCATACTATGGAAGTCAATAGGGCCCATCAACTCTTTAATTACCCGTACTCTTCAACAGAGCCGATCCTCCCTATACGCACACTACCCAAGTTGCGTAGGGCCCCGCAAATTACTCAAGGCCCCGCCTCCCCTTCGTGTCAAAGCGCATCAATCAAAGTTTACAACATCGATGAGATAATTAAGCGGAACTAGCCTTCTGGTCACGAAAAGAGAGACAGAGAAAAACACCATGTGAGTGAATTGCGGGAACAGCGATCAGGCAGACTTGTGTTCTCTCCTCTCCAAGTTTGATGTCAACAAAGAACAGTAAAGTTAAGTTGATGTGCATCTCTCTCTATCTGTCTGTCTAACCAGCCCGATCTCATGAAAGCGCGTATCTATACCACGAATTTCTTGTGCCATTTATACACCAAAAATAGTTTTTGCGTGCATATGATAGGCCTACGCAGTTTTCGCGTGCATATGATACACACTTTTTGGCGTATATGCACGCACTCCACACCCCTAATCCTACCCAAGAGATTTACAGTGCGTAGCATATGCACGCAAAAAAAAACACACAACATTTTTGCCGTAAAAATAGCACAAGAAATTAAATTCGTGGTATAGATACGCACTTTCATGAGATTACATTTGATAATACGAAGGGCAACTGTGCTTGTTTATAAACTGCAGCTCGGAAAAGATAACCGCGTCGCGCGTTAAAATTAATTAATATGCGCGTGCACGAAATGAAACGCGCACTTTCCAGTAAAACATCTATGGGGACCAGTTACCAGTACAATATGGGCATTATGGCACTCCTCATTAGGCGCTCATACTTTTAAAACAAGACAATGATTATCTAGTCTCCTAGTCAGTTTAGTTACAACTCTGCAATAAAGCAAGATGGAAAGCAATCTATTGACATTGACTATATTGCATTTAAAATGTTGATTGGCTGGACATACTGGTCAATGGATGCACATCCCTCAGTAATTAATAACCATCAAGTATCAATTATTGCTTTTATCATTTAAAACACAGTGACACGCAATGGCAAGCCATTTTAGCTTTTATTCATTCACAGGATGCATTTTTGATATCAATAATTAAATTTGTACTATTTAAAATGTGAATTATTGATATTAATATAAAATATGTCTATTTCTGATATCAGGAATTACATTTTCATTAGTACTAACTAAACGAGGGAGGATTGTAGTGGGAGAACTGGGGTGTCAGGTGTGACTGTGTGGCAATGGCAACAGGTTTACATGGCTCATGGGTCAGGTAGAAGGGCCCCTTAACAGATTTTTGCTTAGGACCCCAGGGAGGTCAGGATCGGCTATGCTCTTCAAAATATCTTTTTTTGTGTTCAGCAGGAGAAAGAAATTCATTCAGGTTTGGAACTACTTTAGGACCAAGTAAATAATGACAGAATTTTATTTTTTTGGGGTGAACTATCCCAACAGAATAAGTCTGAATAGATCAATTATTTATTTTAGTCACTGCAGTACTAGTCTGCCATCAGAATGGATTTTCAGTGCTCTTGCAGTGGAGCTAAACTAAAATTGCTGAATATTTTATTCAATACAGTCAAACTTACCCAAAATAGCAAACAGTCTCATACCAAAGGTCGGCTATGTTAAATTCATAAGCCATGTTGGATGCCAGTGGGTGTAAACAGAGGAAGTCCTCATTCAGCGTAATGCTCCTGGCACATACGAGCAAGACTTGCAAAACCCTGGCAGCAAAGTTGACACATGAGCACATGATGACATCCAAACAACAGCTTGTGATTAGCCCAGAAGCATGAATGTCTGGTGGTCTCGTTCTCAGCTGTGTTACCCATCACTCCCACAGCACTAAGATGGGGGAGGGGGGGGAGCGACAGGCGAAATGGTAATCAAAGCAGTGACCTCTTGACAAGAAGTCCACACCTTCAGCATGAAGCTGCCAGCTTTTCCCGAAAGGCCAGATCAAAGATGTGTCCATGTAAATGTGTGTGTTTGTGTCAGATCTGATGTGTCTCTAGTATGGTTTGTGACACACAAAATCATTTCACTCGAATACCAATGTACAACAAGAAAAAAATATCAGTACAGCAGACAGAATGGCATAATCTGATGTGTCACTGTCTTATTTCTATTCTAAGCCAATCACGGTACAAGCATCTCATGCACGGATCTGCATATCACATGAAACCAAAATGTCATGCAGAGGAACACCTAAAAGCGTTCACGCACGCATCATATCAGAGCGGATTTCCCTGCGTGTGGAGCGAACCCACTCGTGCAGCCTGAGCGTACCGTGTTTAATCTGGGACATGAAAGGGCACAGCACCACCTTTGAAGTCTTTCATTTCCCAAATCGAGCTTTCTGAGAGATGAAGACCCACTATTAAAAAAAGGAATGCGGTACCTTTTCTCTCCCTTTGCTTTTTGTGATGGTGAATGGTGGATCTAAAGACCATCAAAACATTAACCGCCCTCTCAAAGGAATGGTGGTGCTTGTGTCATTTTGGATTTCTAACACCGGAAACAGTGGCTTAAAAATAAAAATGCTTGAGCTAAATGCTTTTTAACATCTGTAAGTGTTTCTCAACTACTGAAATGCGTTTTATTAAAGTCACCATGAAATCAAAACAGATCCCTGTTACTTTTTCAATAAACATTCCTGGTCTAATTGGCTCTAAAACCCAATGTGTTTGTGTTCATAATCTTCCATCAAACCGTAACCGTAACCGTAACATTTTCTCTCTGAAACAACTTTCCTTTGTGGCTGACATCACCAGACCCTTATTTTTCAACCCCCTCCAAACACCTGTCATATTCCCAGAGAACATTTCCTGATTGTCCTTTTTCAAATTAAATGAAATTAAAATTAAATCTTTATAAACATTATATATAAATATATAAAATATATCTTGGTTTCCACAAAAATATTAAGAACTACAATGTCTTCAATTTCATAATATTAAAGGGATAGTTCACTTTGAAATACATTTTTGATATGTTTTAGCTTACCTCAAGGGCATCCAAGATGTAGGTGTCTTTGTTTCCGCAGTAGTTTCAATTTTGATATTTTTAGGTCAAACCGTTCTTGTCTGTCAGTCATATAATGCAGGTCTATGGTCACTTCCTCAAAGAGCATGCACAGAGAAGTCCAAATTAAACATGATTTAATGACTCGTAAATGTAAGTACACATTGATGGCCTAAGACACGAAACGGGCAGTTTGTGTGAAAAAACGAACAGTATTTATATCGTTTTGACCTCTTGTAACCACAGCCACGTCCAAGTGATCTGAGGGCGCCGGCGCTCCGGTCTGCGCAAGCGCCGGAAAGCACCGGAAGTGATCTCTCGCGCGTGTACGTGTAAAATTCAACGTTGTCTGTTGATATATCGAAATCGTCTTCCATTGCGATTTCCTGTATATCTAAATATGTTTAGATCTTCACAGTGAAAGGTAAATCTCTGTGTAAACAACGAGTGACGTACACGCGCGAGAGATCACTTCCAGCGCTTCCGCAGACCGAAGCGCCCGCGCCCTCAGATCACTTGGACGTGATTGTGGTTACAAGAGGTAAAATCGATATAAATACTGTTCGTTTTCTCACACAAACCGCTTGTTTCGTGTCTTAGGCCATCAATTGGCGCTTTTCCACTAAACAGTACCAGCTCGACTCGACTCGGCTCGCCTTTGTTTGGTTTTCCACTGTGTAAAAGCTGTACCTGGACCTGCTTTCGGGTACTTTTTTTTGTATCACCTCCGGCGAGGTTCTGAGCGAGCTGAGGCGATACTAAAATGTGACGTGAAAACAATGCCGACTGCTGATTGGTCAGAGAGAATCGTCACTATTCACTGCGTCATCATTGCACGCGCCAGATGGAGTATCCAGAATAACCCTGCCATTTTTAAATAGTTTGGCCAGAGATAGTTACTAAACTTACTACTATTAAGGAGGTGCAGACTTTCCTTTGTATAAGATTCGTATACTCGCGTATAAGATTATGTCACGACAGTTTCCTGCGGCGTCGCTATGACGACCGGGTACTATTTGTGGCGGTACTGTCTGCACTTTGCAATGGAAAACGGAGCGAAAAGCGAGCCGAGTTGAGGCGAGCCGAGGCGAGTCGGTACTGGTAATGGAAAAGCGCCAAATGTGTACTTACATTTACGAGTCATTAAAT
This sequence comes from Rhinichthys klamathensis goyatoka, assembly GCF_029890125.1. Taxonomy (NCBI): domain Eukaryota; kingdom Metazoa; phylum Chordata; class Actinopteri; order Cypriniformes; family Leuciscidae; genus Rhinichthys; species Rhinichthys klamathensis. The sequence goes on from NW_026606778.1 coordinate 2,392,986, forward strand.
CATGTTTAATTTGGACTTCTCTGTGCATGCTCTTTGAGGTGGTGACCATAGACCTGCATTATATGACTGACAGACAAGAACGGTTTGACCTAAAAATATCAAAATTCAAACTACTGCGGAAACAAAGACACCTACATCTTGGATGCCCTTGAGGTAAGCTAAAACATACCAAAAATGTATTTCTAAGTGAACTATCCCTTTAAGAAATGTTTCTTGAGCACGGAATTAGCTCAAATTCAGCTTTGCCATCATATGAACAAATTATTTTTTAATCATAATAATATTTTTAAAGATAATTTTTCTACTGTATTTTTTATTTAATAAATACAGCCTTGGTGAGAATAAGAGACTTCCTTCAAAAACTTAAAAATATCTTACCGACTAAACATGTACATAGAAGAACTGTAATAGCATATTCATTCTATTAAGATAAATGAAAATTATTATTTTAATAACTGAGGTTTACAGACTATTCATTAGTATTGTAAAGTACTGTAGATCTACTGGTTTCGGGCTATGTTTTCTAAACACAACAGATGTGTGCACCAGATAAATTATGTTCTGTCCTCTGCTATTGACTTTGCCTGAGGTAAAACTGTCTTTTGGGCCAGTGGGAATTCTCAACTGATTTACGGAAACTACTGATTATATCATAACACTATTAAAGGAACAGCATTTGATTTTTGATTTTTTTGTCTCCGCTGACATATTTGCATGGAAATTTACTGGATGTCTTGTGAAACATCAGCAGAAGACAACTTGATCTAGCAGTGACTTACATTATAAAACAGTTAAGTTCTAAATTGAGCACTTAGGAACACAGTAATTGCCCTCTGATGAAATATTGCTTGCTTTGAAACAAACAATCATCCTTCATTATTGTTTTGCCTGGCTCTTGTTGGCAGGGCATCTCATCTGGCTTGAGGTCACAAACTCTATGTTTCACAGCAAGGCCAGATCAGGTGACTATCTCAGACTTCCAAAGCACTGAGGGGGGGTTACTCACACCAAACACGGGCACGACACCGACACCGGTTGCTTTCGGTGTGTGTGTGCTCTAGGAGAGAGAAGAGCAGGAAAGAAAAGATGTGCAGCGTTTAACCAAAAGCACAGGTCAGAGTGTCCACAAAAAAGGACAGGATCCTGCCTCACAAACACACAATTACAGTGATGCCAGGCCTTAAAGGGATAGTTCACCCAAAAATGAAAATTAGCCCATGATTTACTCACCCTGAAGCCATTCTAGGTGTATATGATATTCCTCTTTCAGACGAATACAATCGGAATACAATTATGCCCTGGCTCTTCTAAGCTTGATAATGGGAGTGATTGGCTGTATGTCTTTGGAAGTCCGACACACAATTACGTTGTGTGTCAAGTTCAAGTGTTACTCTTTTGGCGTAAATCGATGCGTACGGCCGTCTGCCGGAAGCTATTTATTTTAGTCGATAAAGTTTTAAATATTGATATTTTTCTTACACGAACGCATCGCTTCACTTCAGAAGGCCTTTAATTAACACCCGGAGACACATGGAGCACTTTTATCATGGATAGATGCGCTGTGATGGACTTCCAAAGACATACAGCCATTCACTCCCATTATCAAGCTTGGAAGTGGCAGGACATTTTTTATTGAAACTATGAAAAACAAATCTTTATTGTGAGATTTTCTAAATATTACATTTATCAGTGTTATTACATTAGTGTTTTTAACCACTTTAAGTGAGTGTTAGATGATGGCTAAAACAATCTAAATGTAAATGCATGCACATCATCCTATAAATATATATATATATAATATTTGATATAATGTAAATAAGTTATATTACAAAATAGTACAAGAATAGAAACAGTATATTGTGCATCCATAAGGGAAATTAATTAATAAATTAATACATTAAAACCTCTACAGGTTCGAGCCTTATTCTCTGCTCTTTTTTTTTTAGTGCCTGTAAAAATACCTGCTGTCGAGCATGTGCTCGGTGAAGTCCAGGTTGTGTGTGTGTGTGTGTGTGTGTGTACACACTTAACAGGTTCTCAAGTCCAGGCCAGGGCTGACCTGCTTCCTCATGGCCCTTTGCCCAGGCAAGACTCATGCATTTTTCACAATGCACACAATTCAAACGGTGCTCATCACAAACACACACTGCAGGTTAGCCAGACCAGGGTAAAAAGTGGGTCTGAATCTGCCATCCACCGAGAGATTCCTCAGGCAGTCATCATGATCAGGTGTTGTGCTGTGTAGAAAGTAGTTTGTGTGTGTCTACATTTTGTTTTGTTTTTTGAAAATAGCACATTAGAAAACAGTGCTTTTTGTGTTCAATTTCTCACTGTATATGCTCTAAATTATACAGATAATGAATGAACGAGAAAACATTTTTGCTGTATTTTCAAGACTTCCACACCCATTTCCAAGTCCGACATCAAGTGGCATTTATCTTGCCCTTCTCAAGCAGGGCGTTTGAAGCTGAATGGAATGAAGCATAATTCTCAAAGCTATTCTTAGACCTGAACTGTGTCCACACATTGTGAGAAATGCCTACATGCAAGTCTTCATTAAGAAGTTTGATATTATGAAAGCAGAAGTCAGTACTGTGACGCACTGTTTAATCCCGCATGCGGATTATAACAGGGAAAGAAAATTAGGGTTAGGGCTGCATAAGCTAGTATAAGATTTCCACTGATGCACGAAAGTGTCCGCTTTAGTTAAACTTAGCCAAGACCAGGGAAAACAAGGCCAAGCACCATGCTAACACACCATCCTAAAGAAACAGCTTGAGAGGGGTTACTATGGCAACAAAGTTCTGCTTGAGAGGGGTATTGATTACTAGCAGGTGTAGGTTGTCTCACACATATCTATTCTACACGCACACATTTACACATTTAGTAATCTAAATGAGGACATAACGTTCTGTTGTTTTCATACAAACTAATAATTACTATAGACTACCAAAATGATTTATAGTCTTTTATGAGGCAGTATAACTACTTTGCTTAACTTGTTCCTCCATAGCTGCTCACTAGGCTTTGTTTGGAACAAAGCTCATTTTATCTGTTCTAACAAAACTTTGCACCCCTGAAGAGATGAAAAACAAACTACTACAAACAATTCCTATAAACTACATTAATGGTATCCTACTGGCTATATTCCAATTCCATATTTATTTATAACAGCAATCCTCTTAACAAACATTAAATAAATATGCTTACTGTGTCCAGCATACCTGAAAGACTGTACAAACAACTCTGATCTCAAATAACTCTCAATCAATGATGGTTAATAGTGCTAAATATGCTTGTTTCGTGCTTGACGCGATTAAAGAGTGATTGTGGGAATGAAAGCCCTTTGCTGTTTCCAAGTACACAAAGTAATGAGGATCAATAGGTGCACTGCTGGACACCAGATGTTCATTTCTGCCCAGTTCTAACAACGCATTTACGGCTTGGCACTGTATGACCTCTTTGCAGATCCAGATATCTACACACGGAGACTTACATATAAACTCTCATTATCCCAAAACAGATTTTATCATGGCTGATTAACAATAAATATTGCCTTGACCCTTGTAACCAAAAAAACAAAAAAAACGGTAGCCTACGTGTAGAATAAATGCATTGTGCTATTTAAGATATTTTTATATTTGCCTTACAACCAACTAAATTTGGGATATTAAATATTTCATCAAAAAGCAGACTTGATCAAAATATTAAAGAAAACATGCTGAAAAAATCTATAAGCTTATGTGTAAAATAAATAAGGTTACATCTTTCCATTTTTTGTTCTATGGAAACTAGAACTCCATTACATTTGGCCCAGTCTTATTTTTGTCAGTGTCATAAAGACAAGTTGTGTCATTTCTGAATCAATTTCCATTACTGAAACATGACATTTTAAAATGACAAATAACAGACCAATGCCATTCACTCACAATGTGAAAAAAAAAATCTTATTATTGCCTGAAGAGCAACATTTTCAAAAAGATGTAACCGAGTGATTGAGATGTCTCAAACAAGAGTGAGAGGTAATATCTTAGAATGAGAAAGGTACCACTAAACACTCTGAAAATAGCTGGAAAGAAGAGGCTATCATATGAAATTTAACAAATCTAAGTACACTGACCCGGTCTGATTCATGCACATTCACTTCTGCTAATTCTGTTCTCCATTCCACCCTGTCTGTGATGCAAAACAGAGAGGTTAAATCTTACTAAGTGAAGTGGTTTTAAATAAGCAGTGCTTTTTGCAAATGTGCCTTCTACCTCTGCATGATGAGAGTGGCCAAAAATATCTTGCATACAAAAGCCAGTTTTTGTTCAAGATTTAATTCATAACAGGACACAAATAAGTAATAATGTAACTATTTATCTCATTATTCATTTTTATAAGTAAAAAAGTAAAATGGAAAAAGTAGAACTTTGCTTTTACAACAAGCATGTAAACCCCTAATCTGCAAACCAGCTTGTGAGAGTGGCTTTTAACCCACGGAATCTGTTCATCTGATTGATTACTTGGTATTCTTTTCATTATGTCATGATAACCCATTTCAACAAATAATTAACAGTTTTTTGTTCACCGGGAAACATCCGAGCTGGTCTGTCACGATTTGAGTGGTCGCCTTGTTCTCTTGTTTTGTCAGGGACAAAGGACCGCCACAAGCCAGTTGGACGTGAGGACAATAATCACATTTAGCCATAATCAAATAGCACTTGTTCCCTCTAGGGACCAGAAAGGAAATCGTTGTGTACAGTAGCTTAATATGTCAGGTGTGACTCAGGGAAATTGGAGGCAATTATGGCCATAACTGCATTCAGATGGGTGGACTCGGGGGGGTTGGAGTAAGGCTTCATTTTTTGTTTGTTTGTGTGTATCGGGTGTGATTGATGTTCTTTTCGGTGTTACCCTGAAAAGAGCCTTTGGGAGTTGGAAATAGGGCTGTGGGAAGGGGGACGATGAGTCCTGTTGTCTCGGTTACAGCGTGTGGAGAGGGGGGAAATCACGGAGGGGGAGGTGATGAGGCTATTCTGTTTGAGGACACCCTGTGTGGCTGGTCCTGATTACACAAGAGAAGCCATCGCTCTCTGATCAGCAGACAGTCAGCAAGGTGGCTCAATCAGGCTTTCCTAAGAGCTCTTCCTGCACTGATGAGGCCTGAGGGGTCTTCAGTGAATGACATCAAAAAAAAAAAAATAAAAAAAAAAAAAATACAAATTATGGACAACATGAAATACATAACACGGCTCTGAAAGTAACATCCGACTGGCATGTTTTCTACCATGTTTGTACCTAAAAGATGAATCATGCATTTGTATCTCTCCCACAAAAACACATTCAGTATTTGCTTGAAGACAACACTCTAACCTACTATTAAGGTGGCAATCATGGTCCATTTTAAATTAACATTTAGGCTGCGTTTGTGCCATTAAAAAGTGTAAACTGCAGATCAGTGGAAGGGGAATTTTGGTTAAACAGGTTCTGTGAGTGCCAAAGAGACAAAGTGACCGAGGGATTAGTAGAGCAAATGGAATTACAGGCCTCCCAAACATGTGATAAGGATTTCATTATCTGGCTCTCACACACACCATGTGTCTCCTCACTGCCAGGACGGCCTGCCTTCAGATGTGTGGTAACGGAGAACGGTGTCATAAAAACACTCCACTCAGAGGAACAGGGTGGCAGAGCCCTTTGTACTGCAGCAAACAAGGTGTAAAAGTGAGAAATCACAATAGGATTCTTCATTTCAAACGCGGTCAGAGAAGTTGCTTCAGTTTGGTCCGGACAGGAAAGGTTCAGTTTAGTTTAGAACGGAAACGTAAAAGAGCATTAGTGATGAAAAGTGTGAAATAGAAAACGGAATAAAACTAAAGAAAAAGAAAGAAAGAAAAAGCAAGAAATGGGATAAGAAAAAAAATGAGGTTTAAAAAAGAAAAGAAAAAACAATTTTGATTTATTTTTTTATTATTTATTTTTTTGTAGAAAGAGTGAGCTGATCAGTCCCTACCTTCTCAAGGTTAGGAAGCTGGGTACATAATGGAATCAAATCTGATTAGATAATTAGCATAGCATTTGCATAATGGCACTTCAATTCATTACCTTGCATGAGAGTTCATCAGCATAGCGTGAGCTACAGTGTTTCCACTCCCCTCTGTCCTGTAACAAAGCTCAGACTCTCCATTGCCATCCAAAAAGGTCAACTCATTTTCTGCCTCCTGTACCAACTAATATCTATCAAAGACTCGCACACTTGCGGAATGACTTCAGCAATCTCTGGGTGGTCTGGAGCAGAGCCACAGTAACCAATCTGACCGCTGTGCAAAGCAGGCAATGTTTGCAGACTTGTATTGATTTAAGTTCATTAAAATAAATATTTTTGCAAAGGATTTAAGATGATAAAGAGGAACAGGTGAAACACACTGCATTGTGTGAGAGGTATTATGACAAAAAAACAAGAAATATCAATTAGTCTAATTGAATTAGTATATCCATTTACTAAAAATCTAGAGGAAATCTCTCAGCTCAGACAAAGCAAAGACAGGTAAAATACATTCTATCATTAGGCATGCCTAAATCCCAGTTATCTCAATGGAAAGAGACTTCTGCTACAGCCTCCAGTTTTTCAGATTAGAAACGTCTGAAACAAAGTTGATAGCTCGAGAACTCCATTATGTCTAAGCTATAAAAAAGCAACCTTTGAGCAAAATGACACTTCTCCAAGCGAGATTTAAAGACCCTGATCTCACATCTGCCTCCTCTGGGGTTACACTTGAGATCTCAACAAAATCACAACATATCACAAATATGCACTCAATAAATACTTCATTAAATATTCTATGCTATGCGATCCACATTATTTTTGACATATTTCAATGAGACAAAAATGAGAACTCTCACACCTCTCCTCTACAGCTTCAGAAGATCTTAATAAAAGTCAAAAACTGTGCTCAAATTTTCCAAGTCTGTTTCAATACTGTTTCAATATTTCTCATCACTTTTTTTTTTAGACCAAATTATCTAATCTTGACATTCATGTTCGTTTTATAGTTCAGTACTTTTCTGTAACAATTGTCTTGTTTGTCTAGTTGTAGAATTCATAGACAAAGCTGATACTTCAAGTAGATATAAATGAGAACTCGGTTATGCTTCCCAAGCTATGAAAGAACAACCTCTGAACACCAAAATGTTCCTCTGTTCTTGTTATAGTGTTAATTAGAAGTGGTAGTATTTTTACCAGGATTAGAAGTGGATTGCTGTTTTCACAACACACTGGCTCAAACTTATTTCATTTATAAAACAGTACCCCATAATAAAAATACTTGGTGCATTTTATTTGTTGTTTAATATAAACACGACAAAGTATATTGATTTGAATGATTAATAGTGATTTAAGCTGCCATGAAATGAAAATTTGAATTCACCAATCTATTTATATCATCTATTTTCCAAATGCATGTTATCTTATATACACCAAAATGTTCCTCTGGGAAAATAAAGTTACATCACAGATAAACTAACAGATGGAAATAAAGAGAAGACTCAAAAACAATGACAGACAGGAAGTCCCTAGAGACCCTTCTTCATCTTTGTCCTCTGACTTTCTGTTGTTTTCTGACATATGCCTGTGCCAGAGAGGAGAACAGTGTGCAGACTGATATGATTGACTTCAGACGGGTGCCGAGGAATGGCGTCCGAGTGCCCTGAGATACGCAGACATGAGCGACAAGCCCTGGGCTACCCAAAAACAGCTGCTGCCTCTCACTTCCTTCCTCTATGATACTGCAGACACAATACTGTCAAACATTACAAAGCACAACAATTAGGAATCTTCCTGAGGTTTAACTGCAAGAGGTTTCTGAGGAAATTATATATATACATTTTTTTTTAAAAACATCCCGAGTTTCACAAGCAGTACAAACTCGCTCGGCGGTGACAGGTGAAAGAGATGCGGCGATGGAAACAAATGCAGATAAATAAACATTTCGTAGTATCGTTCGGCGCAACCGAGAAGCAAATGGGATCCTAAATGGAAGCCCTTGTCATCTTAACTTGGGCGTACAGCCAGGCTGATTTGTAATAATGTCCCCCCGTCTAGCAGAGGGATTTAACGCAAGGAGGTAGCAGGAGAGACAGTGTCGGAGACAGCGCTACAATACAACTGATTTTAATGCGACGCAGGCGAATACGTGCTAATGCATCTGACTGGCTATATAGGCCTACTGTATTGTCTGTCTGCCAGGTTCTTGCTGACTGGGCTCTGACTTAGCACTTAAATTGGGTTGAGGGAAGAAACTAGGTTGGCAAAAGGAATTGCAGCATATGCCTGGATTCATTTTAGTTTATATCAGCATTCATGCAATAAAGACCACACCCTTTATACTGTACTATGCATTCCTAATGTCCAATGACAGGTGTTTTCACCTGCAAATTCTGCATTCCCTAGTGATCCCAAAAAGTGTTAATTCACATTCATTTAGCAGACACTTATCTAAAGAGACTTACAAATTAGAAATATTACAAACAATTTGTCCTAACGCCAACACAGTTCATAGAAATCATGAAATTCATAGAAATTCAATGCCAGGTTAAAAAAAGAAATAAATAAATAAAGAAGACAAAAATAGTAGTGCAGAGGTGCATCATCAACTTCATATGTTTTTTCTCTTTACTTTTGCTATTAACATCTTTGTGTCTGTGACATGAACAGACTAAACCTTTTCCATTCCTCATGGCAATCAAAAAAGGTTCCTTTCTGCAAATTAGACTTTTACAATTACTTTCATACCAACTGTAAACTATTGTGAAGTCCACATGAACCGTAACAGGGGTGTGAATTTTGATCATTTTGTCTGCTCGACAAATCAATTAGACCTGCATTCACCCAAAAATGCTTCTGTAACCAATCAAAATATTACAAATGTAATGTTTTGAAGCTGAAAAAAAGTCTTGCATTTAGCCTATTATGTTTTCATAATTGACCACTCCAATTGATCAATCCTTAAACAAGCATACTCAGGTTTTCACACATGCTGCTCCAATAAAACAAACCAACTCTGCAGCTAAATGTCCTCATGTCCACACAGAAATCTCTATTGTGGCGGCAGTGGCTCAGTGGTTCATGTAGGTTGTCTGCAAACCGAAAGGTTGGTTTCTGAGGAACCAAGGTTTCAGGTTTCAGGTTCAATCCCCGGTTCCACCTGACCAAGTGTCGAGGTGTCAATGAGCAAGACACCTAACCCCGGCTGCTCCCGACGAGCTGGATGGCGCCTTGTATGGCAGACACCGCCGTCGGTGTATGAATGAGTGTGTGAATGGGTGAATGTGAGGCAAATGTAAAGCGCTTTGGTGGCCATTGGGTCTGTGAAAGCGCTATATAAATGCAGTCCATTTACCATTACCATTTACCATATTGTGAAAACTCTGAAAGCAGACAGAAACATCCAGCAAATCACCCTAAACACAGGAAACAAAGTCAATTAAAATGTCCTGCAAAAAAAATCCAGTGCAATCCAGGCCTATTCTATTTGAAGAATGAAGTTATTTGTCCACTCCGAGACTTGCTGAAATATTGTTTTGGGTGAGACAAAGGGATGACGTGGTTCAACAGCGTTCCACAGGGATGCTCAGCCCAGCAGCAAGTCAGGGCTAAATCGAGGCCATCTACAAACCTCACTAGAGAACCCAGCTATGAAATGACATGACAGTGTCTGCACTGTCATGCACTGACATGCACTGCCAGAATGAAATATCACAGTTCTTTTCTTCCTCTTCATTTCTTTATTTCCAAAAAACACAAAGCGGAAGTCATTGTGCCAGCTGACAGAACACAAACACAACACTTCTCAAAATTCCACATGAAAGATCCAAACCACAACAAAAACTGACATATTAAGCATTATTCATGGTCTCGAGCAAGATAAACTGAGCATTTTTAGCAGCTGATACAAATATCTATTGGTTATAAGAGCACCAGGGAGGTAGAATACAGTTCAGACCACTCAGGCTGCAGTCAGAATACCGTTGGTGTATTTGCCTTCAACACTCTCATTTAATTATACTCTTGTTTCAGTCACCCATGGTGAGCAGCTATTAGCAAAAAAAAACTAATAACACGGATGTAAACACAAGAGAGCACAACTTGAGGTAGAAAACGGTTCTGTACCTTTGCCCTTGGCTTGAGAAAGGAGACGAAAGGCAACAAAGAGATGGAGAGTATCCACAGAAGGAAAGCATGGAGAGATACGAAGAAACGGTCAAAGATCAGTCCACATCTATGCATTCAAGGTTCAGAATAACAGTTTAGCTCATTCAATGCACAGCAATTCAGTCAATTCAGGCATGCAGCATATAAGCAAATCACAACAGAGTGAATAACAGTGAAAGGGTGTGGCATACCTTGATCCGCCATCATCATGTGTGCAAAACCTTTGAGGAACAGAGAAAGTCACAGAAAGAGAAGAACATCTTTAGGTATGTATCAGAGCATACAGTGACCTCACATCTTGGCAGAAGAAAAAAAGGTTTCGACTTTGTGACCTTGTTAAAGTGGTAATTAGAAGTAGTAGTATGAAGTAATTACAAGTGGTAGCATTTTTGGTAATGCAACTAACCCTCAACCAGATCCTAATCCTACCCTAACCCTATAGTAAGTACATGTAGTTGATTATTATTACTCAGTACTTAAATATATAATCACACTGTAGCAATGACACCTTAAAATAAAGTGTTACCACATTGTTTTAAATTGATTTTTTATCTACTGTGACAGCTAAAGTTTTTTAGGTTGTAAAGGGACCTTGAGAAATAAATAAATAAAGTATTTTGTGAATATTGTGGATTGCTATTTTCACATTACACTGCCTCACATTACCATATTTGATTTATAAAACAGTAACTGCATAATAAAAATACCTGGAGCATTTTATTTGTTGTTCAATATAAACATAGCAAAGTATATCGATTTTAATGATTAAGTTGAAATTCACCCATCTATTTTCATCATCTACTTTCCAAATGCATGGTAATCTTATTTGTAAAACATGTTTTCTTTTTGATAATCATAAAATGGAAGGAAATAAATGTCACTACTACTTTCATTGTCTTTAAGTATTTTTCATTATGGTAACTTTACTGGGAACACAGCAATAATTTTAAGCATATTTGAAAATTTCTACGTTTGTTACTATACATTTGAATACTGTTTGCACTGTGCATCAATAACTGCCTGTAAAAGACAATTCAATACAACTTAAAGGATATGATCAACTCACCTGGGATGCTGTTGGCCTCTGATGGTGTTGCAGCAAAGAAGCCACAATGGAAAAAAGAAAAAAGAGAAGAGAGACATTGCAGCCATTAGAGCCCACTCATATTATCTTTGCATGAAAACTATCATGCAAACTCCGACACACCTGCCAGCATGCACCGAGCAGATATCTGCCCTGTGCATGTACACAGAAACCCTTAAATGCCCCTTGCATTCATCCATCCATCCATCCACCCTCTCTTCTCCCTGGGAAATGAGGAGGAGGAGGAGGGGGGGGGGGGGGGGGGGGGGGGTCAGATCTATGGTGTATGAAACACCATGACACATCAACATCTAAGAGGTCTAGTCCATCTTCCATGTCTTACACACACTCCCAAAACCCACATCCACGCCTGGGCCATAAATCCAAACAGGAAACGGGACCTGTTCCCTTTAGAGAGGGTTGTGGATTTATGAGACGCTGATGTTTGTCTAAAGCACTGTTCCATACTCAGAGCCCACATTTACTCTCATTGTAGACACACACACTCTCTCTCTCTTTGTCACAGGCCGCCTTTAGCACTGAAGCACTGGGCTGACTCATTTCATTATTGCACTCTGGTCGTCTCCCAAACCAAAGGGCATCCAACACTGATAAACTGTTAGACAGTGTGTAAAACCCTTCTAAAACACAGCCATTGTGTAGCATTTATGCTTTTAAATGTAATCTGTGACTCTTAAAAGTATTAAATTAATTGTGACTATTAATTTGACTATTTAAAAAAATATGCAGATGGCAGGATGCTCAAATATATATTTTTTATATGTTAATTTTATTTAAAGTAACACCAGGTTACTTTTGCTCTCGGGGTGGGGTCCCCCTACAGTTGGGAAACAGTATTGCCCTCTAGACCTCTACTACTGTCGTAAACTCTGTCATCCTACATGCACGTTATTGTTGACAACCAGGATAGCCCTGAACACTGTAGGAGGAGGTCACATGCAGGTGTTCTGCTTGCGTCGCGTGTGAAATGTCTTCATCCCAGGTACAGTGGCATATATTTCAGCATGTCATATGAATATAATTTCATGGGTTTTATTTTTTTTTCTAACGACAAATGATCGCGATGATCACGTTTACAAGCCAGCGTCATTATAGTAGCCTAGTCTATTGGTTACCGTTTTACTGAATCTATATGATACTTCAATGCAATGTTTGAGTGGTAGATAATAACCATATATCGTCAAAATTATAATATCAAGCTACCATAAATGAATCTGCAAATTTTACAAATCGATTTGCATTATAGCTTGAGGCAAGACAAATAAACAAATATCACAGACATGTTAGGTATCCTAAAATATGATTTTGTACAACTTATATATTTACTTGCAAGAATGTAGCCCCTACCAAACTTGTGCACGCCGTTTAGACACAGGCTTTCATTTGATTTTTTTTTTTTTTTTTGATTTTTTTGCCAAGTCCGCATCGGTCGGGCACCCCTCCTCCTCCTTCAGCTCACGCCAGCGAGAAAATGCTGGCCCAATGTTAATCCTCGTTCTGCCTTTAACGCGATCACTTTCTCTTTTTCTCTTTTTGCTTTGCTCCGATAAAACCTTTGCTTTCTTGTTTTTCTGTGCTGCTTCGGCCTTGACTATAACATTTGGCTCGCACGTCCGATTTTAAGGAAGTGGGGGTGGTGGTGGAAGTGACGTATATGCCGTAAAGCAGTCGAATTTTGTAGTTCTCTTTGTTCGCCGGTTACTACCCGAAACCCGAAGTTTAAAAGTACGATTAAAAACGCTACAGACCCCATCAGGCTATGGCAGACGTGTCATTCAACCTATTGTAAGTCGATGTACCATCACAAGAGACTTGGAAGTATATTATGAAGGTTGAAAAGTTACCTGGTGTTACTTTAAAATATATAACAAAATTAAACTATATACACTATTATAGTTTATAAACTAAACTATAACTAGGTATACTGTATATTTTAAAATACTGTTTTATATTATAGCTTTTTGATAACTCTGAGATTATCCAGATTATTACAATGAATAAGTACTAGTCACAGCCAGGCCAAAGAACCAATTTATCTGTTGCCAGTGCACACAAACTGCAGCTAATACAGGAAATTAAGGGAAACCTGATGGGGTCTGCCTCCATTAAATGCTTTTAGTGCAGAGTAATTACAGCTACATTAGACATTCATTTAGTCCTCTATGTGTTGATGTCTGTACTGACTGAAAATGCAATGTGTCATCTCTCATGGTCACTCATTTTAGGGACACGTTCCAATGTGTAAGCGTGTCTGTCTGCCGTGCTTGTTAAAGGCTGGTACAGAACATTAAGTCCTCTGATGAGATGCATTAACCTGGTGGGGAAAGTATTAGGATGTGATTTGAGAGCAGAGAATGCAGAGTTACACTCAGCATGTGAGTGCCATGGTGACTTGATTGATGTGTTCAGCTCTTGAACTGACCTATACTGAAATTCTGATGTCTGGCTGGAATACAATCGTCTGCATGCACTGTCAGCCTTCTACGATGACCTAGTTTCTCAGAAACAGTGGTGAGACAAAAATGTATGTATAGTCGTGGCTCTTCAACAAGTGAATGATTAGTTTAATCTGGATTTACACCAAATTGTCATGATTAAATCGATGATGATAAAATAAATGATAAAATACAATTAATATATTAAATGAACTAGGCTATAATCCAAAATGTTTGCGAAAAAAAGTGAAAATGTTGTTGAATTACCTACAGTAGAACAGTTATAGTATAGGCTACCTCTCACAGACAACAAACACCACTATTTAAACATAACTTCTGGTGGGAGGGGAATTTAAATAGATGTGAAAATAAATAAATAAAAATAAATGTTTAGAGATCTTTACCAGTGTTGGGTAAGTCTAAAAAGTAATTAATTACTAGTTACTAATTACATAAGTCCCATATCAACCTTGACCAGTTTAACAATACAAGGATAGACATGAAACTGCTCTTTTAATTCTTTCAAACTAATAATATAAAATTGCATATACTAAAATTAAAATGCTCTTAAACTTGGAAGGTTACATTAAAAACACAATTTAATATTAAATGTTAAATATTGATGTTAAATTCACAATTGTTTTATATAGAATTGTTCAATAGTCTTTAAGTATTTAATGCAATTATCTCAGAAGTAACTTATTAAATTACAGAAAAATTTAGAGTAATTCCTCACTTCAATTTTTCAAGGGAAAATTAAAACGCATTACACCCAATACAGGTCTTAACCTTAAAAAAAGTAACTAAGGTCTACGTATCCTCTTGATGCACTTTTGAATTTTTGCTTTGTTAACATTAAAAAAACACGAGGAGATTTGTAAAGAGTGGCCAGCTTAAACATAAACCTCAGCGTACCGATTCAGAGACCATCCACATGGGAAGACAGATTGAGTGTTTGTTTTGCTGCCAAATGTTTATTATTCTAATCCGCCAAAAGATTACGCGCTTTCGCAAATGATGTAGCGCCGTGGCTATCACGATTTTCACAGAGCGAGAAACATACGCCGCGGCAACACAAAACAGTTCTGAGGCCATTTTAGCCATCTGGCCATCGAGAGGAGTGTCAGATTGTTGTTGCCGCTGCTATGGCAATTGGATTCAGTCAAACGCACGTAAAGCTAATGCTTAACACTTCAGACCAGCTTGCCATATGGCTCTGACCTGATATTTATTACCCGCATACAGATGTTTCCAAAGCCTGAAGACACAAGATTAAGATGGTATTAAGATTGCTCAGTGGGTTTTCGTAATGTTGTTATCAAACACTGATGGCACACATTAATGTGCACAGGTTTTGATTTGGATTTGTAAGAGATGCTAGTGGAGAAAGTTCAGCTGTCGCCTAACAAACTGCTCGGCAGTAAAGGCTGCCCCATGTGCTCCGATATAAATGGCCTCCAAAAAAGGTTTATTTATTCTTTTATGATTGGCTGAACTGATTCCCAGCATTCAAAGCCATCAATGCTGCTTTTACGTCGGGCTTTAGCCCCTATCAGTGGACTGCAGGACCCAGTCAGCCAAACAAGATGGAGAGGAACAACGGCTGTAAATCAAGCTCAAAACTCTGTACTCTTTACAGCCTATAAATCTAACTCTAGTGCCCGGTCTTCTACACATAATACCCCTTTCTCTCATTTTCTCTCTCTTGCGCTCTGAAAGAGGCTGTGCAAGCATACATACACATTCGGTTCTATATAAAATGCCTGAGTACACAGATAGCATCCTGACTTTTTAATCACATTCGGTAATTGTGTCATTAAGGAGAGAATCACATGAGAGGTTGTGTCTACAATGAGGGTAAAAACTCATAGGGCTCAGAGCACCGATCAATCACCCAGCTTAAACACTTCAATCACAAGGGGAAAAAAGTTTAGGCCTAATCAAGACATTCGTTTCTGTCATTGTTTTCTTGCTAAAATTCATAATTTATCAAATTCATATTGCTACAACTTAAAGCATTTAAGAGGATCTCTTTAAAGCAAAAATTATAGAGGAATATGAAAAAAACAACAACTAATGTGTACCTTTCATTACCATCA
The DNA here is from genome assembly GCF_029890125.1 of Rhinichthys klamathensis goyatoka. NCBI lineage: Eukaryota > Metazoa > Chordata > Actinopteri > Cypriniformes > Leuciscidae > Rhinichthys > Rhinichthys klamathensis. Next base: position 2,408,820 of record NW_026606778.1, read on the forward strand.
GGAAACATGATTCATGAAGAAGAACTCAAAAGTTGTGATTTTCTGCTGTGGTACAGTTTAACGTAAAATTAGTTTAGTTATGATTATACTTACAAGAAAAATATGTCCACAAACCAGAAGATCCATATATATATTTATATATTAGCATATTCTTTAAAGAATTATAAGACGGTCATAAAATTCTCTCTCTAGGAAAACCAGTAATGACGCTACAAAGAATTGCAATTGACTATTATAGGCAATATAAATAGGCAATTATCCCCCATCTCTGATTCATTCTCTGTTGAAGAGGTGCAACAACAAAACCCAGAGCTGTGAAATGGCCTCCTCAAATCCCCAGAGAAACTAAAATGGCCACTTCAGAAAAACAACCAAGGGGATCTGAAAAGGCACCTTAACATCCTAACACCCCACCTCCTCAGCCGGGCATGATTAACACACACACACACACACACACAAAACGCTTGCCAGAGACAAACAGCTTAGTGCTTTACAGAGGTAAAAACGCTAGTAGTGCATTTCAATGACATTCGCTTTCAATTGACTGTATGAAACGATGGGGGAACAGAGGAGGCTGATTGAAAAAAAAATTCACAGCACAAAACACCTGCAAATGCATAGAACAGGGCAGCTTTCAGGAGACAAGCTAAGAGATGGCATTAACCTGGACCTGAGAGTCATACTTCAGTAGCATGAAACAGCAGAGGATGAAGGAAACATTCACATTACAGCAGTAAAGACTGACAATTTCGAGTACGGTGCCGTTACATTGTATGTAAGTCAATATTGCATCTGCTGTATTATCAAGCTGTAAATATAAACCATTTTACCTTCGCTGCAGAATCGGCCAACATATTCTGTCTTAGAACAATCGCAAAGTGGTTCCCCATCCACAACGGAGCACGTCCCTCCGTTCTCACATGGGTTCTCCATGCAGATCCCCTCTATGTCCATGCGGACCCTCTGGCTGCTTAGTAGAATAGGTTCCTTGCTATTGTACTTCAGTTCCCTGATAATTCCCTTAAATGGCGGAAGATCCTTCACTGTCGGGAGAGTGAGCACAGAAATGCGAATATCTTGAGGGACTCCGCCCAGGAAGAGGTCACTAACGATCTTCATGTACTGCCTCTGTGGCCGCACCTCACCCGATTTGATTACTCCGTCCAGACCCAGCACAGTTCTCAGGTTGTACCTATTCAGGGTGGCAGAATGCCAGCTGCTGTCATTGACTCGCTTGTCCGATACGACTGTGGTCTCGGCGCAGTCGATGCTGAACTGCAACTGGAGCTTCCCTTCAACCACCATGAGTTGCAGGAAGTCGCAGAAGCCGCCATCGTCAAAGTACAGGATTAAGGCGGTGGACACGTCTGTTTTGAACTGGAAGCTGAGGTCACTTCTGGTGCTGGCATCCCAGCGGAGATAGCGTGCCCACTGGCCTTGCGACCCTGTAAACTCCAGGCCCAAGCAGGGCCCAAGCACAGTACTGATCAGCAGCTGCAGCTGGACTGGGAATCTGAAGAAATTCATTGTAAAAGTGCTGGAGATTTGGGGTTATTATCCTGAACAGAAGGAAATCATTGAATTTGCTTTGGTTCAAAGGTCAGTGTATCCAAAGTACATCCCACAGTATGCCCAGAGATGCTAGAGAAGAGGTGAGATCGTCAACGCAGCGACAAACAAAAAATATCCTAAAAGAGGTGAGGGACTTAGTAGGGAGAACAGTCTTAAATAACAGTCATAAGGCCAATGACATTGCACAAAAATCCAATCTCTGTCAGGCGACAATCAAAGTTTTTCTTCCTCGTTTCCTGGAACGGATCGACTTGAGAAGACAAGCAGATGAGGTGCTGTGCGTCTGCTGAGGTGGTGTTTTCTTCTGGTATCTCCTCAGACCTCAATCATCCAGTCCTCCAGGTCGGACTCTTTCTGTATTTCGGGAAACCAGCGCAGTCTGCATGATGCCTTGTGGGTAATGTAGTTCATTCGGTTACTCTGCCCCGTCTAGCTGTCAAAATAGAAAAGCATCAAATTACAAACGAATCCACAATGTCTCATTCTATCTAGTGTGGGTTTTATTTATACGGAAAACGTAAAAGCATAAAAAACTCTATATTATTTAAAAAAATTAATACAGTACACTTTCACAATTATAATCTTAAAAAGCTGCACTTGAAGGAGTCATTTTTTGCACTTATGTTAAATGCTAATCCTAATTAAAAGTTTATATATTTTTAAGGAAATTCCCCCAAAAGATCCTTCTGTTATCGGTCATCTAGTGTGTAAATTAACAGCATTATTCACATGGCAGCTCCAGCTATCATTCAATAGCAGAGAGTCCATGTTTATCTGATGATGTGGAAAATTAAAAGGATTTTTGCAGGATGCACAATACATGAAAACAATCATATGAATGTCTACACATTCCCATGACATATACTCTATATTTCCAGCACCACCAGAGTCGCCTAAACTAGTTCTAAAAATATGTAATTATTTGGTTTTAAAAAATATTTAATTTAGGTGTGGTCCTACATTTTGAACAAAAATCTATTGCAATGCATAAAAATGGCATTCAAATTTGTATTGAATATGCAAATTGCTTATTATTTTTTAAGGAACCTTGCATATTTAGATGCAGTAAAAAAGGCAACGTAAATGTTTATTTTACAGTTTAAAATGTTTTAAAATTCTTAACACATCCTCAAGCACAAACAAAATGCCCTGTATTGTTCTAGAAATGTGAGAGAAGCTCCCCATGCTGAGCTGACGTTTGGCCTTGAACCAACACAGATTAGTAGGACTTTTGTGAAGGCAAAACGCAGCTCCAGCTCCTCTTAACATGTGTCCCCTACGTGCATAAATGAATAGGCTCCAATTACATGGCAACATGCAAGGTGTAACCTAATAGTCATCTAATATTGCCCGTGTCCTTGCCAGAGGCGTAGGCAGCAGGTACGGCAGGACAATAGTGCAACCAACCCACGCGATTCAACAGAGCCGAAACACAATGTATGCCGTCAGAGCTCTGCCTGCTGCAGTTGAAGAGGGGAAAAAGAGCGAGAGACTGCGTGCTTGTAACAGATACTCCACGTTGGCTCGCGCCCACACCACGAAATATGCTTGTGTGCTTTCTCTTTTTCTTTTTTTGTCGAGTGAGGGCTTGCAGAGAGGAGGAGAGAGGTGAAAAGGCTAAACTGAGCACATCATTGTCCTCATTGATATGTGATTGACACACTCCACTGGGAACGGCACACGAGACCACAAAATTAAGCCCCTGCATTTGGATCCCGCTTAAAAAGTCGGTGAGTAGGAGAAGGAGGTGTAATGGTGGAAGGGGGGGATGTTAATGACAGCAGGCCCAACCATTCATCAGACACACAAAGCTGGGTTTTACCACAGGTGCCTCAGTTACGCTCTACCATTACACCAGAAGCGCTGCGACAAAATGTCCTCCAGTGCGCCCCGATGATATCATGGAGGCTTTGGGAGGAGGCGCACGCCATTTCAGCGAGCTCGTCTCCGTACGTGACACGGTTGCCATCGAGCATCCGCGTGGTAGAGCGGAGGTGTGGGCGAGGTAGAGCTGGGCCAAAATGGATGACATCAGCGTCCGGTGCTCTCCTCCTGGGCTGCCAGCCGGCGAAAGAGAGGCGTGAGGCTCTTACCTGGCCTCATCCAGCCTCCCCCCTGTGACCCAGAGTGGGCACGGGTACCACCAGCAACCCCCTAAACAACCCACTGCAGAGGAACAGCAACTTGTGAGCAGATTAAAGCGGGAGTGGTTCTGCAGCAGACTTTTATGGCATTACATCACCTTGCCTAAAACCACCATCCTTGTGCCAGTATTCATTATACACCCATCACAATCAAAACCAGAGGATTAGTAATGTGATTTATGACCAAATTTCACTGTGGTAAAGGTGTGGGGTGTGTGCATTATATAGGGCTCTGATCAAGACAGAGAGATCACGTCACACTGCGGTGTATTGGAAAGCCAGAGCACATTCGATGAGTGTTTTGGAGGCTGAGCATTACACAACGCCAATAGGAAATATTCTTCTCTGCGACACAGACACAAAGGCGATTTGAAGGAATAATAAAAAAATAAACATCAAAACGCGGCAGAACGATATTAGTTACAAAAGGAAACAAATGTAGGCCTATGTCTACATGTTGCTTAAAAAACACTACCTATATTCAGTAAACAAAATGAAAAAAAGATTTTATATAGTTTATTTAATAGGCTTTATAATACATTATATATGCGTTAATGTGTATTTTCAGTTTTAGAATTAACAATCTGTACTATTTTAATTCGTTGATCTCTATTGAAAAATACCTCAGTAACATTTAGATCATCTTGGCTTGATATGTAAATGGAGATTATACACCCACACCCGTGAGAACAAAACGATTAAAAAAAGGGAAACGACACATAAATGAAAACGTCCAAACGTATTTTTTTTAAGTTGTCTAAGCATTTTATGTAGCCTATTGTAATAGCCTATATTTTAAATATATATAAATTAATACCATTTTAAATTATAATGTTAGCAAAAAATTCGTTAAAATGGAGTTGGCTATTAAATCTGAAATGCTTCTGTGCGCCAATATTTCGTTTTTAAAATAGCCTTTCGCTATACGTTTGCCTGGTTTAAAGGGGTGCAGAATGTACACATAGGCTACATGTGCTGTAATTCACTGAAATTACGCTTTCGATCCAAATTATTAGTGCACAATTCAATCACCTAAAATAACGCATGCCAGTCTCACAAAATGTGAACATGTATAAACAACGGCAAAATAATTTACATTTTTGTGAGAGGGAACTGCATTCAATTTCACACAAAAGAGGTCACAAAACACCACAGGGTGAAATTATACTTTAGGCTCATGGAGAAATTAAACACGCTCGAATACATCAATGATGCATTATTTTAAATCAAACATACGTGTTCATTTTCATTTCTGTCAGCTGTGAAATAATGCGTCGATGAAAGTGTGTGTGACAAGGCCGCGCTCAAGGAAAGATAATCCCCGACAATTTCAACACAAACGATAGGCTGAAGCCTGTGAGGATTTGTCAAAATTTCGTTAAAAATGTTAAGACACAAATACAATTTGCGTAGCCTAATTATCATTTAGACAAAAACCTGAAATGTAGACTATTAAAAGGCAGAAACTTGAATAGCCTACCTTTAAAATGAGTGTATGAGAGCGCGAGTGTGTGACGGTGGATTATTACCAAAGTCTATTAAATTCCTGATCTAAATGAGCCACTACAAATTGATGAGAATGAATTAAGATATTCTAAAATGCACTGGACTCACTTGAGCACTTCGAAGCGACAAAAGAGCTGAATTTGCATTTTACATGTGCAAACGTGCCAAAAAATCCGTTTAAATGTCTTAACATATCGCTTAATGTGACATCAAGACAGATATTTATATCAAATAATTTATATGGCTTTGTACGTATTTTTAATCACTGCATCGTGTTAATACGTTAAAAGTCAAATTATTGTTTTAAATATAGCCTACTTTTAATACATTACCATGCTTAAATTCCCTGCACATTTTGTCTAACAAAAACCAGAATAAATTGGTGCACTAATCTAATGCATCATAATAGTAAAGTGTAGGCTATTAGGCTAAGTAGCCTACACCACATGTGTGAATCTTAAAATTAAGCTAATCAAAATAAAATCTCAGCATTTTATAAAAACCTTTTTATACATACTCTAAAAAGGAAAAGGAAAAATGGATGTGCGTTCCTGTGTATTTGACCAGTCCATGTGTAGTGCATCCACAAGGATCCTGCAGTGGGCATGCGTGTTGTTGTTTATCCTGAGTGGCAGTTGAACATGGGCTCCACAGACACCTGAGAACTCTTATTCATTATTTACAGGTACTTTTACAGATTAAGAAAAACACAGGCTTCCTGAGACCAAAGCGAGAAATTGTTTGCTACATGTTTACGGAGGAAAACGCGTGTTTTTCTCGTGATTAGCCTACAACTATAATACAGGCCTATTGCCTAACTTAATACGAATAAACGAAATATAATGTAATGGCATATGTCAGGCAGCTAACAAAAACAAGTTTATTTTTGTGTCTCGAAAACCAGTCAACTGACAGAAATATCCTAGGCTACTGTCCACATTGTGCTCAGTAATGAGGATGACTGGCTATCTCCTAAAAATAATAAATAGCCTACTCGTAAACGTAGTTTTTAGAGTTCAAACCCTATTTTCGTTTCCTAAATAATGATGTATTTTTTTTATCGCGCTTCCCCGGGAAACTACGCGAATGTATTTTATTTCGATTCAGTCCAAAGCGTGCGGCGCGTTGACAGAAATAAAAGTAAAATTCAAGAACAACGCGATTTACACTGTGAAAACAAGCCAACTTAGTGTGAATACTCGAAGTAAGTGATGAACTTATAGCATCCCGGCGAGCTTTCCATCATTCCGTAGCCTATACCAAAAAAAAAAGAAAAAGAAACAGACTAACCTCAGTTTTCGTAAACATATCCAAAGCGTTCAGTAATAATCCACATTACATTCCCAAAAGGCTCTATATGTGTGGTCCAATCCACTAAATAACGTTTTTTCGCGGTCTTGTGAGGATGTTGTGCCCGCGTGCACTTGTCTCGTTCCGTGCTCGCTTGCAGTTACAGAGAGCCGCGCGCTCAGAGATACTGTTGGACAATCACGAGATTTCCACACACGCGCCGCGCGACCCCGCCTTCATCTTACTGCGAGGCTCGCGCCATTTAAAGGTGTAGTAAAATCTGAGAGAAAACTTATTTTTGAAGCGATAGGTAGCCTACATTAACATGTGGAAAGGGACACGCAATGTCTATGATATTGTCGTGTTTGCTACCTGTGAGCATATATGGCTTTCAATATGGCTCTCAGCCTGACTTTCACTCTCTCCCTCTCTGCATGCTCATGTCTGTTTTTTTTTTTTAAACTGCATATATGCTCCCAAAATGTACTCATGCAGGCGGTCAAGGCAGAGATGGTGAGGAGAGTTTGTTCTTGTTTCAGCACACATCTGTTTATATTATCCAATGTAGTCTCCATGTATGTATGTGTGGTTGTTGGAATTCAGCCCAGAAGGAGATCTGGATTTAGACTCATTTTTAGATGGACTTGTTTTTCTCTTTGTCTTACATTTCTATATGATGTAATGTATATTCTTACTGGTCAATCATTACACCACCCCTTGACAATGTATAAAAGAATGCAGAAAATAAAGCTGAAGAAGTTTTGCGAACTGAGATCATCTCCATGTTCATGACTCTTCCCATGGGAGATATAGATATAATCTAACACTTACATCTGTGGATCCTTGTTGTCCCCTCGAAAATGTACCTTCTAAAGATTACAGTCATTCTCTCCTCCCAAAGGGGCTGGAATAAATATAAAAATGAAAAGTAGCCTATTTAGGTCTATTATTTCGCAACATTACCTGCAAATAATGCGTTGTCAGTGCCTTAATGCGTATATCGTCATGTTTTGCCAGTTTTCAGTATTAAACTTAAAACACTAAACAATTTTATAGTAGGACATTAGAACCAGGCTTTGGCATTTGTGTCAAGAATATCTAAACAAATAATAAAATCTAGTAATTTTATAAATCTACATATGGTCTTTATGGATCCATATTTGAAGAGGTATAACTTTTCACCTTTGACCAATCAGCATTTAATAGATTTAAATATTTTTTTCCACATCTATGAATCTAATCTGACCCCAAAATATGGTATTTTCTATATAGTATCCTCTCACAAATACAGGCAGATTTTTCCCCCCTGTAACAAAGCATTTTACAACCAAATAAAGACATTTTATATAGGGATCTATACAGCCATTGAACCAGAATCAATAAATTCATGAGTTTTTTAATGATACACTGCTGTCCATGGTGCTGAACTTTACCATAAACACAACTGCTATGCAAAAGCTGCACTTTGAACCAAGTGGGGGTCAAGCGTTCAGTGGAGATGTATTTTGACTTAAAGAGTATAAAGCTATTTTCCAAATAGTTTGCTACTTGGGACGCAAGTGAAATCAACACGCTAAAAAAAACTAACGTTGTGATCGATAGGCGTTGACCATGCCATTGATTTGCAGCCCCAATGATCCATCATAGATCCTACAGAATATTGAACGCGTCTCAGAGTTGAATGGATCAAACCTCTCCAGCCTGCAGAGTCAAGCTCATCTGAAGCTGTATGAATACACATTTGATGCAGTGAAGCTATTATGTTGCAATGATGGAATTCTTCTTGTAGCACTTTATCACATGCAGTGCCTGTAAGATGACTATGTTTTGGTGTCATTGACACAATGAGAATGAAAGTTATGCTTCCACTCTTTTGAGTGCCTGTCCATTCCAGTATTCACCAACAGCTAATAGGTCATGAGGCATCTACAAGCCCTGTGTGACAGACTGGCTCTCTTTATCCCCTTCAAGACATTTCAGACACTGCACAAAGACAAGATTTCCAAACCACCCTAACAAACCGCCCCTTCACCTGAAAGCTTGACATATCCCTCTCTCACCACATCCTACCAATTTCCTGTTATTGTTAATACACAACCATGCCAGGTGGCATGTCAGTACTGTTTTTGGTTTCACTTCCTGTGCGCCTGGTCTTATGCAAACTCTATAAATGTGTCTTTATCTTCTGGAGTAAAGGAGATACAGACTAGAGATACGGCCTCCAGCCTGACACTCACAGATATACAAATTTATGTGAAGATATTGATTTAAATACGGATATATATCACACGGATGATGAAGCAAGCCCAGAGAGAATTCAAATCTGTGGAATTGGTGGAGTTTATTGTGAACGATTCATCCATGCATGTTTTTTTTTTTGTTTTTTTTACCTCATAATTTTTCATTAAAATAATACAACTCAATTACATGTCCAACCATTTAATCAGCTTAAGCCACTTATAATCGACTACATTTGCGTGCATAAAAATAGCATTTTTTGTTGCAAGTTGTTGTTGCTTGACAGAGCATGTAAGGCTGTACACAGCTGCATATATGAATGCAGCTTTTATATTAATTCAGCACTATTGACACAGCAGCCTTAACTTGCCCATATAAAAAGAGCAAACTTACCACATACTATATGTAACCTCTCCGGTCCTACTCGCCCCGCTCCAAGCGGGACTCGAACCGATGTCTCTGGCATGGGAGACAGGCGCACTAACAAGGACCCTAAAGATCACAGTCTCTAGCGTCAAGCGTTAGTGCACCTCTTGAGATCAGGGAAGTGAGGTTTACCTCCACAGTTCTCAATATAATAATAAGTTGTTACATTTATATAGCGCTTTTCTATATAGGTACTCAAAGCGCTTTACATTTGAAAGGGGGAGTCTCCTCAACCACCACCATATAGCTGACCTCTGTTACACTCACCCCCTAAACCTCACTCTCATCCGGGTCATGGCACCAATGTAACCCCTGTCTTCCTACTCATCCCACTCCAAATGGGACTCGAACCGACATCTCTAGCATGGGAGTCAGGCGCACTAACAAGTAAGCTAAAGACTTCTGTCACTAACGTCAATTGCTAGTGCACCTCTTGAGATCAGGGGAGTGAGGTTTACATGCACAGTTCTCAATACAGCTGGCCTCCATTACACTCACCCCCTTAACCTCACTCCCACCTGGGTCACGGCACTAATGTAACCCCTCACGTCCTACTCTCCCCAATCTGAGCGGGACACGAACCGGCGTCTCTGGCATGGGAGGCAGGGACGCTAACAAGGACGCTAAAGACTCTAGCGTCAGTCGCTAGTGCGCCTCTTGAAATGTTAGCCACCTGTTGTCATTCAATTTGACTGTCAGGTAGTAGCGGATAATGTGCAGATTACAGAGTCTCTTTAAAAGAGGAGAACAGATGAGAGCCTTTGCACTCACTAACAATTCTGAGTAGATAAACAGTACACCTGTACAGTACTGAATAACATAGACAGAAAGCGAAACCATCTGTTTACTCTCTTAAGAACCGCAAACAACCTACCTGCTAGCTGCTCTGGCATCACCGGTGTGTAAGGAGAGAGTTTACAGGGTGGCATTCTACAGATATTGATTTCAGCAGTTAATTCATAAAGGTCTCAGCTGTTTTTTTTCAATTAAACCTGGAAGCCGCCCGGGTCAAGTGGATCAATGTTGCGCCCGCAGGTATGAGTTCAGAGCAGATTTACTTAGATTGACTAAGTAAACAACATATTGACTGACACACTCACAGTACTGAGCTTCCTGTGTTGTAACTGATGACACAAGCTAAAAAAAAAGCGAGCACCCCGGGAGAGACTGACAGCTCTGTTCTCATATTCTGTTTAACGTCGCTCTGAACGACTGACCTATGGAGTTATCGGTTCCAGGGTTTACTTTTAACCTGGTATTTTTTGCAGTAATACATATTTTTAGTTGCTTTTCTTGGTTTCCATAAAGCGGATGCACCAGCCAAGGTATATTTCTCTCTCTCTCTCTCTCACGCTCTTATTCAAGTTTAGTGTCAGAAGGAAATCAGACAAGCAACACAAGCTTTGTTGTAAAAGGATGATAAGGGAAAAAAGGATAAGTTCAGTCGCTGCATAATGGCTGGCTTTACTATGAAAGACCTCTGTTTGCAAAGCGCATAAGAAAGTCAGGTTTCTGCTCCATGATTTTAAGTCTTAGTCTGCGCAAATCTAAAACCAGCATTTCATAAAATCGGATAGAATAGTAAAGAGCTTCCAGCTGAGGCTTACGGTATGATAATAAACTGTATACACCATCATTTAACCTCCAGGGTGAAGCTGCGTAAAATATGGCGACATAAAACGTCAAACCTCATTAGTTCTTGCACATCACGTGACCACACGCCATAACCTGTGAGAACCAATGAGGTTTGACATTACTGAGGGGCACGTTCAAGCTCAAATCGGTGCGCAACATTTTACTTCCGGTTTCCGGGTTGAACGACATGTTTCCTGGAAACGGTGTGCAACGGGTTTGAGATACGCTTTCTCTTGTTTGGTGGGTGTGTCAAAAATGTCAGCCCAATCAGCAGCAACATGTATGGGTATAGTAACTCGTGGCCTCAAGATAGTAACTCGTGGTCTCAAGATAGTAACTCGTGGCGTGGCCTCAAGACAGTAACTCGTGGCCTCAAGATAGTAACTCGTGGCCTCAAGACAGTAACTCGTGGCCTCAAGATAGTAACTCGTGGCCTCAAGATAGTATCTCGTGGCCTCAAGATAGTATCTCGTGGCCTCAAAATAGTATCTCGTGGCCTCAAGATAGTATCTTGAGGCCACGAGTTACTACCTTGAGGCCACGAGTTACTATCTTGAGGCCACGAGTTTCCAAAAATTTCCACAGTTTCCAAAAATCCCTTCACTCGATTGGGATGTTCTCTTTTATTCTGGAAGGCAAGGGCAGTGACTGTAACATCGAGCGAATTTTAGAGTATAGCTATTAAATACATTTTAATACCGATTTCATCAGGCTCCGAAAATTCTTCAAAAAGAACACAAAGAATGGCCTTCTCAGCTGCCATAGTTTCAACTCTTGCATCATCAGAACTGGGTTCTCTTACGAGAGTATCTCTCGTACTGCGTAATAGCTTTACGCTAGGGGAAAAACTCTTTTCCACGAGATATTGAAGCCAAAAATTATCCTTTTTTATTAATGTAAAACGCTTTGCAGCAGCAAGCAGACATAGGCGAAACAGCTCGCGCGCCTATTGGTTGCTCTTGCGGCAAATGCAGCAGCCTATCGAGAGAGACTCTGCGTGACGTAATGACCATTGGGGGCAATTCGCGCCCGTATCGTCACGTCCCGCCAGAAAGGGCGTGGTCTCACCCTATAAATATGCTCGTTAGGCTGGTACAAGCTGATTTTTATCTCTTCAGCGACGCACACGCATCGCTGGATCCGGAGTGAGAAGCCGCGCCGTCGAAGCAAGCCTTTCAGCGGGACGAGCTCTGGAGTCGCTGGCCTCGCCGCCTTCAACTGCCGTACCTGCTGCGCTTTCCGGCGTTCTATATCCTTTTTATACTCTGTGTATCTTTACTCTGCTGAGAGTGTTTGCTCGCTTACTTGACGCGACTCACACTTCTCTTCACAAAAGAGCTGCGTCTTTTTAAAGATGCCATCCTGTGGCTCGTGCTGCGCCCCGCTCAGCGACGGAGACCGGCACGTCATCTGTGTTTCCTGCCTGGGTGAGGATCACGCGGCTCTCGCGCTCGCTGACGGTGGATGCCCTCATTGCGAGTTTTTGCCTATGGTGACTCTGAGGACTCGCCTGGCATCATTCACCGAGCCTTCACCACAGCCCGCCGTGGTGCCGCGCCGCAAGAAGCGCCGCGCCCAGCGCGCTCCCGAGCTTTCTCCAGCCCGCCAAAGCTCGCCGGTTCGCCCGCCAGCTTCGCCGGCTTCGCTCGAGTCGCTCACTGACGGACAACGGCCGCCGCCTGCCGCCGCGTCCGTCCACGAGTTCGACGAACCCACCGAGGCGTGTTCTCTTCTGGCATCCGATAGCGAGGATTGGGCGAGCTCCGTGGACCTCCCCTCCGCTAGCGTTTCCCGCCAGACCACTGGTAAGAGAACCGGCATTGAGACTGAGCTGATGCGTCTGCTCTCTCAGGCCGTGGGAAGCATCGGCCTCGATTGGGAGGCGCCCGCGCAACCGCCGCGCAACAGGCGAGCTCTGTGGACCTCCGCCTTCTGTCCGCGAGTCGTCAAGGAAACGGGCCAGCATCAAGACCGCGAGCCCTAAAAACCGCGGCTAGCTTTCTTTACGTTATAAGAAATCTACCCCGCCCCCCATGGGCGTGCGTCACCGGCAAATGAGAAAAGAGTGTGTTTTAGTCCCCGCCGAGGCCGGACTAATCTCCATTTCTCAAACATTTCTCAGCTCCTAGTTTGAGCGGCTGAAAATGTCATTATTGCAGCAATGAGCCTGTTGTATAACACGCACACCTGCATACAAACGCCGACACACACAAAACTGTGATGACGCTCTCTTATCTGCTTGCGCTAGTGTAGTTCTCCCTGTAGCCCAGTGGCGGAACCCGAAGCCTACGCGCGAGAGACCCGTGTTCGATCCCGGCTCTCGCAGCAGATAAAAATTTAGTCTCGCCGCGGCCAGACTTCCACCGAAACTTTTCGCTCGTTCAGTTCCAGAAAATGCGACTGTTCCAGTGTATTTTGCAGTAAACAAGCTGGTACCACGGCCCGCTTGCCTGCACATAAAGGCCGTTTCCATGGCGACCCAGAAAAATCATGTAATCATTGTATTTCTGGTTTCCGGCCACAGCCGATGGTGTTATAAGTGTAATAAAATGCTCACAGCCCAGTGTTCATTTCTACACACAAACACAGCCCGCCACGGTACAGGGCTCGCACAAATGAAATCGACGCATGTCAATTGTGCATTAAATGTAGTGAATGTGCCCACAACCCAGTGCTCACAACCCAGTGCCCACAAACACTACCACGGTTTCTGTAAAACGAAACCAACACAAGTCTTCCTAGCCTCCTAGGAAATCGACGGTGTTTCAGTCTCGCCGTGGCCAGACTTCCACTGAAATTTTCGCTCGTTCAGTTCCAGAAAATGTGACTGTTCCAGTGTATTTTGCAGTAAGCAAGCCAGTACCATGCCCGCTTGCCTGCACACAAATGCTGTTCCCACGGCGACCCAGATAAATCACATAAATGGTGTATTTTCTGGTATTCCGGCCACAGCCGATGGTGTTATGAGTGTATTGAAAATGCCTACAACCCAGGGCTCATTTCTACACACAAACACAGCCCGCAAAAATGCAGGGCTCGCACAAACAAAATCGCCTCATGTCGATTGTGCACTAAATGTAGTGAATGTGCCTACGTCTCAGTGCCCACAAACACTACACACCACATGTCCCACGGGTTCTGTGAAAACGAAACCAACACGCATTCAGTCAGCTCAGGCCGACGGTGTTTTTCAGTGCAGTAAATGTGCCCGCTGTCCTGCGCCCACATTCACTCACAGACATGTTAAGCCCCACGGGGCTCGCCCCGCTCTCTCTCCCTCAGCAAACTGCTATAAGGGTTTTGAGCGCGGCCAGGCTGCCCGCCGCGATCGGCGCGCCCCCCGCCTCCCACACTGTAAACACAGTGTCTGCGTTACAGCACGCCGGAGCTCTCTTGCCGTCACTATGTCTCGGCCAGAGCCCAGATCTCATTCTACCCCTAGCTATTCACGCGAAAGTGTGGGCACAGCTTCCTGGGGTATCAGAATGGGTGCTAAACACTATAAACAAAGGCTATTCGCTACAGTTCGCTCGACGTCCCCGCCGTTATACGGCGCGCGTCGAGACGACGGTGGAAAACGAAGTATCTCATCTACTTCGAGCCGAGATAGCGAAACTACTGAGCAAAGGTGCTATAGAACCTTTATCTCAAGCTCAGAGCAAAGGGGGCCTACACAGCAGATATTTTCTGGTACCGAAAAAAGATGGAGGTCTCAGACCCATTTTAGATCTGCGACAGCTGAACAGAGCGCTTGTGAAGCGCCAGTTCAGAATGCTTACGACCAGGAAAATCCTCGCGCAAGTGCGCCACGGGGACTGGTTTATGTCAATAGATCTGAAAGACGCCTATTTCCAAATACAAATAGCGTCCCATCACGGGCGATTCTTGAGATTCGCTTTCGAGTGCCAGGCATATCAATACACAGTCCTGCCGTTCGGCCTGTCCCTAGCACCTCGTACATTCACGAAGTGCATGGACGCGGCGCTCGCACCCCTGAGACTTCAGGGCATGCGAGTCCTGAACTACTGGGACGATTGGCTGATTCTAGCTCGATCACGATCGGAGCTCATAGAACACAGGGCCGCATTACTCGAGCACCTCGAGGAGCTGGGCCTCACAGTCAATTGGGCGAAGAGCTCACTGTCTCCCAGTCAGAAAATTTCCTTTCTGGGAACAGTGTTAGACTCGCTATCCATGACGGCACGCCTGTCACCAGAGCGCGGACTAAATATTCAGCGCGTCGCGAAATCCTTCCGCCACGGCTCGATAGTTCCGCTCAAAAGGTTTCAGAAAATGCTGGGGCTGATGGCCTCAGCGGCCTCTGTACTCCAGTGGGGCTTGCTTCGCATGCGCCCACTGCAGATGTGGCTGAAAGCGCGGGTTCCACCCAGGGCATGGACAGCGGGTCTGTTTCGCCTCAGGGTCAACCTACAGTGTGTTTCAGCTCTGGAACCTTGGAAAATAACCGACTGGTATCAGTCAGGTGTGAGTCTGGGGACCGCTTCGAGTGTGAAGGTGGTGTCTACGGACGCCTCCACCTCGGGGTGGGGAGCGCTGCTCGAGGGCAGACCGCTAGCTGGCCTGTGGTCAGAACGGGAAAAGCTCCTTCACATAAACTGCTTGGAGATGATAGCAGTCGACAAAGCGCTACGGCGTTTTTGTCCCCAGGTAACAGGCCACCACGTCTTGGTCCGGTCGGACAACATGTCAGTGGTGGCATACATAAATCGCCAGGGCGGCGTCAGGTCACGAAACCTTCACAGGCTGACGGAACGCCTCCTGGTCTGGGCTCAGCACAGCCTGCTCTCACTGCGAGCAGCGCACGTGCCTGGTCACCTGAATGTGGGACCAGACAGACTGTCCAGGAACGATGTTCAAGCAGGGGAATGGTCGCTGCACCCGCAGACGGTCCAGCTGCTGTGGAAAACGTTCGGCAGAGCACAGGTGGACCTATTCGCGTCCCACGAAAACGCTCATTGCCCGGAGTTTTTCTCGAAAAGCAAGGACGCGCTGGCTCATGTTTGGCCCCGCTGCCCCCTATATGCTTTTCCTCCTGTCTCGCTCCTGCCTCAGGTGTTGGAACGAATCAGGGAGAACGGATGCCCAGTGCTGCTCGTAGCTCCGCTCTGGACAAACCAGACGTGGTTCCCTGCCCTGATGCAGCTGACCAGCACTGCCCCATGGCCTGTACCATTGAGGAGAGACCTCCTCTCTCAGGCGGAGGGCTCGATTTGGCACCCTCGCCCGGAGTTGTGGTCCCTGCACGCATGGGCCATCAACGGGTGCGGGGTTTCGGAAGTGCTTTCCTTCCTTCAAGAGCTACTGGATAAGGGCAGGACCCCATCCACGCTCAAAGTATATGTGGCGGCCATAGCAACGTTTGCAAACCGGTGTCTGGCCAGTCGCTGGGGAAAAACGACTTAGTCGTGCGTTTCCTTAGGGGAGCTCGGAGGCTGAACCCTCCCAGGCCCCCTTCAGTCCCGACGTGGGACCTTTCCACGGTCCTGGAGGCCATGAAAGGCGCCCCGTTCGAGCCAATCCAGCTGGTGGACATGAAACACCTGTAGTTCAAAACAGTGTTTCTCATGGCTCTCGCTTCAGTGAAGCGCATAGGGGACTTGCAGGCGCTTTAAGTAAGCGCGTCGTGTATGGAGTTTGGGCCTAATGACTCGAAGGTCATTCTCAAACCTAAGCACGGGTATGTCCCGAAATCCCTCAATACACCGTTTAGGGCCCAGGTAATTTCCCTGTCCGCCCTTCCGGTTCTCAGTGAGGAGGAGGACGCGAGTCTCCTTTGCCCCGTCAGGGCATTGAGAGCTTATGTGTCACGCTCGTCTGTTTTCAGACAGACGGAGCAGCTTTTCGTTTTGTTTGGCGGGCGTTCCTAGGGACTCGCCGCCTCAAAACAGAGCCTATCCAGATGGATAGTGGATGCCATTGCGCTCGCTTACTCTGCAAAGGGCCTACAGTGCCCCTTGGGTGTCAAAGCGCACTCCACGAGAGGCGTGGCCTCTTCGTGGACTTGGTCGAGCGGGGTTTCCCTGCAAGATATCTGTACGGCCGCGGGCTGGGCCTCGCCGTCTACATTTATAAAATACTATAACCTGGAGGTACCCACCTTACAAGCTAAGCTTTTGGCGGTCTAAAATTCAGTGCTATCTGCCCCGCTGTGCGGCCCAGATGCTGAGTTTACTGCAGCCCCATGAGTGTTGACACACGTATGGCCACCCAGATCAGGCTGAAAGCTTTCACCCTGGCTGCGCGTTTTATTGTCATATGATAGCCCCGCTGGGTGCTTTTTTATAGGGAATGACGCTTCCAGCCTCTCTTCCTCCACTCTATGTGAGTTTATGGTGATTATGCACTACATGAGCCCTGGGCTTCGGCCCTTGGGACTTTGGTGTTGGATCCCTGTACGCACGGCGTGTTGCATTGTGTTCCCCTAGCGTAAAGCTATTACGCAGTACGAGAGATACTCTCGTAAGAGAACGTACTCGGTTACTAGGGGTGTAACGATATTTGAACCGAACCGAAAAACCGCGATACACCACCCACGATACGTATCGCGATACTCTCATGGCGAACCGAACACGCCCCGCCCCCTGCTGCCCCGCCCAGCCCCGGCTCATTGCACCTCATGTGTTATGTGTACACAACGAATACAGGGCTGTTGCCTAACCACCATTAACCACATATAATCGCAATAAGCTCAGTGTTTTGTTACTTTTGATAATAAGCAAGGTGTAATCTTTCAAATTATGTCTATTTGATCACGAAATGTGAACAATAAATGCCGTTTTGGCCCTCTTAGATGTGGCGTGACAGATATCACTGTATGCATGCGGCAGCGCGGAGCGCGATCATCTCTTCCTCAGTTACAGAATAAACATGAATGGACACCCGAAGGTATGTTGAAAGATACAGTATACTTACTGAAAGGCATCATAACTCGTGTAAACACTCAGTCAGTGTTTCAACAGCGGAAATACGTCAATAAAACGCTTAGTTTTTCACATAGCTTTATATTTACCTCAGGCAAGTCATTCAGTGTCCACAGCTTGCTGGTTTGCAACTCTTTCACTAAATAAATGCTATATATTAGCCTATATATTATATTTTACTTAACCTGTTTATGATATCTTGATTATTTAATGTATGTTTAAAATAGTTGTCATGAAAATAACAGCAACTGTGTAAATTATTATATAACAATAACAAATTAGAGTAAAAACATGTTAATGCAAAAATTGCCTTATGTGCAGTTTACATGTTTTCATACAATTTGTTATTTGAGTGTTGATTATTATTATATCATTTAGGCTAAAATTCTAGGCTTGTTAAGCTTTAATGTTATAGTAATGTGCAAGTAAGGGCTGTAGTTTACAGCATTAGCAGATAATTTTGTTATCCTTGAGAAATGTTTACTTGTAATTTAATTAATTTAAAGACAAGGACACAATTTGTTCATTAAAGCACTGTTTAATAAAAAATAAAAGCAATTTTAGCTTTCTAAACCCCCCCACCCCACCGAAATGAACCGAACCGAACCGAGACCTCAAAACCGTGGGACGAACCGAACCGTCAGGTTTGTGTATCGTTACACCCCTATCGGTTACTAACGTAACCTCGGTTCTCTCTAGAGAGGGAACGAGTTCTGCGTATCTTGCCGTGCTTGGAATACGCTCTGGTTCGCTTCAGCGATAAAAACCAGCTTGTACCAGCCTAACGAGCATATTTATAGGGTGAGACCACGCCCTTTCTGGCGGGACGTGATGATACGGGCGCGAATTGCCCCCATTGGTCATTACGTCACGCAGAGTCTCTCTCGATAGGCTGCTGCATTTGCCGCAAGAGCAACCAATAGGCGCGCGAGCTGTTTCGCCTATGTCTGCTTGCTGCTGCAAAGCGTTTTACATTAATAAAAAATTAAGGATAATTTTTGGCTTCAATATCTCGTGAAAAAGAGTTTTTCCCCTAGCGCAAAGCTATTACGCAGTACGAGAGATACTCTCGTAAGAGAACCGAGGTTACGTTAGTAACCGAGTACGTTTTACATTAATAAAAAATTAAGGATAATTTTTGGCTTCAATATCTCGTGGAAAAGAGTTTTTCCCCTAGCGTAAAGCTATTACGCAGTACTCGTTCCCTCTCTAGAGAGAACCGAGGTTACGTTAGTAACCGAGTACGTTTTCAACGCACCAACGTTTCAGTTTAAAAAACGTTTTGCAACTTTTTGTCGGGGCTGAGCGCAGCCCTGATATGCTCAAAAGTCTAAGCCATGCTAAAGTCTTATTTAAAGTCATGTGACCAAAGATTTCAAAATTATTTAATATATATATATATATATATATTTATCAAACATATAGATTTGAAGGCAGAAGGTTTAAAAGAATATGGAGCCAAAAATAAAAATGAACACTGTAGGCTATATCAGCTTTGTGTAAGACAGAACAGCCAGAATGCCATTAAGAAAAAAAGAGATACAGCGTAGGGAGAGAAAATCTGACGGACTGAAACAAAGAGAGAGATAGAAAAAAGGAGCGATAACACATTGAGTCACTGGAGCATCCACTGACATTTCCTCTGAGATTCCCACATTCATCAAGCAAGATCTCCATATCGCACATCTCTCTCTTTTTCTCTCACTGTGATCAACAGTCTGAGAGCATCTGCTCAACCCCTCCACTCTGGAGCTGTGGTGGAGAATCAGCCCATGTTCACATTTATAGCCTAACTTACTCAACCATTGTTATCTCAAACCACAGCCTCACCTGTTCGATTTTTTTAGACCCAAGACTACACACACATGCACAAACACAATCACTTCCAACGGTTTGATAAGACTCTAAATTAATAGTGAAAACACGCTGTCACAAGCCCAAAGGTTCCCATCTGGCATACTGAGCTCAACTTGTTTTATATACCAGAAAGCAGACCTGCTAATGATGCCTTTATTTGGCTTCTGAAACTTGCTGACATCAAATCAGTCCCGAGTCACTGCTGCCTACCCTTTCATTTTGAAAGAGCAATGCTTCAGTTTTCATTTAAAACATTATAATTACATCATTAATTGAATGTTTGTGCTCCAACATGTGGTGCTTAAACAGTTTTGTGTTAGTTAGTTTTGTAGAATATTTTGATGAAGTTGAATGTAAATTAAGCATAATCAATGTAATTATAGCCATTTTATTCTACAATTATGTCTGATGGTCAAGCATATTCCTACTGTGTGTGTCTGTGATGCCTGTGTAGGAATGGAATGTGCTCACATAAACTGAGTCTCCTGTTTCGACACTAGAGAAAATAAATGGGCGCCTCCATAGAGGTTTCCGATCATCTTCTTAAAAAACAGACTGGAGGCACAGAACAAAATGGTAAAATATTATTTATCATATTATACCATTTTGTTCTGTGGCTCCAGTCTGCTGTTTTTTTAAAAAAGTGGACAGGAAACCTACATAGTGGTGACATCTATGGGACGTATTTGCCAGGTAGATCATATGAAAGCAAGTACAAACCCAGATGCTACAGATGTTCTGCAGTCATCTTGGCTTTGTTATCTCCACAAATAAGGTCTAAGTTTTGGCATCTGGAACTCAGTGACTTGAGGGATTTCTTGCTAAGTCCAGCTTGTGTTCTGATCTCATTCCACCTTCCTCAATTCCTGATCTTTCTCTAATTTTACAATACATACGTACATACAATACAACTCAATTCCTGACTTCAAAATTCTTCTTCCGCAAACCCATAACGCCCCTGTTTCCCTCCACCACATACTGCAATATTACATTTATATAATATTAATATACAAATATTTTATTAATATTTGTCTACTTTTTCAGTAAAAATATATCAAAAAATTCTTACAACAAGGTACATTTAGGATAGTTTGCCCAAAAAAGAAAATTCACCCTTGTCATTCCAAACCTGTTTGTTTTGTGGAAGGTTTTTTTTTTTTTTTTTGTAGCACCAGTATTGTCTTCTCCAAACATTCTTTCATATACACTGTAAAAAAGTTGCTGCCTTAATTTTTTAAGTACAATCAACTTGGATGTTTAAGTAATTTAAACTACACTAAACTGACTTGTTGAAATTGATTGAATCTCATACAAGTTAAAAAATTGCTTCTTTTGATGACTTAAAGCAATGTAAAAACATATGTTGTCATAACTTATTGATCATATAATTTCTTACAGTGTCAATTGAGCCACACGTATTGCGGGAAGTTCTCTCTCACCTTTTTTTTTTCTGTCCAAAGAATAGGCATTGTCTGGGTTCTGGGAATGCAGACATTATCAAAGTCTCATTTCCTTGATGTCGGGTGGCTCATTACTCGCCCTGACATCATAAGTGCATTAGCATAGACGCGTCCTGTCCCTAGACCGGTCCAACTTCCATTACATTTCCCAGAGCTGATTCTATAGAGATTATCTCACTCTAGGTACTTCTGTCTCTCTGAATCTGTGATCAGAGTTCCTCCCCCTATCCCCCGCCTGTCTGCCAGTCTCTGAAAACTCCTTCTCCATCTGATTCTCTCCTCGAAGTCACGCTCGAGTTTTAACCTTTGGTCAAATGCGTTTCTGGGAAATGGATGAGATGATTTCGAATTGTTCTTTCATTGCAAAACTGTAAACAATAAGTGAGCGTAATGCAGTTTCACATTGTTCTACAGCAGCGGTGGATGTTTCATCTTGGGTTCCTGAGTGCTTCGTTCTCCCACCTCCACTCTAATTACTGTGATTACACTGCCATCTTTAAAAGTCTTCATTGGCTCATTCCTCAACATGACCATTTATTTTCGAGCCAAGAAGAACTTATCTATGTCGAGCCGATTCTGCTTGCTTTAAATAGAAGTGTAGAGCCACAAGGGTAGAGGAATGGCACAGGAAAAACATTGTTGCCTATATATTGCCATTTCTGCTTCAGATGAGCCTTGTTCATTCATCTTACTGCAAGATTTAAATATGCTGTTCAGACAGATACATTTTTAATAGTCCGTACTTCACAATCTAAACAAATCCAAAAATGTATGATCATTAAGTTATGACAATATTTTTACATTGCTTTAACTCTTCAAAATAAGTTAAGCAATTTTCAACATTTTTAAATAAGCTATACAAGATTTGTTTTTAAGTTCATGTAATTTAAATTAAACATCCGTATAACTTAAACATCCAATTTGATTTTACTTAAAATTTTAAGAACTGTAAAAAATTATATGATCAATAAGTTATGACAATATGTGTTTTTACATTGCTTTAACATCAAAATAAGTTAAACAATTTTCAACTTTGTTATACAAGATTCAAATCAGTTTAATACAATTTAAGTTAAAATGACTTAAACATCCAAGTTGATTGTACTTAAAAAAATTAAGGCAGCAACTTTTTTCTTTTCTTTTTTTCCCTTTTTTTACAGATAATGAGGGTGATTTCTTGCCATCTTTTAAGTTTGAGAGTATCACACAATGCGCAAGCGAACAGGATGTTACCATGAAATTTGGCCCGGTAAACTTAACTCCATTGTAAAAGCTTTAAAAGCACATCCCGTACGCACGACCTCCATTATAAAATAAATGATGCTGAGTGGAAATGCAGAGAGCAGCCCACACAAAAGCAGGTCGGGACGTTTTCTCGTCCACTGCGTCACGATGTTGACTTACAGTCGTGAGCGCCTCGACCCCACCGGCAGCTAAGTGCACAATCATGTTATAATCACACAAGTGTTTGTCCACGAAAATACTCCACGATACAAAAATACACGGAGAGAATGCATTCAAAACAGCACTGAGGTCTTAATTGCAAAGAGTGAATGGAAATCTTTGCAGAACAAAAAAAAAAAGGTTATTTGTTTCCAAATAACATCAGGTTTTAGGTGACAACTGGAATCAGGATTTAGTCAGGCATATTCTAGGATATAACAACATGAGAAAGCATCCTTAATAAATAAAAAAATCTTAGCAAAGCGAGACAATGAAAGCACATTAATGGCCAGGAAATTACATACAGAGGTTGAGCAAATAGCGCTTTCTATTGACTCAAGTTCGGCAGCTGCAGAACCAACAATGGGCAGTATTGTTCATTTGTAAATCTTATTTGAACAGTCGAGGTGGGTGGTGGTGGTGGTGGTGGTGGTTTTCTTTCACCCACATTACCATTCACAAATCCATACAGTCAAACATTTTTCATGTGATTGTTAAAGAAACTGTTTAAGTGACCACTCGGACTACAAAATCTTTTCAAAAATATCAGTTTACACTTCATTTGAAGGTTTAATGGATATCCTAAAGATGACAAATTCATGATCCCATTGGGACCAGTGGTCTATTGTATCTGTCAGAACAGGCTATAGCCTTCTCTAGAGACCCCTTATCTTCCATGTAAACATATGATGGCAGAAGGTCATGCACACATACACATATAGGCTACACAAATATCCAGCTGTCAGCCCTTTCACTGCAATGAAAGATTGATATTGCTTGTTTAAATTAAGATTTGCTCAAATGAATTAAAGTCCTTTTTGGTCTTTCGGCATCGTAAGAACAGCTACACACATCGATATAGCAGAGGTATAATGTGTCACTGCATCTTGGCCTGTGCGTTTAAGGGCAGGAATATCCACATCAATAATACATGGCAACGTTATGCAACAAGAATACCTGATGACAGCAGTTGTCTATGCCAGAGCCGGAAAGTGAGATGCTCTGCACAGCGAATATGCCATTTTCAATACACAGAAACAACAGAAATGACCAATTAGGAGCATGAAAATGAAACAACATTGCTTTCATGTGGGAAGCAAGTTACATATGAATGGAAGGTACTATAATGTCAATGAAAAGTTTTAGATTTAGTTTTAAATGATATTCATTTTTCTACATTCACATTTACGTCAATGATGAGTCACCGGCTTTTAAATAGAAACCTATTCAATCACCGCAGCGTTAAAGCTGATTAGCATTACTTATGCTTTTTTGTAGGATCATGTTACTCATAATCAGGGTGACATTTTTTCTTTAGTGCAATGGAAATAGCATTGCACTACAGTACAATAAAAACCTAATTTATTAGAATATAAATATAATATTACGATTATTTTTCATTTACAAAACATATTTCTGTTAAACCCCCATGCTGTATGAGATGCAGGCTACTAGATAATACAACTATGTTATCTTTTTTCTTGGTTATGCGAAATGTATAGAAAATATTATGGAAACTTTCCATTTTAAATTTGAACGTTACTTTTTGAATATTCTCTGAATGTGGTAACATTTAAAAAAAAAAATTTGGGAGCACATTACAATAAGGTCTCATTAGCTAATGCATTAGTTATTAACAAACTATGAGCAATATATTTTTACTACCTTTGTTGATGTTAGTGAAGCTGTCGCGAAGCTGAAGGTGGTTGCCTCCGGAAAATGCATTCAAATAATTTAACGCACAGCTAGCCATGGATTATCCTGCTTATATGGTCATTTGCCAGCATTGACAACTTAAAGCTGTTATTGATGTTTGCAGCGCAATATTTGACCGGAAGGATTAAAATTACGGTTATTTTCATCAGTTACGGCTCATCAGATTTAGCATTCTGCCCGTTTTGAATCAGTCACAGAGATAAAGTAGGCTACTGAGAAAGATTACATTTATTTGAATGAATTATAGTATTTATTTTAATTAATTATCGAGAGAGAGAGAGAGAGAAGTGTGTGAATCACCTGCGTCTGTTCACATCTCTTTCTATTAACAACAAGGTGAGTTTAATTACTTAAAAACCAGCGATGTAACCCCCTCATTGCCTAAAAATATAATGTAACAATTCAGCTATTTTATTAATAAAAGATACGTTTTTGCGTTACTATGTGCACAGCGTGATCTCCGAAATATAGAAATGTATCTGGTCTGCTGTTGTTCATAATACCAGCAGACATAATGTATAACCAGGAAGTTGTCATGTCGCCAGAAATACTGCGTTCACACCATGTCGTAATTACTGGTCTCAAGATGACAACACTTGACGTCCTTTTCAGAACTGTTCACGTCACGGACTTGGAATTATGTGTTTCTATGGCACCACTATTGACGCCTAAATGAATATGCATTGGTCAGGTGGTACAGTGGGTCACATGGTACAAGTAGGAGCTCTCAGAAAATTCCCATTTCACAGGCTGTAATTACGAGCTCTATACGAGGATGCGAATGCATTTTACAAGTTTAAAAACCTCGTAATTATGGAAATTAAAACATGGCGTGAACGCATATTAGAAATATCAGCGTTCCAAATGTGTAGTGAGTCAGGGTCCTTATCAGTGGCCAATTTGTGTACACGAAATAGGCTACTGATTCACGGCCTATGAAGCTAGGGAGCTGATTGAGACGCACCCAAAGAGAACCTTGCCAGAAAGTTAGCTGGGATTCAGGTGGAAAGGCCTCAGTACTGCCAGATCACATGAAGAGAGGAAAAAAAGCAAATATATGGACAGATGAAACAAACAAAAAATTGCTTTTTGGCAGCAAACACTTAATATGGGTTTGGTTCACACAGGGATAAAAAAGTACCCCATGTGTAAAATGAAACACTCTGCTGTATCTTTAATGCTGTGGGGAACTAATTTTCTGCCAGAGGTCCTGGACATCTTGTTCAGATACGTGGCATCATGGATTCGATCAAATACCAACAGATAAAAAATCAAAACCTGACAGCCTCTGCTAGAAATCTTATAACGGGCCATGTTTGAATCTTCCAACAGGACAGTGATCCAAAAACAAACATCAAAATCAAAACAAAAATAGGTCACTGAGCACAAAACCAAGCATCTGCAATGGCCATTCCAGTCCCTGACCTAAACCCTATAGAAAATGAGTGGAGTGAACTGAAGAGAAGAAGCGCCAACATGGATCTAGGAATCTGAAGGATCTGGAGAGATTCTGTATGGAGGAATGGTCTCTGATCTCTTGTCAGATGTTCTCCAAACTCATCAGGCATTACATGAGAAGGCTCAGAGCTGTTATCTTGGAAAAAGGAGGTTGCAAAAAGTATTTAATAAAAAGGGGGCAAATAATTGTTCCCAATGTGTTTTGGATAAAAACATTTCATAATGTGATTTTCCCCCGACTTTCAATTATTTTACTTCAATAAAAGGTTAGATTTAAAAAAAAAAAAAATATATATATATATATATATATATATATATATATATATATCAAAAGGATAAACAATGCAGATCTATTTTTTTACAGCCATCTTTGATCATATTTACCAAGGGGGCAAATAATTCTGACCAGCATTGTATATATATATCCATATATACAGTATATATGCATATTGCGCAAAACAAGCCCAGGCTGCAAAAACATCACTGTATTAAGTTCATATATTTTAAATGTACGTTTAGCAGACGCTTTTATCGAAAGTGACTTACAGAAGAAGAACAAAGCATTCATCAAACAGTTGAATGACAATCGTTGTAGTACACAATGCCAGGTTTATTAGACAACTAGATTAGGAAACCAGCTAGGGAAGAGAAGAAATCCAAATGTGTGTGTGTGTGTTTGTTTGTTTGTTTGTTTGTTTGTGTGTGTATGCGTGTTGCATTGGTTTAAGAGTGTAAGGTCATTAAGTGCTTGCGGAGGAGTGCTGCTTCTTAAAAGATGTGATGTTCTCAGCAGTTCGGGTGGAGGTTGCCATGCAGCTAATTCTACCAGAGAGGAACAGAGAGAGTGAAGGTTTTGGAGAGTGACTTTTTGCCTCATTGTAAGGGAACAACAAGACGTAAGCTGAAGAGATCACCCTGAGCAGTTTGTAACTTGATGAAAACTACATCTGACCTGACCAGCATCTGAAATCTCACCCCTGGTGCTTCCAGGGTCAGGGACTCCAGAACCTCCCATTCAAAAACCAATGGGATGAGAGTGTAAACAAAGAAGACAAGCAAATCTATTGCAACACTAATAAAAGAAACATTATTTCAACAATGCATGATGGGACTGTAGGACGAGTTAAATGAAATGTCAGGTTCGATGCGTGACTAAATCTAGCTCATAATGGGCTTCTGGGTAAAATGGGGATGTGAGTTAATCAATGTCCAACTGTTGGAGAGAACCGCAGACGCATTCCACTTCTCAACATAAATAACATTGTCTTTGCATTCTCACTCGACGCTCCGGAGCAATAAAGCATAGTAGACAAAGATCAATGAGGGATCATTTTCCTCTCGTCTTCCTTCATTGCTCATTGTTGCTTGGTTTTGTCAATATATATATATATATTGATTATGCATACTCTCCCTGCTGCCTCTTTTATAAAGTATGACTGCACAATGGATCATTCACTCTGTACTTTGGAAGAAATGATTGAAAACGATGTTAAAGATACCAGAGGATGCACATTTGAGTGTTTTGAGTATTTGAAATCATATAAATTCTTAGGTGTATATATATATATATATATATATATATATATATATATATATATATATATATTACTGGTTTTGAGTACTCAAAAAAAGTTTTAAAAGTATTTGATTATCTTATCTTTAAAAGCACTTTGAATTCTCAAAACATTCTAATGGGTAGAGATAAATAAATACTTGTAATACTCTCTGAGCATTTATTACTCCAGTACAGTATTCCAAGGGGTGTTTTAAAGGTTTTATCTATCTTCCTTTCTGTCTCTTTCTGTTACTTTTGCCACCGACCGGAGATTCAGGAGTTTGTTTCTTCATTCAGTAATAGCTCTGAAGTTATTTGAGACCCACCCTTTGTTTTACGATGGAGAGGACTCCCAAGAGACTGACTTGCAAACATACAGTAAATGTAGGCCGAAGCAGTCACGCTGCCAGCATAGAGGTGTGAAGTGAGAGCTTTTAGAAAGGTGTGAATGATTGTTCGACTTGAACTGTACCATAGAGATATTGATGTGACTCTGAAAACTACACTCTTCCCTGTGGATTAACACATTTCGGTGCATTAAAACAGCTGTAATGACAACTTTAGGTTACAACAAACACACTCTCATACTCAAAAGTAGTAGTTAAATGTGCTGCACATGACAGAATTCCCAGCGCAAAACCTGATCAAAACTAAAATCATGATCTGAGCTCTTGGAAAATGTTTCACTACTGTAAAATGGATAGTCCAGACAAAAATGAAAATTTGCTCATGTCATTTCAAATCCGGAATTCCTGTCTGAACACATGACAAGTGAAGAGGGGTTGATGTTATAAAATCTAATATTAGTCAAATTTCTTACCAGAAGTTCATAAGAGGTAAATAAACGATGACACAACTTTAATTTCCGGAGGATTTGTCCCTTTAAAATCACTCCGTAAGTAGGTTCAATTCTGCAGGTATCGATTCTGAATGCCACTGCGGCTTATCTCTAAATCATTTCAGTTTGAATTAAAATGACTAGACTTTAGATCTTTATTCTTCATCCAGCAAACCCAAACCAGGCTCTCCATTTTTCTACATCACCTCTAAACTTTCTCATAAAAACAGTGTACATCTGGAGATGAATTAAAATTATATTTCCAACGGCTAAACCAGTGGAAAAGTGCTTTTGGGAGCACAAATTCTCTTACATAAGACAACATTGGCATGTTTTTGAAGCAGGGCACAATTCTTCGCTGCCTGTTTATTGAAACGGTCTGAGCTTAGCCTGAATCAGTAAGATTAGTATTGATCCTTGCGAGGCAGAGTGGCAGTTAACTAAGAGTGGTCTGACTTGCCTCAAGACTAACTGCACTTTTGTTATCGGTGGACAAATCTCAAGAGCAACTCACAGACAATGTGTTTCATCTAAGCCTAATTAATGATTGTGTGCTTCATTTACAGGGCTTTGCATAAGCAAGCTCTTCTTTAATTACACCAGACGATCAATGCAAGGATGAGAAGAGGCCTGGCGAGACAAGCACCTGCTAACGATTGGCATGTTGTGCCGCTCGCTCGTATTCTTTAGACACTTTTTTTTGTCAATTATTGTTATATGAATATTATTGCTATAGATACAGGATACAGAGGCAACATGAATGTCATTGCATACAGTAAGGGGGCCAAAAGTGAAGATTTTGTAAGCATTTTGCATAATTGTGCTTGAAGTCAAATGTATTATTTGTGATGATAACGCAATGAATATATATATATATATATATATATATATTTAAAAATCTGGCTTAAAGGGATAGTTCACCCAAAAATGAAAATTCTGTCAAGATATTTTGAAGAATATGGGTAAGCAAACCGTTGATGAGCCCCAATTGACTTCCATAGTAGGAAAACAATACTATGGAAGTCAATGGGGTCCATCAATGTTTGGTTACTGACATTTTTCAAAATATCTTCTTTTGTGTTCAGCAGAAGAAAGAAATTCATACAGGTTTGGAACAACTTGAGGGTGAGTAAATGATGACAGAATTTTCATTTTTGGGTGAACTATCCCTTTAAGTGTCTAAAGTGTTTATGCATTTTGAACTGATATAGTTGCCATCCTGCAGATGACAAGACAAGCCAGCCCATTGTAGCAGTCTGAATAAAGTATAAAATGGATAATAATCATAAAAGCATACCATTTTTGAACTTGCACAATATCATATTTAACAGTGTCAGAAAGGTGATGAACTTCTAATATTGTTTTCATTGCCCTAATATACGTTTGACTGCCAAATGCTAAAAAAATAGTTTGAACTTCTCACATTCAAACAGGAGGTGAATACGTACACACGCAATAAGGTCATTCACTTCTGGTCTGTTTCCAAAGCAACAGTAAAGCCATTTTTTTTGCGATTACAGAAATTTAATCTCTGAATAAATATGTTTTGGCCGTTTCATCAGAGTTGGTCTTATGGGGAAATTATGAGTGTCTAAGAGGGCCTGCAAACGGCATGCTTGCTGTACAAAATCGCCATGTTCTCCTCTAATGGAATTTCACAGTATTAAATGAACTCATTTCCCGCTGCAGCCAGAGAACGCAGAGGAGCAGCATACATGCCCACTGGATTTATTGTTCTTTGGTCATGCACACTTCTTTCCACTCTCTTTGGTCTTTTTTTATCCTTTCTCTTCATTTTTTTCCCTGCATTCCATGAACTATTTCCAGACGTTGGTGAGGCCTTGTGCATGAGAGGATGCAACTGAAGCCATGCTTATACATATGAACAAATAATGCAAAAAATATAGAAAGGTTTGTCTGTACGAACAGTGCTCAGGGTCTGGTAATCAAAGGGTTGTAATTTTGAACCCCAACAACTAAATAATATATACAGGGTTGGTTTTGATAATTGATTGTAACTTTAAACCACTGCTGTGTCCGAAATCAAATACACCCCTACAGTACATCCGGAAACAGTACGCCAAAATTGCATAGTATTCGAAAAACAGTTGGCGAAAAGTCCCCGGATGACCAACTACGTCCGGCGAGATTCTGAAGTGCGCATTCGATGGACACTTTACAATCCCATGAGGCCAAGGAAGGGGATTTATCAATGGAGGTGAAGTGACAAAACTGACGTTGTTAGGTCACGTGACAGTAACAACATGGTGGATGTAGTACGTCCGAATTACAATCATACTACCCACATTAATATAACGTACTTTTTTAAATGGTCAAGTTCAAATTCAAATGTAGTACCTACTCAGTACACGATTTCGGACACACTGCACGTCTGTTTAAATAAATACAGATTAGAGGTGGGTGATATACCGGTAGACTTTGGACTATCGTCTCTATCGCGGTTGTGCTCACATGACGTATCCTACCTGTGCTACGCGTTCACAAAATCGTATAGTTTTCATGCGTTTTTAAGCCTTGTGGTTTAAAAACAAGTAGTTTTAAATCGTTCACCTGCAATAAGCAGTGAAATAGGACTCATTGTGGCACATGTGCGCGCTGTCTGAGGTGGTTTCTGAGCGCTGTGAGAGACGTGCACATGAGTCTTGAACTGAGCTGTTTTTGGTGCCTTATTGGTCTTGAACGGTCAAATACACACTCGTATGTCAAAATGCCCGTCTTTGCCAGTATCCTTGTAAACACAGTTGTTTATGTCTTAAATGAACGTAAACAGTTGAGAAAGAAAGTATGTGTATCAGTAGGCTATATTAGATAAGTGTATTCGGTCTTAAAGTGACAACAGCCTAATAAACCTGCTGCTGTATATGTGTCATTTAATTTGAATCTCATTGCTCTTGACTGAATCTCTTTTGTAACTTTAATAAGTATAAATATATTTAATTTACACAATGAATACTATGCAGTGTTTTTGTACATTTGATTACTTTATTCAATTTATGTAGTATTTCTATATAGGCCTAGTGCTTGAAGTTTTTCAGGTAGGTCTATTTCATTTGTTCTATAGTTTTATTTTATTTCTAGTGCTTAACGTTTTTAAGGTAGGTTTAATTCATTTGTGTCTGTTCTATTGTAGTTTTTTTAACCTATTGTTTGTAATTAGTTTCTTTGTTCATATTTTACTAATTTATCTCTGACTGTTTACTTGTCTTCAGTGAGCTTGACAGTTTTTTTTTAACCTAACCTAACCTTTTAAGTTATGTTAGTATTAGTTTTTTTTTTTGTGATATTGAAATCGGTGATGATGAGATTTTTGAAATTTCCATGGTATCAAAAATATTCAAATAAAAACTTTATTTAAAGCAAAAATAACTACAGTATATTGTGATATATATCATTATCGTGAAATAACATTATTTATATAATATTTTTCGTCATATAGCCTGTCCCTATTACAGATCTTTATTGTCTTGGTCAAATTAAAGTTATAATAATAATAATGATAAAATTGTAGACTATACATTAGTGGTGTCAATTCGATTAACCACATCTAATGTAAACGTTTGTGCGTGTGTATGTGTATACACACACAGAATATACATTTACAAACTTTTATAGATGTGATTAATCATATTTATTGATTTGACAGCAGTACTATACACACACACACACACACACACACACACACACACACACACACACACACACACACACACACACACACACACACACACACACACACACACACACACACACACACACACACACACACACACACACACACACACATATATATATATATATATATAAACATTCCTAACAACATAAACTACGGAAATATGCGGAGACGGATTGGAAGAGTGCAGTGAGGTAAGCAGTGTTTTCTTTACCTGGAGCATTGTGACTGGCAGGATTACATGAATATCTTCCTCCCAGAGTTTCCTTGGGAACCCCATATAAAAGATATCTGACATCTGAAACATTCAGAGGGACTATGGATCCCCTCGGGTAACACACACAAACACACACACACACACACACACACACACCAACCTCACCTGATGGAATAATAGTTTGCGATGAGAAAAGTTAAGGCTGCATAAGAGCAAATGAAGATAATCCCAGGGGAAAATTATTCTTTGGGAGAGCAGTAATCTCCATCTCAAATGCTGAGTTTTACCATGCGGACAGCCAGAAGAAAAGTGGCTCCATCCAAGCC
The DNA here is from genome assembly GCF_029890125.1 of Rhinichthys klamathensis goyatoka. NCBI lineage: Eukaryota > Metazoa > Chordata > Actinopteri > Cypriniformes > Leuciscidae > Rhinichthys > Rhinichthys klamathensis. The sequence continues at coordinate 2,441,133 of NW_026606778.1, forward strand.
TGCATTGCAATCCAGAATCTATAATATTGCACTAAAGAAGAGCCAAATTGGAGGGAAAAAATGTAATGTGATTTTCCATTAGCAGATTAAAAATGTCTTTCATGGCTGCCGTTCCTCTTAAATCTATAGCCACGCTTAAACCACTGTGTCTCGGCCCAACCTAAAAATGTCAGGAATACCAGCCATGCAAGTGTGCTTTCCTTTTCCTATGAAGCAGATGATTTAAAAGTGATTTTCTCAAGTAAACTACACCCTCATTGAGACACAAAATGTCTCTTTCCAAATTGTTGGATGAACTGAGAAGAAAAAAAAACATAAAAATGTTACAAAATGTACATTAAGGCTTTCTCATAAATGTATTTATATTGATACTACACAACGGCTTTAACTCCTGATAATACAAGCAAAGGCTGCCAAATATGGATGTCCCATTTCAGGTTGGCCCTGATCCATCCTCTAATCCATAACAGGAATTAAGCAGGTTAACAGCAATGCAGTGATACAAACACCTGAGCATTTAGGAGCAGTCCAGCTTCAGTCTGGCATAAGAGCAAGGTCAAGGTCAAAATACAAAATACATACACCTTGCCGATTCTGCAAAATCACTGAAAGGGTTCATATTTGCAAAAGATGCTGGAAAACAAGTAATTTGCATGATCTAGAGGATTTTTTAAAAGGACACACAGATCATCCAACAACAGTTTCAACAGAATCAAGCTTTTGAACAGGATCATTTTTATAAATATTATAAGCTATTATTTTGTCTTGTGGACTATAACGATCTGTTATGTTAGAAATCTTATTCAGGACAGTACATTAAAAAAATAGCGTGTATTTTTTATGATCCTTCTTATTTTGTCAATTAAATCATTTTGCAGATTGTGCAAGGTGTATGTAAACTTTTGACTGTAAACTGTATATGTACAGATAGACATAAATAAATACAAATTTTGGACAGACATGACAAAACTAAGGAGCATGTCACGAGTGTGATGTTTTGGTAGTGTAGGATAAAAAAAAGACTTTTGGTTAATGCAAATCCACGGCACTTTAGTACAAAGACTTCACAACACTACGTAAAACGGGTACTCAAGGTGGACACAATTTTTATGCTGGCTGTGAGGAAATCTCCATATTTGCAGTAGATAAAAGCAGCATCAGGTACAGTGGTGTAAGTGTACTACCACTTCATTCATCCGTAGGGAAGTAAAGGGATTACATTCTGCAATGTGGGGCAATTGATTGTGACATTTAATTTACTTCCTATGCCTTATTTCTTCTCCTCACTAAACCCCAGAAACAAATCCGCGTATACTATAATAACTTGACACATGACATCAGTCCACCATTCTTCTTTTTTTTCACACGTTTTATTTGTATTTAAAAAAATATATATTTGCACAAGATGATGATGAAGCCTCACTGACAAAAAAAAAAAAGCGCCATGTATAGTCAATATGGTTTATGCACTTTTTTTTTCTTCTTTTTTTTTTTAAATTTTGGTATTAGTAATTTAATTTTAGAAATTACGCTGTTTATTTTTTGGTCATTTTTTAAAAAATGAAAAAAATCTATATAGTGATATACTAAATGCCAGCGTTTGCTTGTTACAGTATACATTTGCAAACCTTACTGAAGGTAAACCAAAAAGACACACCTGAAGCTGAACTTCTACTTCTCCGGTCACCTTACAGCAATGCTGGGCGTCTTTTTGTACCCACTGGAGGCTTCAGACCTATTACCAGAGTGATTACATTTGGCAGCTCCAGCCTCAGCTTTTTGATCAAGATGGATGGATTTTTTTATTCTGGGCAGACACAGGCTTAACGTTGGCTCTGGGTTTGCCTATAGAGGTCGAGTCTAATTAAGAGATGGAAAGAAAGTGATAAGGAAAAAGCAGCCATTGTCCATTTCTGACTCAGCAGAGAGAGATTTTCCAATTCTGACTCAGGAGATGGAAAGCATAAGCAGAGGAGGAGGAGGAGGGATTGAGACAACAGTACATCAGTTTCTCGTGTTAGAAACAAAAGATGATAACAGCGTAATTCCTCAGAAACATTGTTCATTTTGTCAACGAAACTACAGATGAAAATGTTTATAATGATACAAAGAGGAGCTTAAAAGCGCAACAATTGAGCAATTTCATTAAAACATAATACTGGCGAAGATATGAGAAGAAAATAATGATTTATAACATATTAAGAATGCACTTTGTTTTAAGAAAATTTCTAGAAAGACATGACAAGATTTGATCAAACATAACATGTGTGTCTGTGTGTATACACACACACACACACACACGACAAACAATAACATATCAGATATAAAAGGATAAAACAACAGAGATTGTAAAGATCTAATATAAGGTGACAGAAAAATGTAATAGAGCACTTACGTAATTTGAGTACACCCCATCCGCAGACATGAATAATTACACGTTTGCACGGTTCCTAGTTGCAGTTTGTGCCTGACAGGATTAACTGTGGACACAGTAAATGACACATTATTGTGGATGGTGAAGCTGGGATTCAGCAATTTGGTTTCAGCTGTGCAGCTTGAGCGGAGCGCGCTGTAGAAGAGACTTGTTGAGCAGATAACTGCGTCCATCATCCCATGCTTGGCAGACAGAATCTGCTCTCTAGCCTGAGGGCATTAGTATGGCTGGGTTTGGACTCCCTGGCTGCTGCCTCCAGGCTGTGGGAAGCTGTGTATCTCTGTTTCTTGTTGGGCCTCCAATGGGGTCTAACCTAAAAAAAAAAAAAGCTAACCTGGAAGGGAAGAGCAGGGTGTAATTGAACCAAAACATGCCCTCTGGATAGAGAAATGACTGGCTGTGGATTGAAATAGTCGGTCAAGAAAATCCCACAGATGCTCATTTGGAGTCAGATCTGGGGAATTTAAAGGCCAGAACAACATCTTGAACTCTTCATCATGTTCTTCAAACCATTCCTGAACAATGTGTGCAGTGTGGCAGGGTGCATTATCCTGGTGAATGATGCCACTTCCACCAGGGAACACCATTGCCATGAAGGGTTGTACCTGGTTTAGGGTTGCACATGTCAAATCTATGTCCACAAGAATGGCTGGACCCAAGGTTTCTCAGCAGAACATTGCTCAGAGCATCACACTCCCATACTAATATATATATATATATATATATATATATATAGTAGCTCTTCAAAAAAAAAGAAAAAACATTTCAAAATATCCACAAAATATATAATAGTATACCAATGATACTACACACTGATTAGAATATAGCAAACAAAACATGTGGATTATTTTTATACTTTTTTTTTTTTTTACCCTGACGGTCCCTGGTCACCATATGCTTTTCTTTGTAAAGAAATGATCTGCATGAAGGTTATTCAAAATGTCACCTATTGTGTTCCATGGAAAAATAAAGTCATACGGTTTTGGAACACCATATTATTTTAATTCACTGATTAATTAATTTAATGTGAATGGAATTTACCACAGTAAAAAAAAGAGAAGGAAACCTGCTGAACACAAAAAAAATAAAGCATTAAAACTTATTTATTGATCCAGCACAAAAAATAAACCACAATTTTATTGCTTACTAAAATAAATAAAAAATAGTTTGTTATGCCACAACTTTTACATTAAAACGTTTGAGAGGATTTTGGCAACCAAATCGGAAAAGGAAATCTGAAGGAATGTAAAATAAAGGATTCCATAAAATTCTGCTGAGACGTGACGTGCACACGTCGATGTCACAAGTCTGAGGTATTGCATAATCCAAACTAACACTACTGTGAAAAACATCAGTTAGATACTATGAAGAAGAATAATCATGCACGGAGCATTTGCTCTAACACATACTGCACTAACATGACTGGTTAATCATGTGATCAGTGGCTTTTCAGTGACCTTTTCTTTTAATAGTTAAAAAACGATGATTTTACTTTCATTTGTTTGCTTTACTTCCAGCATTCATTAAAAACGGTCCATGATCAACCCATAATGCACTTGGCAGAGTGCGGAGTTCAATGCAGAGGGCGTTATGGCGTGGTTCAAGCCTCTCAGTTTGGACACGGCAGGCAGCTGAAGAGGTAGCAGACCCATCTGACCAGCGTGGAGCTGCGGAGCCACAACACCAGTTCATACAGGTCTATCTGGCACAGAGACCAACACTCAGACAGCGAGATCCGCAGCCGCCTGCTCCGAGACTTGCTTTTATTCCTCTTGTGCCTAATAGAGAGGCACAGAGACACAAAGAAAGACAGAAGAGTGAGGCGAAGAACCAGAAGAGGAAAGGTGAGATTACATTGGTTGAAGTAAGTGGGCTGTAAATGATTCAGACTGTGTTGGCTCAGGCCTCATGGTACAAGTGAGGGACTTTAGACAGACCACACTAAGTCATGTAATATATATATATAGAGAGAGATAGAGAGAGAGAGAGAGAGAGAGACTGTAGTCAGTGGGATATCCTTGGGGTGAAAACAATGATTACTCCGCTCTCCTAAATGCATCTGACATGTTCACAGCGAACAGCTTTCAACTGACAAACAGTAAGTGAAATTGCATGAATTTTCTTACATGTTCCCGATGAGGAGAGCGAGAAATAAGATAAGGGTGACGGTGAAATTCACTCTAATTTCGTGAGCATTCAAACTCTACGAAGCTTTTTTTTTGGTTGGACAAGTTTGACATTTCAGACCATAGCGGCTGTGTCAGACTGGAGATGTCACACTGTGCTCCATCTGACAGGAGCACACCGACAGCATGAGCAGAATACAGGCTGAAGACAGAAAGCAGGGACTGATGGGAACCCAGGAGTCAGTCACCAATTGTCACTCGTCCTACTTTGCCAACAGTAACTTGTTGCATGCTCGGCACACAGGTCCAAAGGATTTAGCAAAACCTGCCAATTGGTGAACTGAACTAAGAAAACATATAGGCCAAAATATTTCATAGAAGTAGATTTTGCATAATTAAACAAAAAAATAATATTCATTTTTAAAAATGTATAAATATTTTTTTTTCATGTTTTTTTAAAGTCTATTAAGCTCACCCAGGCTGAACTATTTGATCAAAAATACAGTAGAAAGAGTAATATTGTGAAATATTATAATTGAAAATAGATGTTTAGAAACATGCTAACAATGTACATTCTAGCAGTATAAAATCATGCTAAAAAAATGCTAGCAATGTGCTAATTCATTCTAGAAACATGCCAACAACAATCTAATACGTAAAGAAAATATCTATCTATCTATCTATCTATCTATCTATCTATCTATCTATCTATCTATCTATCTATCTATCTATCTATCTATCTATCTATCTATCTATCTATCTATCTATCTATCTATCTATCTATCTATCTATCTAGTTTAAAATGTAATTTATTCCTATGATGGCAAAGCTGTATTCTCAGCATCATTACTCCAGTCTTCAGTGTCACATGATTCTTCAGAAATCATTCAATATGCTGATTTTCTGCTCAAGAAAGGCTTATCAATGTTGAAAAACATTTTTCTTTGTGAAAACCATGATTCGTAATGCAAGTTTTTTCAGGATCCTTTGATGAATATAAAGTTCAAAAGAACAGCATTTATTTTTAATCGTAATTTTGTAACATTATACATTTCATTAGTGTCACTTTTGATCAATTTGATGCATCCTTGCTTTTGAACTGTAGTGTAAAACCTACAGTTAATTTTGGATCCTGGGTGTAGATATTTACAGTTACAGTTAATATTACATAACTTGTTGGCTCTTATATCATCCATAATGAATATTTCAGAGACATAGTGGATGTAGTCACAGCTGAGCGGGAGCTGAATTATTAACCCAGGTCAGCGAGAGGCCTTTCAGTCTGTCGGTCCCTGCAAGCAGACAGAGAGCGACAGAAAGAGTGAACTCAGCATGCACTTCCAGTCCTCCTTGTTTTTCATTACACCTTGCATATGCAGCCAATCAGACAAAGCTGTGTCCGAAACCTGAAAACTAGAAGAGCAGAAGCAGAGGCATTAAGGCACGTATCAAACCCTGAACATACATCCTAAAATCCTGTTCATCTGGTAGATCTTTGACTAAAGTTGAAAATGAAAAAAAAAAAAAACATAATAGGTCCTCTTTAAAAAAAAAAGTATACTTTTGTGTTCCACAGAGAAAAGAAAGAAAGCCTTAAAGGTTTGAGGGTGAGTGAATTATGACAGAATTTTCATTTTTGGATTAACTATTCGTACAGCTTGTATTATGAAAACCTAACTCAGTGTAATAGATGATACTGCAAACATTTCTGCACACATCAAACTAAATCAGTGTGCGATGGTCCGGTTCCTTCTCTAGGTCTGTCTTTCTCTTTCTGCTGTGTCTGTGAGCACAGCAATTGGTAATGGATTTTAGATTCTGCATTCTGCACTTTGCTGCCATTTGGTTTTAATAAAAAGGCGTTGAGGCAGACAACATTGAGTTTCATGTCTGGGTGCTTTTTTCTTTCTGTATCGCACCGAAATCCTTTACGAGCAGACGTGAGCGTCTCTCCGCTGACAACCGTCAGGATTCCTCCTTCAAATCCAAACGATTTTCTCCTCCAATCATCATGTTCTTCATTAGAATGGTGAGAATAAATCAATATGATCACTGCTCACTGCTGTGGAAAGTACAATATAGTACAATATAGTGACATTCATTCACCCACTTGCATTTCAGGGTGGGGGAGGCTGGACTGAGTGGCTGCTAAGTCGTATGCGTGTGTGTGAGAGTGCATTTAAATGCTTTGTGAGGTCCCACAGAGTCCGCTTAAGTGAACGAGAGCTCCTGCGGTGCGTGGGATAGTGTCTGTGGGTTACTGGTGTGAGAGAGATGACACTGTCTTTGAGCACTGAGATGACACCAGGGACTTGAGCTCCAGAGCAGACACCCAGAGAGGAGCCAATGAGAGCCCACTGAACAGAGAGAATGAGGCGTTTAACAGCAGACAGACTCCTAATGTGTGGGATCAGGTTTTGTTCAGGTGCTGAAACTCTTACCATGTGACTATTCAAGTAATGCTGCAGTAAACATGGACAAAGAAGTCTCTTATGCTCACCGAGGCTGAATTTATTTGATCAAAAATACAGTAAAAACAGTAATATTGTGAAATATTTTTGCTATTTAAAATCACTTTTTTCTATTTTAATATTTTTTAGAATTTCATTTATTCCTGTGATGGCAAAGCGGAATTTTCTGCATCATTACTCCAGTCTTCAGAGTCACATGATCCTTAAGAATCATTCTAATATGACGATTTGCTGCTCAATAAACATTTCTTATTATTATCAATGGTGAAAGCAATTGTGCTGCTTTTTGTGCATTTTTTTTTTAGGATTCTTTCATGAATAGAAAGTTTAAAAAATGTGTAGTAATGTATATGTCTTTACTGTCACTTTTGACAGTTTCATGCATCCTTGCTGAATAAAAGCATTCGGTAACGCTTTAGATTACAGCCCGGAAAGTACTGCGTAATTAAAGCAATTTTACAGCGTAACCTTCTGTAATTATAGTGTGTACCTATAAAGTACTTACAATATAAGTCTAAGGGAACAATTTTTTAAGTTTGGGGAATAAAGGGGTAACAACCAGGAGAATTAAAAAATGATTTATACTATAAGTATTATAGAACTAAGGGGTACTTATTCTACTATTATGATATAACAGTCTTACATTTAGGAGCAATTTAGCAAGAACATACACTGTGTACATTTTTGAAATAATGGTGAACCAGTACATTCTGTATAAGCTTTTTAAAAATTACAGGGTATATATCTATGCATTTATAAAGTAATCTTTTTAACAAAAGTGCACTGAAAATGAAAACTATTGCAACATTTGCTTAAATATTGGGGAAAGATACTTTTGTTTCATGTAGTGGTGCTTGTACCCCCTTGTTCCATGTAGTTACAGGGTAAGTACAATAAAAATGCATACACAATCTTATATCACTGACTCGGAAACCTTTATTTATTATACAAGCACCACTTACCCTGTAACCACATGAAACAAGATATATTTCCCAGTATTTAAGAAAATTGCAATAGTCTTAGCTTTTCTTGCCTTGAAACATGTAAGCCCAAACTTAAACATCTGCATTTTTGCGATCCAAAAAAAAAAAAAAAAGTATAAATGCATAGATATGTACCCTGTGATTTAAAAAAAAAAGCCTATACAGTATGTATTGGTAAACAATTATTACAAAAAGGTACGCAGTGTATGTTCTTGCTAAATTGCTCCCAAATGTAAGATTGTTGTATCATAATAGTAGAATAAGTACCCCTTAGTTCTATAATACTTACAGTATACATATTTTTTTAATTCTCCTGGTTGTTACCCCTTTATTCCCCAAACTTTACATATTGTTCTCTTTTATGCAAGTACTTTATAGGTACACTATAATTACCGAAAGTTACTCTGTAAATTCCTCTTAATTACACAGTACTTTCCGGGCTGTAATCTAAAGCGTTACCAAGCATTCATTAAAAAATAAAATCTTCCCAAACGTTTGAATGGAGATTTATACACAGGCTTGTACGAGAAATGAAAAAGCAAGCACTTTGCTGTGCCTTTTACCTGGCAATGGCACGGGTACAGCAGCGGGACATATTGATAAAGGAGCTGGAACTGGCTCTGGTCTGCAGGATGGTCTCGATGCCTCTCAGCAGGTCGTTGGTTTTCAGAAGCAGCAGCATCTGTCGGGGAACCCTGTTCAGCAGCTCACTGATCTGAGGGAGGTACAGCGCTGCATTTGTTCGGATCTCCACATCCTGAGAGGTAAAACAAAGCCGGCCATCAGAAGATTTCACTATATATTCATTTATAAGTGATACATGTTGAAAAGAGTGGACAGTGGGCTCTTCATAAATGTGCCTTTTGTGTTCCATAGAAGTCAGTTAGTCATATGGGTTTGTTATTACATTTAAATAAATAATGACAGAAATGTCATTTTTGAATAAGCTACTTTTAAGTGGACTACATAAGAGATGATCCCTTGACTTGACTTAAGAGCACACCCACCTAAATAAGTGATTAAAATGTTCACTATTAGGGGGCAGAGTGCAGGGAAGTGTGTGTGTGTGTGTGTGTGTGTGTGTGTGTGTGTGTGTGTGTGTGTGTGTGTGTGTGTGTGTGTGTGTGTGTAAGTGTGAAAGAGAGAGAGAGAGAGAGAGAGAGAGAGAGAGAGAGAGAGAGAGAGAGAGAGAGAGAGAGAGAGAGAGAGAGAGAGAGAGAGAGAGAGAGAGAGAGAGAGAGAGAGAGAGAGAGAGAGAGAGAGAGAGAGAGAGAGAGAGAGCAGGGAAATGGAGTAGCTTATTTCACAGACAACTGAGAAACTAAGTGCTTGAAACTGCGACTGTGAAGATTAGCTATTTTGGCTCAGTCACTTCGGCAACATCAGCCCCCTGAGTTGATACTCCCGGCAAATTTTTATTAGTAATCAAGCATGAAGACCTCCCTTCCTCCCCCTGCCTGACTGGAAAAATAAGATTCCGGAAGATGTCAACAGTAGCCAAATTCAAGTTCACACTGTAAGCAGATTTTTTGACCTGTGCAGTCTCTGACTAAGCACTACCCTGAACTGTACCTTACTGATTACAATGCATTATTTGCTTACTTTTCTTTTCTATTTACTCATTTTCATTTATTTTTATATCCTTATCCTTTGAGTTTGATTGGACATGCAGTCTTTGACATTAACAACAAAAGATATAGGAAGCTGTTGATAAGCCTAATAATTCCTTAAAAAATATATTATATGCATTAGCATCTCCTGATTTTTTTGCTGTTGATGTTTCCGCGAAAATATGAAGCAGCTGTTTTCAGCACTGATAATAATAATAATTGTTTCTTGAGCAGCAAATCATCATATTAGAATGATTTCTGAAGGATCTTGTGACACTGAAGACTGGAGTAATGATGCTGAAAATTAGGCTTTCCCATCAGAGGCATACATTACATTTTAAAAGATATTAAAATAGAAAACGGTTATTTGAAATTATAATAATATTTCACAATATTGCTGTTTCAATCTAAATCAAATCATTTCAGCCTTGGTGAGACTTCTTATAAAGATATTTTAAAAATCGATATCTATAAAGGCACATGCGACATAAATGAGAGATAATGAACAACAACTAAACAAGGACACTAACAGCAAAGGCAAAAACACTGTTAGTTATGAAAATCTGGACTCTTAGTTTATCAGCTGAGGTTTGACAAGAGTGGCAATTTGCATCAACAGCTAATAATTCCACTGACCAGCAGACCAAGTGATTAAAATCACAATTAACAAATCGCAAACCTCCATTAAAGTTAATTAAAATCAATTAGTCCATTAGAATTAAACGTCAATAAGTCCCTGCAAAAGCATAAGCCTGTAGATCTACAAAGTTAATGTTGTAGGAGAGCACAAAGAGCTGAACAACTGTGCATTTTGATAAGATTTACCCACTATGCTAAGTGCGAGAATCATTTTTGTGAGCAAAAAAACAAACAAAAATAACGACTTCATTATATTTCATGTCAGTCTTTGTTTAATGTTGTAAACACAGTGCAGTGCTTCCGGGTTATACGTCAGAACGACGGCTCATTATCGGCCGGCATCACACGCGTCAGCATCACACGCATGAGTCGTGGTGCTCACGTGAACAGCGCCAGAGACTGACACAGAAGAGTGATTGTTGAATAAAGTCGTTATTTTTTGTGTTTTTTTGCTCACAAAAAGTATTCTCGTCGCCTTATAACCTTAAGGTTGAACCACAGACTTTAACGATGTCTTTACTACCTTTCTGGGCCTTGAAAGTGGTAATAACTCTGAAGCCTATGGGAGGTCAGAAAGCTCTCGGATTTCATCAAAAATATCTTATTTTGTGTTTCAAAGATGAACGACATGAGGGTGAGTAATTAATGACAATTTAATTTATATAATTTTTGGGTGAACTGACCCTTTAAGGCCAAATAGTGGCAACACACACATTCGTCAGGTTTTGTCGGATCAGTGTGTTACCCTTTGTCGGTGTCTGTTGGTGTTAGTCAGCGCTTGTTTTCGCTGATTAAACATGTTGAATCGGCATTTGACTGTAAAACTGTCAGCGTTAGTCTGTCAGTGCAGTGTGAATCAGCCTTTACTTGCCATTTCTTTGCAATTATTTGGGAAATTTACTAGCAATTTCTGATAGAACATTTTTTAAACCTTGTTTTGTTTCAGTGTACTCTATTGTATGAATCAGCAGTCCAGGGGTCAAATATCTGCACTAGTCACTAAATGGTTGCAGGTTGAAAACCCACAAGATGAGCTCTTGAGTAAGGCACAAAACCTTGGGTTTTTTTCCGGATAATGTTCTTTTGAAACATGTTTAAAGTCTCTATGACCCAAAATGATAGGGTTACACCACATATGGCCTGCGATGGCACTGAAGTATTTTCTGCTCTCGGCTCTGCAGGGCTGTGGTGTGAAGAACAGGCAAAGTGGATGTGACAGCAGGTACATTCTGCTGAACATTTCAGACACCATGTGTCCTGTCCTCAAATAACCCAACTTTACATGGTGTACACATACTCTCAAAAGATTCATAAGAAGAGACCAACTATCAGAGTGCCAAACTGTTAATGAAATCTTTCAATGATCACAATTAGATCATAATGCCAAGATATAATAATACTATATTGTATTAAGGCCCCTGATGGTATCACATGATGGGCATGGCTTCCATGGTTGGCTTCAACCTGGTTGTGTCTGGCTCTATTTTACCCCGGGGCTAATCTATTCTGAGAGGGCCAGGAGCCAAGAGACATGTCTGGGGCCTGCAGAGACCCATGAAGACCCCCAGCAGCCGAGGGCCCACAACAAGCTGCTGCAACAGCCAGGACAGGTGTAGAGCAGTCTCAATGCCAAACACATGTCTCTGGAATAAAGGAGGCAGTGACCATACAATATATGTACCAGCAAGATGAGAAAACAGACCCAGAAGGATAGAATGAAAAACAATACATAACACATACAGTCTACCCAAGTCATTCCAAACCACGAGTACAGTGAACACATGACCGCCCACATTTATATATAGATTCTGAGACGATCAAAGGTGCTCTAAGCAATGTCACGCGTTTTTTAGGCCAAAACATTTTTTTGTCACATTCATCAAACATCTCCTCACTATCCGCTAGCTGCCTGTCCCCTGAACACACTGTAAAAAAAACGCGGTCTCTGCAGACAACCCAGGCTCCACAAACGGCAACAAAAACAAACTGCTGCAACCCGCTCCACGAATCATAACAAACTTTTCCAGCCAATAACCGACAAGAAGGACTTGGGGGTTTGGGGGGTTAGTGCGTGGATGAGGAGGAGGGAGGGTCTAGCTAGCCTCCGTTTTGTTTGACAATAATTTAAATGTCAACAAGAAAAGTGACGTCACCCGACATCGCTTAGACTAGAGCACCTTTAAGGATGGAACAAATAATGACAATTCCTTTGTCAATTGAGGTCATTTCAATAATAAATACATATTTAAAAATTCTTGCAAAATTTGTATTCATGCTTTGTTTCCCTCTTAGAGACAATGTAAAAGAAATCCAATAATTGGCTAACTATATTAAAGATACTAAAACATATTGTGATGACATATTTTATACATTTATTCTTACAAAAAAACTGTAACTACTCACTGTCATATGTAACAACCATTACAATGCTTCAAATCAGATAGGTCTTAAGTGCAACATAACTGTAAATTGTAAGCGCTGGTTTTAGTCCTGCAGAAATGATTGACTCATTTTATTAATAAGCAAATGCTAATTGCTAAATAACATCGAGTAATTTGTTCGAAAATCTGACTAATTATAAGGGGGCTAAACACTGTATTTTATGGTGTTTCATCTGCATTGAATGCAAGTGTGAGAACCAATAATGAAATGAAAATTTGTTCCGGTAATTTTTTCCCCTCATGTCCCAGGTGTGTTTGTATTATTGTGCTACAGAGATAAACAACAGCAATGAAATAAAAAATAAACAAAGATAATTTTGTCTTTTTATCTTACAATTCTGACATTTCACCCCCATCGCAACTGCAAATTTATATTTCACAATTCAGACTTATTTTTAAGTTAAGTTTAAAACTTAAAAAGTTTAAAAAGTTGTTTAAAACTTTCAATTTGAACTTTTTTCCCCTTGAAAATTTACGTTTATATTTCACAAATCTGAACAATTTTTTTCACGTTTCTGAGGTTATAACTAGCAATTCTGACTTTTATCAGACTTGTAAAAATATAAACTCAGAAAAAAAGTCAGAATTGTAAGATAAAAAGTTGCAATTACTTTTTATTTATTTATTATTCCATGGTGGAAACAAGTTTCCGTATAATTTAGCCTCTTTTAGAAAAATAACTTGACAGAGTTGTTTATATTAAGTCACATGGTTGAATCTTTGGATTAAGTTCAGATGGATGCCTGACGTGAAGGTTAAATCCTTTTTCAAGCAAATTAAAATGAGTGAAAGTCTAGATACACAGCCATTGGTCAAAACATCTGAAAGGATTTCCATCACCTATAGGCAATCATCTAAAGTAAGCAGCAAAGCAGGTCAGGGTGTGAAAATCCCAAACATATTCTATGTCATAAAAGAGAAAGTCAATGCAAAGACAATTTCCCAAAAGAGAGTTCCCAGAAATCACTTCAGTTTCTTGGCAGGATAAAAAAGCCTGGTCATTCAGTGCACTCCAGCAGCAATAGTATTTTAATAACTGATTGCTGTGCTATGACTTGAGCTTGAAAAACATGTGCAAGCTCCATTTTCCTGTCTATTTATCTGCTAATCCTTAAATCTCAATCTCTAAAATTTCAGAGGAGGAGGAGGGGGGGATTAGGTGCTAAATTAAGTGGATTTAAGTTTGCTATCGCTTGGGTGGGATTTACAGGCGCCGGCAGCAGCAGCGAGCAAAAGTGAGGGGTTCGGATTAAAATAGGACACTGAACACTTGGTCTATGACCTAAAGCTACTGCTCCAACATCCAATGCCCCCACAATCTCTGCATATATATCCCACCACTTGCGGCAACAGTAAGAAACACATGCGCTCCTCCATGTGCACGCATTCTCTTTAAGGAAAGACTAACTTGATTGGCTCGCTGCCTTATTTCCTTTGGTGCTGCACAGCTGGTTATAGTCCAAGAGTGACTATGGGCCTGTTCAAGTGGTCCCTATGTGTGGACTGTGTCCGGATTAATCACCTACTAAGAGATAATCATCCCTAATTCGCCTTTGGCTAAGCCCCGCCCCCCTTAGTTACTGTTGTTACGTCCGACAAACAAACTTCATCTGGGCTCTGGTATCAACATGGCGTATGCTGTGACAGCTCTTCCTGCTGAAATTTTATCAAACTTTTATAAAGCAGCAAATAAAGTGTCCGATAGAAGTAGGCAAAAGGGGCTGCAATATACGTTCGAAGGCTATATTCACGACATACAGGTGAAACGCAAGGAACACCAAGACACTCAGAACTCAGAAATGTCTATGAAAAGCGCAGATTGTATTCATGGTATATTATATTTAAAAAAACACCATATATAAAACAAACAATCCCTACACATATAGAAATAAATTAGGGCTGTCGCTTTAACATGTTAACGCCCCGCCCCAGACCTACATGGCTCCTCTTACATTTCATACAGTTGATTGATGATGAACATGAAGCAACAACTCACTGTAGCTTATAGAATGCAGTTAGAATGCCCCTAAAATTCAAGATATCAGGGCAAAAATGTATTGTCTCATATTTATTTCATGATTATAGTTAAGCAATATCACACGAGTAACGAGCGCAATATCCAACGCATTCTCATACTTTGGCGTCATATAGGTGATGCCATATGACATTTCGTCGAAATCTTACGCACATGGCATCCTTTAGCGTCAATATAACACGCACTGTTATGGGTAGGTTTAGGTCTGGGGTAGGGTACGGTTATGACGCCTTGGGATCTGCGTCTCATATTGACGCTAAACGATGCCATGTGCGTCGGATTTAGACGCGCGTCACCTGTATGACGCCTTGGGTTCTGCGTCTCATATTGATGCTAAAGGATGCCATGTGCGTAAGATTTCAACGAAATGTACAAAGCGTCACATGTATGACGCCAAAGGATGAGAACGGGCTGCAATATCACACGATTGTTGGTTTTGTCCCGAATAGCGCGAGTGTAAATGTGATATTGATTTTGAACAACAGTTCAATAAATAAGAAGTTAAAGGCCCACTGAAGTGCCTTGGAACGCGCAGCTTTGTATGATGCGCTGACGTAATTTCCACTGAAACAGGAAGCTAAGGCGGGACATATTGAATGGCTCCTCCCCCTTTTCAAATAGCTAATAGCGTTTAGTTTACCCCACAGACTGAAATTCATACTAGACAGCATTATGAAGCTGCTGATGACACGTTGGATTCAATAGTAGAGCTGTGAATAAATTCTAGCCATTTCATTCTTAACCAACGTACAGTTGGAAAATGGAATAAAACTCGAGCGTTTGAGCAACCGAACACACATCTCCAGCCCATATTGCTCTGTGACGTGTCAACGGTCGCTTTGGCCAGGTGGTATTTATAGCATAGGGAGCGGGACGCTTTAGATTCTAGAGAGCATTTGATTGGACAGAAGATGTGATGAGAAGCTGAATCTGTGATCCGTTTTAGCGGAAATGAGAGACTAAAGGTGATGATACACAGGGCAACTTTTTGAGCAATGTTGCTGGGCAATCTTGCCGAGCGATTGTTGCTTGGGCACTTTCCCATTGAAAATGGGCAATACATTTCTATCTGGATAATTTAGATCGGTCGTGGGCCCTGTGTCTCATCTGGTTGCCCGTTGATGGCAACATCGCCCAGCAACATTGCTCAAAAAGTTGCCCTGTGTTACGTTCCACGTGGGGTTTGTTTTGTTTTCACTAGTCTGTGCACGCTGGTATACTCTGCACGTGTTGATAGTATATGCTCATTATCTTTTTCTGTTTCTAGCTCACTCTTGGCTGGCAGGCTGTTGTGATTGGCCTAGCGGGACGTCACTCATCGTTGGGGCGGCGCCCGGGAGCCAATCAGAGTTGTCCAGCTGGGTTCAAAAGGATGGCGTTTTCATTCATTCGATCTCTCGGAAGCGGCCATGAGCTCGTGTAGCGTTGTGAGGTTACTAAACCTGTGAATGGAGATTCAGATAGTGATGACTGGCTCTTTGTAGTGGAATGAGTTGGGTGCTGTATGCTTTGTTTATATGTACCTTAGTATTCAGTATGTTTTAGTCGTAGAGATCATAGTTTCAATGTGTATCCCAGTTTGACGCTGTGGGGTCCTGTAATTCGACTCTCTCTGGGAAAGAGAACGACAGGTCAGTATGCCGCGGTATACATAATGCCCGTAGTGTTTATTTGTTAGATACACTAGGTTAGGAGTGAGCGCCACTCTGTGTATGTTTTGTTTTAGTAGTTAGCTTATTTAGGTGCCGGATGCACCGAAGAATTCGGTTTTCTTTTCACCTTTTTCTTTGGTTAGGCTTAGGTTTAGTATAAGGCTTGTTTTGTTATATTCTGTTCTTTTATTTGGCGCCACTTTTTGGTTCTCTTTCCTATTATTTGATTATTGTTAATATCTTTAAACATTGTAAATAGCGCACCCACTTATCATCAGAACTAGAACTAGTGGCTTCGGCTTTGTGACAATAAAAATCCAGTTTGTTTCTCTTCAAGTTGAGTCTGTCATGGTTTCCTCTCCACCGTATTCATCCATCAGCAGTACTAATAAAACAAATGTTGCGTAACATCTCCTAGACTTTAAAAAGATCGTAACACCCTGTGTATCATCACCTTTAGTTTTGAATGATTATATCTCCTAAATACACATTTTGTCATTGTTTTGGAACACACCCGTTTATTCATAACCTTAAGGCTAACATATTCATACTAAAAGCTAAAAAAACGTTTCAGGGGCCTTTAATATTGTGTTATATTTTAGACACTATTGTCCGCTTTTGCTCAATTTTGCCAATGAAAACATCACCTGTAAAGCCAGAGCAGAAATGTTGTGCATCTCCGAGCAACACGCAGCGGTGCTTCGTTTCTGACTGAATCCGCGTTTTTAGCAAATCAATCGGGTGAACCGGGTGAATGATTCAATGGTCCATTCATAAAGAGAGCCATTTACTTCATTCCTGAATGAATCAGCCGAATCAATGAATGACGACATTTTTTTTTAGAGCAGAGCAAAAAGTTCCATGATGGCCTGGAAAACACATTTTTTAAATTCCCAGGGTTTTTTCCTGTTATGTGTGAGGGGTCGCAATAATATTTGTATTTCAAAAATGAGTCGCAAAAAAAAAGAAAAAACGTTGTAGAGGGAATTCTTCAGGCCTTTCAATTTTTGGACTTTATTCGTTTAATTTACTTGAAGAGTAACTGTGTCATGTAGCGCATTATCATTCTCCGTTATATGCTATTTTTTTACGTGCCTGATGATGCATTCTGCTTTTAGCAGCAGGGCCCCGTCTCTCTGCTTTCACCTCCTGCTTTTGAAGTTAGTCTGCACTTCAAAGTTCAACTACAAGGCATCTCTCCACTTTAAAGACGAGGGGTAATCATGAGGTAAGTCACCCCGCTGCTCCGTTCATGCGCCATTGTCCCCTGATGACTCTTGGGTGGATGTGGCGCACTGCATAAAAAGGGTCAATCGCTCTGTGTGGACGTGATTTGGACAAAATCAGAGACAGACTGACTGTGTCGTGCTACCAGCTCAGACAGCTGGAGACAGAGACAGTCCTGATTATCCATGGCTCTCTCTATCTCTGCATGCTCAGAACAGCAGAGGTTGAGAATATGGTCATGTCCTAGCGGCCCTCCCTCTGGGGATCGTGGTGAGCAGCCAGAGACGGCCCAGGACTGCACATATAACTAACCAGCCAACGGAGTCACTACCCATCAAATCAGTCAGCATGCAGGAGCACGTAGATTGATAGTCCGTTCCTCAGTCGAATACTTAATGAAGAAAAATTCTCAGCTTGCCCTAGGAGGAAATAAGGAAGAGGACGCTAAAATAACAATGCGACAGTCCTTCTGCATATTCACGAGCGCTTCAAATACACATTCCATTTCATCCCCGTGAGGAGTCAAAATCACTACATAAAAGGATTAACCGCTTAGTGCTCTCAGCTCTGCAGCTTTCTGTATCAAGGCATTGAGGAAATGGGTCAATCTGATCGAGCGAACGGAGGTCCGTTGGGGAGACAACCTTCTGATCTGAGTAAAGTACCAGTCAAAAGTTCGGAAACATTACTGTTCTTTATGTTTTTGAAAGAAGTATTTTATGCTCATCAAGCCTGCATTTATTTAATCAAATATACAGAAAAAACAGTAATATTGTGAAATATTATTACAGTTTAAAATAATGCTCTTTAACCATATTATAAATTATTCCTGTGATGCAAAGCTGGATTTTCATCAGCCATTATTCCAGTCTTCAGTGTCACACAGCTGGGTGGGAGAGCGAGGGAGGGTTGGGATACTGAATTGTCATGTGTATTCATGTTCACATTCTGGCTTGTTTATTAATAATAATAATAATAATTAAAAAAAAGAAACGCCTTTTGTTTTAATTGTTGATTATATTATATGAGCAAGAATGCATTTTTTTTTCTGACTATCCGCACAATTGGAAATGTGACACTGATTTTATACAACAGTTCAACAAACAAAAAGATAATATGAAGTGACGTACATTTTAAACACAGTATTGTCAATTTTGTTTGCTCTATTTTGCAATGACATTATAGTTCCAACGAAAGCCACAGCAGAACTGTTGTGAGTCTCCCAGCAACACACTGTGGTGTTTCGTTAGTGAACGAATCTGCGGCTTTGAATGAATCGGTAGAGTCAATGATTCAATGACTCATTCATAAATACAAACATTTGCTTCATTACTAGATGAATGAATAAATGACTCGATGGCTCACTCATTAAGACAGTGACTTGCCGCCAAATACTGCCGGTTTTAGTTCGATTTTACCATCATTTCATATTTCTCTGTTGAACTTTTTCATTTAAAACATTATCTCATTACATTATTTATGCCTTTGCAATTGCATTCATGCCAGCTCTCAGTAGCATTAAACAATACGTAAATACATGCAGCTTGTACCACGGAAGTGCAAAGATGTCCTTTATTGATCCTTTCATTTGATTGAAATTATTTGTTTAGTTTAGTAATTTATTGATTTATTCATCACATTAATAATTATTAATGGGATTTTAAGAATTTGAAATAAAACATGAAACATATATTTAATAGGGTTAGAAAAACTTTGCATTTATAAAAGGTAAAAAATGCACCTGGAAATCTATTTAAGGGGGCAAATATTGTCCCTTAATGGAAAAGGAGTGACTGTAGTCTAAGTGGAAGACTTCTAAGGTACTCAGAAGGATGTTAAATGCCTCAGGGGGTGCGCCACTAAAAAGTTTGGGAACCTGCTTTACAGGATAAAAAAAAAAAAAAAAAAGCTGAAATGACTTGAAAGTTTGAAGAGAGTCGAGGTGTAAGTACTCTAATTTGGATAGAATTGGTTCCACAATAAGACAATACACCTGAGACCTTTCAAGTGTTAATACTAAGAAAAGCACTACAAAAAATGTCTAGGTTATGATTTGATTTTACTGTGACTACACGACTGCACAGATGCAAGATAAACTGTATCTACTGTAAAGGGAATCAAAATGTCAAGTCTTTACTCACTCATCCACTGAGAAAGTACTTAAGTACGGTGCTTTAAATGCATGTTAACGAGAGCTGCGGCTGTTAATAACGTCAGCTGGGTTAGTAGTAGTCGAGATTTATGGGACTGTGTGCATGATGGGAGGTTAGGACAGTAGCTATTAAATTCTTTACACATCAGAATTGATTTAACTACTTAACAAGCTCACTGGACGGAGAACTATTTAGAGCTCTGATAGTAAGCCACACAAGGACAACCCAACTTTCCACAGCTGTCCACCAAATAAAAAGGCCAGAGCCACTCAGAGGACAGCTTAAGTTCTTTATTTTAGCCGAGTGTGTGCCCGTCACAAAGGAAACTTCAGAAATAGAGGCCCAGACTAAAACAAGCACACTCAAGTTTTCTGTTTTTTCCCCCTCGTTCTTTCTCTTATGGCCAGTTAGGTCAAACTATGTAGGGATACAGACTTTCAAAACTGACCCTGCTGTTTACATAGCTCTGCTCTTCTCTGATGGACAGGGAAAAACAGCTGACCACAGGGGGATAGACATGCTAGCGGTTTGTATGGCAAATAGGCCGAACAGTCTCTCCCCCAACTACATGCAGCTCCGGGGCAGACATTATGAGACATGGGGCTGATCAGCGAGGACAGCGCTATGAACAGCCCAAAAAAAGCTCTCCCCTGGGACAAACACAAAAGCAATTACACAGGAGGGAGGATATTCTTCCTGCCTCCCAATTCATTATTCACATATAGGCCTTTCAGGGCTCTACGCTAACTGAGCAGATTTAGCAGGGGGTAATAAGGGGATGCTCTTGCCAATGGGAGTGTTAACCGAGTACCAATTTAAAAAAGAAAAAGACAGTTAAATAAAAATACATTCAATTCTATACTATAAGGCAGAGCCATTTAGTATACATTACATACATACACATATATAACTAAAATGTTATAATTTTCTAAACATTACAATGCATATATTTTTTCTATACATATATGCACATGCATACACACACACAGTCCTTTTTTAGTAAAAAACAACAACAACAACACTATATTTTATGCAAAAAAAGCTTTATTTTGTCTGAGCCAAAAAAAAGATGCCTCAGTGGGTTTTAAAATATAGAATATATTTTTGAATAGTAAAATATCTATCTATCTATCTATCTATCTATCTATCTATCTATCTATCTATCTATCTATCTATCTATCTATCTATCTATCTATCTATCTATCTATCTATCTATCTATCTATCTATCTATCTATCTATCTATCTATCTATCCATCCATCCATCCATCCATCCATCCATCCATCCATCCATCCATCCATCCATCCATCCATCCATCCACCTTTGGTGAAATTGAATATAATTATGTTTCTCATGACTTTTCCATCTAAACACTTAATTCAATGTTTACATGAAATAAGTGTTGTAAATTTGTACAAATGAAACAAGTGTTGTACAGTTGGACAAATAACTATATAAAAAATAGTAACATAAATAACAAACATAATAAAAATGTTTGCATTTCTTAATAAATCTAATGAACCTGACTATTTATTAAGAATTTTAACAAGTCTTTTGACTTTAAACACAAAAGAACTCTCTGATGTCCTGAGCTCCAGTCACACACTACAACCTGCAGACTTCAAGGAAACCCCATTGTTTCACATTCTAAGAAAATGGCACTTTTATCTGTTTTCAAGAACTGGAAAAGTCAGTTAGACAAAACAATCCATTTTAAGATGAAGAGTGTCACAAAAGACACATACTGTATGAACAATTCGGCGCTTTAAGAACTCTCATTTAAGCACTCACATCATTTCTGAGAAGTTTAAAGGTCAAAGCTATTATGTTCAATTCCATGTTCTCCGCAACATCTGAGAGGGTCAGCTTTGTCAGACACATTTTCCATCACACAGAGCTCATCCCTCATTCTGCAAAATGGCTACAAAAAAAGTAATAAATAGAATACAATTCCTTTCTTGAATATTAAAAAATTGATAATTATGTAAATGTATTATTATTATTAATAATAAAAATACTAATAATAGTAACCATCATAATACAAATTTAAAATCAAAATTTGTAATAACAATAACTACCATTAGACTGATACAGACAGGAGAGCAGTGTAATGCCAGGCAGACATGGTAAACAGGTAGTGCACTCAAATTCACTGCCCTACATGCCCTCTGGGTCTTTGTTTTCACTTAGCATTCTTTGGTTCAAAGCTCAGTAGTTACTTTTCCATTTTAGCATAAACCCAATTTCAGATAACAGACCAAAAGCTAACAAAAAAAACAAACAAAAAAAACAAAGAAAAACTTTGATTATAGGACTGAGGAGAAACCTCTGGAGACAGAAGTGTTTGCAGAGAAGGCCTCTCTTCATCTGCCGGAGGAGATCAGTTCAATGGAGATTTTCACCTTACTGGGTAAAACCATCCGACCGCATTCATGCGATAAACTTCATGTTTACATACAGACAAATGCTTCAAGCATCACAAAACCTTTCTGTAAAAAAAAGTCTACCTTTATGGGCCTTGAAAGTTGCAATGATGTTATGGCTGGTTCAGAAACCTCTCGCAGTTCATCTAAAAAATGTCTTAATTTGTGTTCCAAAGATGAACGAAGGTCTTACGGGTTTGGAACGACATGAGGGTGAGAAATAAATGGCAGAATTTTTATTTTTGGTTGAACTAACCCTTTAACTCCTTAACTCCCTGGTGTTTTTCTGAGCTGTCACTCTTCCTTGATGTTGTTATTTTGCACTTTTCTGCCCATATCTATGATCTATTGACAGGCTATGTCTCTAGCTCCCATGTTCTCCATATCTCTGCTTTCTCTTCGCCCCCTCCACCCCTCCTCCTTGTCGTCGTCTTTCTCCAGCAGTGATTGCAGCTCTCAATTTATCCACAAAGCGAGCTTTTCTCCAGCACAATGAATGTAAATTGCATTCATTTCAATTTTGGCACTAATGTTCTTTATGTTTGTTCCTGTTTCACGGCAAAACAAACAAAATGGAATACAGTTCCGTTCAGTGGATTGCAAGATTAGGATTTAGAGCATATTTTGTAGCCTACATCCCTGAGAGAAACTCCAGTTCATTTGGCTGCGGCCCCGAAGATGATTATGCTCTGTCTAATCAGGCATGTAATTAGACTGCAACAAGTAAAAAAAAAAAGAAAGAAAGAAAAGTATGATATTAAAAATGCACGTCGCTGTCATCAATGAACCTGATCCCAGTATTTTTAGGTAAATTTATGTATAGTTCTAACACATGGTGTCAAAAACACAGTCTAGCTAAATTAATTCCAGTCTGGATGTTTTGAAACGGAGAAAAAAATATTAAAAGTAAAGTAGTGTTATTCTATATTAGTTATAATCGGTTGCATTATTATAATTGTAACCATTTTATAAACAGATATTTATTTGTAAACATTTACACCTGTAAAGATTTTCATATGTAAGTTTACATTTTAGTAGCTGTTAATGTATAATGTTTTAATAGCGTGCACAAGAGAGAGAGATCAGTGATGTTTTTATGAAATGTAGAGGAGTAAAAAGTACATTATTATGCTGATGTAGTGAAGTAAAAGTATTCTATAAAATAAAAATACTTGAAAAATTTACTTGAAAATCAAGATTTTAATGTTTATGTCTATCTGGTGTTTTTAATATGCTTTAAGACTAACCATATACATATTCATACTGTAAGTCGACACCATTGCTGAGTATTTCCTCTATTTAAAACTGCAGTGAACTAAAGACGTGGTTAAAAATCGCTGTTTCTGACGTCACAAACTACCTAAACTGGTGCGAGTGAGTGGGGGCGGGGCTAATTTGCATATTCATAGAACCGCGTATACTAAATGAGGCAAGGGTGTAAGTTACAGTCAAGCTATTTTTAGACATGAAGACATTTTTTTCGAAGGAAAAAAAAACTGTTAAATATGTCATTTTGGTGATCAAAGATGAGTTTTAAGAGATACAATTATTGACTACAGGGTGACTAAGCAAAAATACTTTGTTAATGTCCACCAACTTTTTTTTTATCAAAGGATACTGGAAAAAAAATATTAAGCAGCACAACTGTTTACAATAATAACAAAAGTTTCTTGAGCACCAACTCATATTGAATGATTTCTGAAGGATCATGTGACACTGAAGACTGGAGTAATGATGCTGAAAATCCAGCTTTAAAATCACATAAATTACATTTTTAAATATATTCAAATAAAAACGTTTATATAAAAAAATTGAATAATTTTTTTTTTAATTTTCATAATTTTTACTGTATTTTTGATCAACTAAATGCAGCCTTGGTCAGCATAAGAGACTTTAAAAAAAAAAATAACGACAGTGAATGGATACCAGCATATTGTACAACATGCTGGACACGCCTCTATAGTTGTACAGAGGGCTAATAGGGCTGTGGTGATGCTGGGTAGCAGGTAATTGCCGAGGCAGACCTATGAGAAGCTGATGGAGAGAAAGAGAGAGAGAAGGCTTTTATCTGTGGAGGTCTGGCAGATGAGGAGCGCGTGCTCTCTAATGAGGGGGCAGGCCCATATTGACCAGCACTCCACTTCACTTGCAACACTAATGGTGTGTGTTTATCAAAATGTTTGAGTGTTTTTGCCTTTACTGCACTTCAAATACAGAAACCTGTAGCTCTGGTTGAGTTTTGTCTGTCTCTGTGTGTGTGTGTGTGTGTGTGTGTGTGTGTGTGTGTGTGTGTGTGTGTGTTTTCTTTTCATGTGGACTGTCGGAATGAACGTTGCTTTTAAGAGGGAAACAACAGAGCTGACAAAAAGAAGTGGTGCTTTTTGGTATTGATCTAATTTTGTTGGTTATATAGACAACAGTCTGGACACACTTGACTAAATTTAGGTTTGTCATGATCTTAAAAACCTTTCCATCTTAAAACGTATGCTTAAATGCTTAAAATTAGTGTAGATAAATATAAATTGTGCGTACATATGAATTTATTTACAAAACTAAGTGGTCGTTTTTTAATGGATGAGCTGTTCTAAACAATGAAAAGAAGCCAAAAAGTTATTTACTGAAATACAAATTCATTTCAGTTGGTTTTAATATATTTTATTAGGATCATGTGACACTGAAGACTTGAGTAATAATGATGAAAATTCAGCTCTGACAACACAGGAAAGAAATGCATTATTTATTATGCGTTATTTTAAATTGTAAAAATATTAGGGCTGGGCAACAATTAATCGTGATTAATCGCATCCAAAATAAAAGTTTGTGTTTACATAATATACTGTATGTGTGTGTAGTGTGTATAATTATTTTGTATATATAAATACACACACATGCATGTATATATTTAAGAAATATTTGCATGCATATACATTATATCTATTTATAATTAATATTATATATATAAATATACATAATTAATATTATATATAAATATACATATTTGATATATTAATAACACATTTTTCTTAAATATATACATGCATGTGTGTGTATTTATATATACAAAATAATTATACACACTACACACACATATATTATGTAAACACAAACTTTTATTTTGGATGCGATTAATCGCGATTAATCGTTGCCCAGCCCTAAAAAATATATCATAATATTACTGTTTTTTGCTGTGTTATTGCTCAAATAAATCAAAGTCAAAAACAAAAACAAAAAAAAATCTTACTGATCTAAAACTTTTAAACTACACTGTATTTTTTGTTATACTATTTATATAAATAAGATATTATAGTTATAATACAACTATGGAAGATAATATAATTATTAAAAATAAATATACTTAAGTAAAACATGATGAGGCACATCAAATCTAATATGTTAAAATAAACTAGGACTGAAAAAGAATTGTAATAAATAAAAAAGGTCAACACATACGCATATATAATCACACAAATCATGTCTTTTATGCTCATCAAGTCTACATTTATTTGACCAAAAATACAGAAAAAAACGTAATATTGTAAAATATTATTACACTGTAAAATAAGGGTTTTCTATTTTAATATACGTAATTTAAAATATTATTTATTCCTGTGATGCAAAGCTGAATTTCCATCAACCATTACTCCAGTCTTTACATGAACCTTCAGAAATCATTCTAATATGCTGATTTGAGATATCAAAGCAATTAATTTAATTAACTGATCAACAACAAGCTGGATTCATAGAAAAAGAAAATTCATAGTGCATTCATATTATTCAGTTTACTGATTTAATGCAAGTGCATCTCTATTCAGTGTTAGATTGCCAGAGAGGAGCTTCTCTGATGCTTCCGCTGGTTTCTGTAGAGACGACTGCATTAATATTGATAGCCCTGTACAAAGCCAGCTGGCTGTGAATAGGAAACACACTGCCTGGACACAGAGTGTTTATTAGATACAGAGAGTCCTTCAGACGGTCAGCAGGGCACCTGTGATCTCAATCATACAACGAGAGAGCACAAAGCACTGTTACCTAAACACCAGCTCACACACAAACATATAGGCCTACCTGTGAGCATCTCTCAGTGACTTCCAATGGTAATTAAGTTAACTCAACACCTCTACAAATGGAATAAGTGACCAAAAAATGAAAAATCTGTCAATGAATTCCTACTAAAGCTTTCAAACTTCAATAAAGATGCAAAAGCAACATAAAGTTTTATAGAAGTGGTTCCTACGAGCTGCATTCATTCGGCAAATCATTTTTAAAATAACTTCTGGTTGCTGCAAATCACTGTCAGTGTGAACACACCTTAAAATGTTTCCCTATATGCGTTCCATTTTTTTTTTAAAATACCACCTACACAGGTTCAACAAAATAAGTGCGCACACACAACCATATATTATCCTTATAGAAGAAAATAAAATGCTCTGTTCTACTCATGTTGTCAAAACAACAACTCAAAATCAACAAATACCAAATGAAACTTCTGAAAACACTGACATCTAGCCTCTTGAGAAAATTGATAACTGTGGCCATGCACACATCTAGAGCAAGAAATTAAATAGGTTCAAATGTGCAAAACACTTGAGTCTAATATTACAACAACATTTATTTTTGCATCTTGCATGCTCGGCCTCTCTAGACATTCGTGGAGTGCAGAAATGTCCATCCAGCCAAAAATGATAACACGTCACCTTCCTGTCAATCAAAATCTGTGCAAGCACTCACAACAAATATTCTTTTCTATGCTAAAATGTAAAGTCATTCAGTTCTATTAGAGTTGCCTTGTAACTCTTCTCACAAAAATAAATTAATCTTCAACGAGAGCGTCACGACGCGTTGGTGTTGTGTTGACGCGAAAGCAGACGTTGTTGCGTGAACGTGCGTTGGAGATTAATATTTTTTTAATAAAGTGGTAAATTATAGCCTGACTTCGTCATACTCATATTCTAGTCAGAAACCCAGAACAGGGTTTTCATTGCATCCCATCTTCTTAGTATGGAAGCATGTTTCCGCCACAGAATGAAAAATAAAAAAGGTAATTGCGACTTTATATCTCGCAATTCTGACTTTTTTTCTCACAATTGCGAGTTTACATCTCGCAATTCTGACTTTATTTCTCAGAATTGCGAGATATAGTCAGAATTGCGTGATATAAAATCGCAATTGGGTGTTATAAAGTCAGAATTGCGAAGATATAAAGTCAGAATTTATTGATATAAAGTCGCAATTGCAGGATATAAAGTCAGAATTGATTGATATTAAGTCGCAATTGCGTGTTATAAAGTCAGAATTGCGTGATATAAAGTCAGAATTGTGAGATATAGTCAGAATTTATTGATATAAAGTCGCAATTGCAGGATATAAAGTCGCAATTGCAGGATATAAAGTCGCAATTGCAGGATATAAAGTCGCAATTGCAGGATATAAAGTCGCAATTGCGTGTTATAAAGTCAGAATTGCGTGATATAAAGTCGCAATTGCGTGTTGTAAAGTCGCAATTGCGTGATATAAACTATTCTGAGGGGAAAAAAGTTAGTCTTTTGGCCTGATAACTCGCAATTGCGAGTTTATATCTCACAATTCTGAGAAAAGATGTCAGAATTTCGAGATATAAACTCGCAATTATGTGTTATAAAGTCAGAATTGTGAGATGCAGGGCTGGACTGGGACAAAAAATCGGCCCGGGCATTTTGGCCCAGACTGGCCCACTATGATCATAAACACAACCGAACTTTGCACGCCCTTGAATGTGTATACCAACTCCTATTAAAACCACTAATGCCATAAGTGAATATGATTGAGTAAGAGTTAACAGATGAAATAACTACCAAGTTGAACAATACTCCACAGTGATGAATCCAAGCTATAGAGCTGGTAAGTCCCGCCCATCCGTAAAACTCCAAGTGGACCTCTAGGTTGAAAAAGCGTCAATGCAAGTGAATGAGAGAAAATAATTATTTTCTGATCCCGTTTGAATTGTGCCATGAATGTGAACATATGTTGTCTGTGAATTTTTTATATAATTTCTCATGTAACGAGTTTGACAGTATATTGTATGATTCCTTGGCTAGCAGTTGTGGAATAGACATAACGAGAAAGACTACACGTCGCATATGTGACGTCGCCGCATAACACATTTTCCCTCCACAAATCACGGTGCAATAATCAAAGGAATTAGATCGAGATGCCTGTGTGTTTTGTACCCAAATGTCACCATTCAAACAAAGGCATGTTTAGCGGGATCCGTGTGCTAGTGGGGCTGACGTATATCAAACGCGTCGAAAGCAGCGAAGAGTTGTAGTCCACAAAGTGCTCTCACACAAAGTCTAACCGTATGAAAATTCTACCCGCTAAATTGTAGCATTCTTTACACGAAAATTGATATAAAAAATTCACAGACAACATATGTTCACATTCATTGCAAAATTCAAACGGGATTAGAAAATAATTATTTTCTCTCATTCACTTGCATTGACGATTTTTCAACCTAGAGGTCCAGCGGGGTAAGCGGAAGGGGCGGGACTTACCAGCTCTATAAGCTTCCCAGATGATTTTGTGAAATCTGTGGTGAGTGCACCTCTGTCCCTCTAGGGGGGTTCGGGGGCATGCTCCCCCGTAAGAAAATGTTGTGCTTTTTAAAGTTAAATTTATCAATCTGGTGCACTTTGAGAGTTCAAAATAAAGCTCCAACCCATATTCAGTGTGCAAACTGAACAAAGAAAAACTCAAAACTCTTTTAGTTGTGATATAGTGTCTGTCTACATTACACTACTACATAATAATAGTTATAATATTAATCCCATGGCAGTAATAGCCATATGTTGTAAAACAAATGCACTGAAAAAATAAAAGCAACTTTCATAATTAGTTTCGTACTAATTTCTATACATGAAAGAGATAAGCACGTGATTGTTTATTTTGACGAAAACGGCATCGAGCTTTTATTTTGGCGATTACATTCATTACAATTCTAATAAAATGCGTAATCGTCAAATATGCAGATGTGTAAATAATGCGTAACTGGGTAGTGGGTTCCTACATAGCCCAAGTGTTGTGACAGTAGCCTAGTTCTGCTTACCACAGTTCTGCACTCACTTATTTCTCTCCTTATCCTCCTCACTATCCTCATCAGACACTTGAAGGGCCTTTTAAGTTTATTTTATTTCACGCTATTTCTCTGCACATTCCTTGCGTTTCTTCTCCATCGCTCTGACTATTTTGACAGATACACACTGACACTGCTCGCTCACTCATAGCTCAAAGGGGGAGGTGTTTAAAGATGTGATTGGACCAGCCCAGTGTCAATCAAGAAAAGAACCAATGGGCCGCTGATCTACGCGTTTCATGCGCAGGTCTGTGAGGGGAAAAAAACCTACGACTTTTTTGTCCAATGCATTACACCGGCACAAAGATCCCAGCGCCGCCAATTAAGCAAAACTAAACGCAATGGGCCGCCGATGTATGAGTTTGAAAAAAGAAAAAAGAAAAAAAGAAATTTAAAGTATGAGATATCGGCCCACAAAGCACGTCGGCCCACCGGGCAAATGCCCGGTGTGCCCGATGGCCAGTCCAGCCCTGGTGAGATGTAAACTCGCAATTGTGAGAAAAAAAGTCAGAATTGTGAGAAAAAAAGTCAGAATTCTGTCTTTTTTTCTCCCAATTGCGACTTTATTTCTCATAATTGCGACTTTATATCTCGCAATTGCGACTTTATATCTCGCGATTGCGACTTTATTTCTCAGAATTCTGACTTCATATCTCGCAATTGTGAGAGAAAAAGTCGCAATTTTTTTTTTTTTTTTTTTAGTGGCGGAAACAAGCTTCCATATCTAAGCGACCATCGGAGAGGGCTGATAAATTAAACTTTTGCCGAATCCCGTAGGAAGGACGGCAAACACATCTTTCCGATCGACAAATGCCTTGATTGCAGTTCTCTGTTCGTCTTTTAAAATGAATGCGCTGTCGATTTTACCTTTACAACAGACGCAATAGCGGAATCTATGCAGTCATCTTTGAGGGAAACCAGTTCAACCCAAGCGCTCTTTGATAACGTGATGATTACGTAACTGCAGATCATCTGTCCATCATCGTATAAAGCCCGCCCTGGCAATTTGATTGGCCCGACTAATTCTGAACCGATCATAATTACTCCTCAATGGATCGAGTCCAGACCGAACTTCCCGACCAAAAAATGTTGTGGGCGGGGTTCGGGCTGGCATCCAGGCTAAGTAAATTAAGTTTCTTTGCGCAAACAAAGCACTCGTGTCACTTCATAGAATTGATGTTAAACCACTGGAGTCACATGGATCATTTTAATGATCTCTTCACTACCTTTCTGTAGCTTGAAAGTGGTAGTTGCGTAGACTGTCAATGGAGGGACAGAAAGCTCTCAGATTTCATTAAAAATATCATCATGTTCCGAAGATGAACAAAAATCTTACGGGTTTGGAACGACATGAGGGTGAGTAATTAATGACAGAATTTTCATTTTTGGGTGAACTAACCCTTTAATGTTACAGTAGTTAATGCATTAAACTAACGTTAACTAATGGAACCTTATTGTGAAGTGTTAACATTGTTTTTAAGAAAGTGCACAATTTACAAAATACATGTAACTCATACATTTGTAAATAACCGTGTGGAAGCAGTCGAGATGCAGTCAGTGGATGGTAACGGCGTGCAGGGTTAGATGAGGCAGCTGTGAGGTGTGTGTTTGCATCTGCTCACTCTGACCTGTGAGATGAGCCATGCGGACCGCTATCCAAGACTCAATAAACCACGACAGCAAATATGTTCTTGAGCATGTCTTTAGGCCTGTTACATTCCCTAACCTTCCACACACAAAACAACAATGGTAACACTCCAAAACATATAGTTAAGAGAAGAAGGGCATGCTAAGTTGCCACCACATGACACGTAATTCAAATGGAACAACAGCAGAGCAAAAACACTCAACAATGATGGAGTAATTTGCATGATTTATTCATGCCGTGGTGCATGCTGGGAAAAAGAGTCCAGCCGTTAGCACTGCAGAATTAATTAACAATTAAAAAGGGGAGTTAAAAAGGAAAAGGAAAAATAGCACTTGATGTCAAAAAGGGTGCAAATCCTTAAACTACTAAATCAGCATTCCGGTAGCTCAACTCAGCATGGCACTAATATGGTTGTGGTTTGATTCTTATTCTTAAGCTGATAAAAATAGCTTTGGTCTGCCAAACAAATAAATACACACTACCGTTTAAAGCTTTGGGGTCTATTGGGGTTAGATTTTTTAAAGAAGTCTCTTATGCTCACCAAGGCTGCATTTATCATCAAAAATACAGTAAAAACAGAAATAGTGTGAAATATATATATATTTCAATACATGTAATTTACACCTGTGGTGGCAAAGCTGTATTTTCATTACTCCATTGCCATTTCTCCAGTCTTCAGTGTCACAAGATCCTTCAGAAATCATTCTAATATGCTGATCAAGAAAAAAATCTTACTATTACCAATGTTGAAAACAGTTGTGCTGCTAAATATTTTCTTGTGGAAACAGTGATTTTTTTTTTTTTTTCAGGATTCTTTGATTAATAAAACGTTTTAAAGAGCAGCATTTATTTGATATAGTGGTAACACTTTACAATAAGGTTTCATTTGTTAACATTATTTAACAACATGAACTAACAATGAACAATGCTATACAGTATTTATTAATTTTACACTGATTACTAAAGAAATGATTGCAATTTTAACTGTAATAGACTGTAAAAACATGTTAATAAGTTCCCATACTATATATACAGAGAAAAACTGTAATAGATCTAACCTTAAATTTTTTATGTAATTTTACAGTAAAGTGTACAAAAAAATTAAGTAAAAAGAACAAATCAACAATTTACAGTGAAAAACTGACATTCCCACAATTCCCTGTGTGACTTCACATTTGATGATTTTTAATTTAATAATCATGTTTTCTTATCTGTTATGTGGGTTTTATGTTACATTTTCTGTTGTCAAATATGTTGTTTATGTTGTTGAATGTTTATTGTATTATTTGAGTGTCATATGTGTTACCATGATAGTGTTTTGTATTTGAGTGCATCATTCTATACTATATATTAGTATTTACCTCTGCTTGTGGAAAAAATACTTGAAGTTTGATTCATCATGTGGTTTTCTCTCTACCACTAGTTATTATGGTGAATGTCAATATATATTTAAAAGTACAAACCTTTTAGATTTTAGTAGCAGCATGGCCTTGCTAATTCAGCAGAAAAGGGCTGTTGGATTCCCCCTTTTTTTATTTATTTTTTTATTTTTATTTTTTTACAGTTTTAAATTGTAGAATTTACAGGTTGTTCTGTAAATGTTGAAATTTTTACTCTATTTTTTTTTTTTTTACAGAATTAATCTGGCAACCACAGCCAGTTTTATTTGTAAAAACGACTTTTTTTACAGTGTAATCAATGTTAATCTCAACATTTACTAATATATCATTAGTAAACAAAGGTTAATAAATGCAGTAAGAATATTGCTCATTGTAAGTTCACGTAGTTCATTAATAAACATCAAATAAATAACATCTTATTTTAAAGTGTTACTGAAATGGGAAAGGCTTTTGCATCATGACAAAAAAAATAAACGGTCACTTTAGTTCAATTTAATGCATCCTTGCTGAATACAAGTATTAATCCGTGAAAATCATAAAATCGTGCTGACCCCAAACTTCTGAATGGTACCGTAAATGTAGTTATGTTAATTTGACCTGGCATAATCAATAATGTGTACTTGACAAATGGTAGTGGTTCTGCTGAAGTGATTTCACTAACTGAATCCTCAACAAAACCCTTGCATAAAGTATTCTTTATATATATAAACTCAAGAATTCTTTATCTTCTCTTCTGGACCATAAAGCATGAAGCTCTGTTGTTGTAGTTTTTAACGCCCATTATTCTCTGCTGGCAATACAATATGTTCTTATCTCTCCTTTCTTATGCAGATGAGACAGCCTCCCTTTCTGCAAATGCGCAGCTGTACATGTGAAATCTGCCTTTATAACTGCTTGTAATTATGGCAGACCAGACTACTTCAAAACATTCTGGTAATTTGATGATGTTGGTGGGAGGAATGGCTGCTGAGACTTTTGCACGGCTTGGAGAATCAGACACTTTCAGAGGGGTAGAGAGAAGGGAAGAGGTACTACACCCCGCTAAAAAACCATACCCAACATGAGTGGCCATGGACCAGGCCATGATTATCCTCGCAAAGGCTTCGGGGTAATTAATCCACAAAGAAAAGCCACCTGCAGGAAAGGGCACTCAAATGCCACATGCTGGCATGACTAAGTGGAACGCTCCTGAAAATGATGAGGATCAGAAAACAAGCAAGCAGCAAATCAGCTAATAGTCAAGTATATCTGACGGTGTCAAACGCTGTTATCACATCCTGTTTGAGAAATATTCATTTCAATTAATTTCAATGGCTTACTTAAAGTTGACTAAGCATTTTACGTCAGAACAGGAGAAAGTATTCAGTATTTGTATAATAATACACAATTTAAGCTTTAGCACTTTACAATAAGGTTTCATTAGTTAACTACATTAGTTAACATGAACTAATAATGAACTGCACTTCTACAGCATTTATTATTCTTTGCTAATGTTAATTTCAACATTTACTAATACATTATTAAAATCAAAAGTTACATTTGTTAACATTAGTTAATGCACTGTGAACTAACATGAACAAACAATGAACAGCTGGATTTTTATTAACTAACATTAACAAAGATTAATAAATACTGTAACAAATGTATTGCTCATTGTTAGTTCATGTTAGTTAATACGTTAACTAATGTTAATAAATGAAGCCTCATTGCAAAGTGTTACCTTTAAGCTATATATAATGTTTTTTTCATATATATGATTTAAAATGTACACATACATATAAAAATGTTAATAAATACAATTTGAACGGCTTAGTGCTAATCTGTAAGATATTTATACTGAGTAAAAATACTAAGAAATTATTATTTATACTTAGTACTATAAAAAAGAAATGTATATACTTTTTATAGTAATATATATATATATATATATATATATATATATATATATTCACATTTATTTATATAGCGCTTTTCACAATACATATTGTTTCAAAGCAGCTTTACAGAAAATGCATGTCTACATTACAATTTAGAGTGATCTGTTATCAGAGGAGACTGTGTCCAAGTTATGTACAAATAACAGTTAGCTAAAAATGTATTAATTTAAACAATGTATTAATTTAAGGCAGAAACAATGAGCTCGATAAAGTAATGATTATATACAGTTATACAGAAAAAAAGTACTTATTATAAGTATTAGTATAAACAAAACAAACTATTAAATATATTAAAAATAACTTTGTATTAAAAAGTGTTATATAATGCTTAACGCTTTATAAAATGTAAGTTGTTAATATTATTCTTTAAATATTAGGCCCGTAATAATAAGATAGCTTTAATTCTTCAGGAACCTGGTAGCAAATAGTGTTAGCGAAG
This sequence comes from Rhinichthys klamathensis goyatoka, assembly GCF_029890125.1. NCBI lineage: Eukaryota > Metazoa > Chordata > Actinopteri > Cypriniformes > Leuciscidae > Rhinichthys > Rhinichthys klamathensis. The sequence continues at coordinate 2,475,858 of NW_026606778.1, forward strand.
ACTCCTAAAAATTGGATGCTCTGTTTTAATATGCGTGTACAGCCCAAACTCTTTCAAGTCCTGTAAAAGGTTATGTAATAAAAGTATAAATAAATGTCCCTGACACCCTCCAGATGGCCAAACGTCCCCCACAGAGGCCAACTCCGGCCAGGCCTGGCTTTCAGAAACCCTCTACCCCGGCCACACTAACCCAACAGCACTCCTCTGGCCACCAGGCCAGCCCCCTGGACAGCTAGTTATTCAGTTTCGATGAGAGGACAGGTGAGCATCGCTCTTTAATGTGGTCAACAGGTGTTATTGTGGTCACTAACAAATGTAAGGCATTAACCAGCACCTCAGTTTTCACAACCTCAATTTACCCAGTTTTTTTGTTTTTTTTATTGCCTTCAGAAGGAGAGGTTATTGCTCCCTGGTTATTGCTAACTTACCACTACATCAAGCAAATGTAGCAACTGTTTGCATTTGTCCCTGAAAAAAAAGAATAAAAACAAAAATACACTACCAGTAAAAAGTTTAGACACTGCATCTATGTTCCTCGTTATCTTAAAAACCATATGAAGTTTAAACGATTATGCTGAAGTGCTTCAAATTAGTTTTGTATGCAAATATAAAGTATGCCTTTGTATAAATGGATCACTAATAAAACCAGTTAATTTACAAAGATGTTACCATTTTTTCAAAAAAACAAAACAAAACATTATTTAACATCACTTAACCAACGTATATACATCAATTTATACCCAAAAAACAACTATTCTTATGGGTTAAATCAGGTAGAAATAGCTCTTTAAGGTAACAATGGTAGACTGCCACTTACATTGTATGCATGGATGAATTGGATGGGATAGTAAAGGACAAACAGTGTCCAGAAGGTTAAAAAAGCACCGCAGCAAAACTTTGAAGTTAAACGGAAATATTTTTTTGTGTGTTATTGCATGTGGAAAATAGTATCAATAAAGGATGAGTAGGTGTGTCCAAACTTTGATCAAAACACCCTTGTATTATGCAAAATAAAAGGTATCAGTAATGCTTAGAGAGTATTACCTCAGATTGAGTGACAGGCGTCTGGCTGATGCCAGCATTAACTGATGTCCATGAGCGGGCGGTGAGGACACAAGCGAACAGAGGGTAGAGATCCCCTGTGCCCAGACGCTTACTGTAACGCTCTATGCCTTTCAAGTCTCCCTTTATCAAACTCTGCCACAGCCTGCAGTAGTCCAGCCTGAAGTCCTGGTTCAGCACCTTGGACAGAGACACAACTTGTTCTGTTAGTGCTTGGGTTTTTAAACAAACGCAATAGAAGCTTAAAAGTAAAAGTGTGTAATTTCTACACCACTAGAGCCACCAAACGGAATCATAAAATTAACGAATGTTCTCAAACTGGTTTCTTTAACCCAAAAAGATGTCCCTGCCTCAAATTCACTGTATTGGTTGGGCTAAAATTGTTTAAAAATCAGGCTGGTTAAGATGTTCAAACAAACAGAGCAACAGAGTCACGTTTACACTATTCAAGAAGTCTCTCTTGCTCACTAAGGCTGGATTTATTTGATCAAAAATACAGTAAAAACAGTAATATTGTGAAATTGTATTACCACTAAAAAAACGGTTTTCTATTTAAATATATTTTCAAATGTCATTTATTCAAAGCTGCTTTTTCTGCATCATTACTCCAGTCTTCAGTGTCACATGATCCTTCAGAAATCATTTTAATATGCTGATTTACTATTATTTACTAATGCTATTGTAAACAGTTGTGCTGCTTAATGTATTTGTGAAAACGTGATACATTTTTTAAAGGATTGTATGATAATAGAAAGATCAAAAGAACAGCATTTATTTAAAATACAAACCTTTTGTAACATTTTGTAATCTAATGAATCTTTCTGAATAAAAGTATCAATTTCTTCCAATTATTTTTTCGGACCTGAAACTTTTGAATGGTAGTGTACACTTAAAATGTAAAAAGGTAAAAAAATAAATAAAAAATAATAATAAATAAATAAATAAAATCACAAAAACCAATTAACTCTTTCCCCGCCAGCGTGTTTGATCCTTTTCACAAGAATTTCATGGCCCCCAGAATATTATATTGTATGAATATCTGAACATGCAATATATATATATATATATATATATAAAAAAAACGTTTTATTCTAGCTTCATGCATTCTTTTTTTATCAACACTTGAATCATAAGTTGTTTCATAAAAAAGCAACATTTTAAGCAAAAAGCTGAGAAAAATCACGTTTTTTTCAAAGACTACATCCAGATGTGATTCAGAACGATGATCAAAACATAGATGGAGTAGATTGAGTCAAATCAATAATTCCTTCACAGTCCTATAGCTCGTCCTGGGTCGACATTTCCTTCAGTAACTTCAGGCAGTTTTGATTTATATGCTGTTGAATGTTGATGATCGCCTTATTTTAAATAAGCATATGATTACATATGCTATCGCTTGTTTCTGCTTCTTCTTCACATGTGTTTTAATCAGGAGATTCACATACTCTTTCCAGAAGATGTGTAATAGCGCACATGTTAACATATGAAAACACGGAAAGCCGGAAAATTCCGTCAATGGCAGGGAAAGACTTAACTAATCCATCTGAAGAGTCTTAGACAGTTGAGTAAATGGAAACTTGTTTCTCATTATGTTGTTAGTATTAAAGAAAAATATTACTTCATAGTTGCTAACATGAAATCTTGCGGGCCTCATTAACTGCTTCGGGTTAAATTAAAGGCCAACACATCCTTCACTGAGACAAACAGAACACACTGGAATACCACTAGGACTGCACCATTTTGCCACTCCAATTAATTAACATAGACACACACAACCCATGGCTTTCAACAAACTTAACACGACATGCCATGAATTAGTGTTTTGGACAAAGCAACCAAATGTCATTGCTACAATGCCTTTTTCATGTTTATCACCATATTATCTCCACAGATTTATTTAGAGAAGTTCAGTGAGCTGCAGGAGAGTGTGTATTGGTGTGTTTGCATCTGCTTGTAATAAGCGGGAGGTGGAAATGTGCAGTTCCTAAAACACACTGGAGCTTCAGGGCCACTTAAATGAAATGCTTTTAGTCTGCTGCAGCATATACCGGCCTGAGTGCGCAGCTGACCTGGGAGCCAGCGGGTGAATAATGGGGTGTAATATGTGATGAATTTGCTTCTCTGTCGAGTCTGTGGCGGCCTCGGCCGATGTCTTACCTGATACAGGCCGTGATCGAGTAACACAATTTCCGTCTTATTGCTTTCAGGACACTTTCGCACCAGCACGTTGCCGGGGTGAGGATCGCAGTGCACAAATCCGTTGACGAATATCATCTCACTGTATATCTTGCCAAGGTTCTGGGAGATCTGAGGAAACGAAGGAGTAAGATGGGGAAAGTGAAAGAGAGAGAGAGAGAGATACAAAAAAACAGGTTAATACACATTAACTGGAGATCTAGCCCCTATGTATATATATATATATATATTACTGTATAGTAGTAAGAACTGTTTTCAAAAGCAAAGATGGTTACACTTTATTTCGATAGTCCACTTCAGACATTCTTATAACTGTAACTTTGCAACTAGGTCAAGAAACTCTCATTAATTTGCAACTACTTATCAACTAACTCAGAGTATTAGTAGACTGTTAGGACTGTTAGTAGAATAAGCTGACATGTACTTGCAAAGTTACTTACAGTCAGTAGATTTTCTGTTGGGAAAAATTAAAATAAAGTGTTAGCAGATATTAAGCAGACAGTCTATTAATGACTAGTAGTTGCAAAGTTACTTTTAGTTAGTAGAATGTCTAAAGTGACTATGAAATGAAAGTGTTAATGGCAAATTAAATATTTAAATGAATTTTAAAAACGATTTTATTTTATTGAACCCTATTTTGCACAGTGTTGCCTGAAGAATTTTTTTTTTGCCTGCTTGAAATTTTGAGCATATGAATGACCAAACATGGCTAAATGCTGTCCTTATGACTAACACAAATATTGCAGATATTCTTTTAAATTAATTATTTTCCATTGGTGCATAGTATTATCTATATCTGTAATTAATTATTTTCCATTGGTGCATAGTATTATCTATATCTGTAAAAAAAATTTTTTATAAATTAGTTTTTAATAGAGATTTAAAAGATTTTAATAGAGGTCCAATTAAGAAATCTGGATCAGATATTTCACATTTGTGCATACATTGCCTTTATAATGTGTGCAATAGAGGGTTAAAAAACAACAACAAATAAGATAAACTTACATGCACCATAAAGACCTACAGGTATTACAAATTGGACTCATGACCTTGTAATTAGCCAATGTGCTCCAAAATTTTGTGCTTTAGTGTGACAAAAACAAAAAAGAAACCTGAAAAAAGACAAAAAAACAATGTGGAATACATACATTAAGTAATTGCTCTAGAAGCATGGGGGGAAAAGACTTGCAACCTTTCAACATAAAAGACAAACAATATTAAGACAAATGCAGAAATAGCAGAAATGCATAACATGGTTCATTTCCATTGCTATGACGGGGTCTGGGGGCAGACAAATAAGGAGCCCATTTAAAATAACATAAAACGTTTTCCCGAAGATGCTGTGGCCCCAACAGATGAGAAAGTATTTATTATAAAACAACCCCCGATGCAATTATTCCACCCACTCTCGCTCTTTGAAGATAAGTTGTGATAAGCATCTCCCCTCAGCTATGTTATAATGCAGAGAGCCAATGTGAAGTAGGTTGAGGAAATGTCAGTCTGAAGCACAGAGAATAAATCAAGCATTTATTTATACTCCCCGGGCTGGTGTCCATATACATTTTACCCCAATACTTTAAATTAATTTGAATTGTTTAGCTTAATTGTTTAATTTTTCATTTATATTTTCATTGTTTACAGGACAGCATTTTGCAGAAAAGCAAATCTAGCTACTTTTGTGACACATAGGACATTTTGTTGTTGTTTTAAGCTGATGTCTATTCCGCGGCACGATCATGCCCAGATAAACGAGCACGTACAGTGGGGAGAACAAGTATTTGATACAATGCCGATTTTGCAGGTTTTCCCACTTACAAAGCATGTAGAAGTCTGTAATTTTTATCATAGGTACTCTTCAACTGTGAGTGATGGAATCTAAAACAAAAATCCAGAAAATCACATTGTATGATTTTTAAGTAATTCATTTGCATTTTATTGCATGACATAAGTATTTGATCACCTACCAACCAGTAAGAATTCCGGCTCTCACAGACCTGTTAGTTTCTCTTTAAGAAGCCCTCCTGTTCTCCACGCATTACCTGTATTAACTGCACCTGTTTGAACCCGTTACCTGTATAAAAGACACCTGTCCACACACTCAATCAAACAGACTCCAACCTCTCCACAATGGGTCCACAAGACCAGAGAGCTGTGTAAGGACATCAGGGGTAAATTGTAGACCTGCACAAGGCTGAGATGGGCTACAGGACAATAGGCATGCAGCTTGGTGAGAACAGTTGGCGCAATCATTAGAAAATGCAAGAAGTTCAAGATGACGGTCAATCTCCCTCGGTCTGGGGCTCCTTGCAAGATCTCACCTCATGGGGCATTAATGATCATGAGGAAGGTGAGGGATCAGCCCAGAACTACACGGCAGGACCTGGTCAATGACCTGAAGAGAGCTGGGACCACAGTCTCAAAGAAAACCATTAGTAACACACTACGCCGTCATGGATGAAAAATCCTGCAGCGCACGCAAGGTTCCCCTGCTCAAGCCAGCGCATGTCCAGGCCCTTCTGAAGTTTGCCAATGACCATCTGGATGATCCAGAGGAGGAATGGGAGAAGGTCATGTGGTCTGATGAGACAAAAATAGAGCTTTTTGGTCTAAACTCCACTCGCCATGTTTGGAGGAAGAAGAAGGATGAGTACAACCCCAAGAACACCATCCCAACCGTGAAGCATGGAGGTGGAAACATCATTCTTTGGGGATGCTTTTCTGCAAAGGGGACAGGACGACTGCACCGTATTGAGGGGAGGATGGATGGGGCCATGTATCGCGAGATTTTGGCCAACAACCTCCTTCCCTCAGTAAGAGCATTGAAGATGGGTCGTGGCTGGGTCTTCCAGCATGACAATGACCCGAAACACACAGCCAGGGCAACTAAGGAGTGGCGCCGTAAGAAGCATCTCAAGGTCCTGGAGTGGCCTAGCCAGTCTCGAGACCTGAACCCAATAGAAAATCTTTGGAGAGAGCTGAAAGTCCATATTGCCCAGCGACACCCCTGGAGAAGGTCTGTATGGAGGAGTGGGCCAAAATCCCTGCTGCAGTGTGTGCAAACCTGGTCAAGAACTACAGGAAACGTATGAACACTATAATTGCAAACAAAGGTTTATGTACCAAATATTAAGGTCTGCTTTTCTGATGTATCAAATACTTATGTCATGCAATAAAATGCAAATGAATTAGTTAAAAATCATACAAAGTGATTTTCTGGATTTTTGTTTTAGATTCCGTCACTCACAGTTGAAGAGTACCTATGATAAAAAAAAATTACAGACTTCTACATGCTTTGCCGATTTTACAGCTTTTCTCACTCAAATACTTGTTCTCCCCACTGTATATGGATGCACACACATATACACAATGCCTGTGAGTTTATTAAGCTCTGAAATGTTGTGATTCATCGTAAATTGCTTTTTGAGATTGTGTTGCTCGCAAAAGTGGTGATCTAAATCCATTATGTCATCCAAAATGTAAAACAATGACAGTGCAACGTGAGCCGTATGAATGACCAAAGGCTCTTGTGAGGATGGACATAGTCATAGTGTCATAGTCAATACTGGTGGCATACAAAAAGTTACAAAAAATATCACTGTTAACATTAATGTGTCGTACAATAAATTAAATGAATATGTTTCTCCTTTATATCTGTTTAACTCACTCAACTTCTAAATCAATAGATTAGCTCTCATACTTAAAACATACGTTAAAAATATATATAAAAATATTGACTGAAGTGTGCAAACTTCGCAGAAAGGTCATGCAGTCAGATTCGTAAGTTACCCAAAGCTAACAATAATAATCACTATACAAAAAGCAATGTGTCCCGGGATGGCGGAGGATCCCTGAAGGCCTGATTGGGCATGCATAGACAGCAAGAGGAGTTTTATTATGCTAATAAACACTTTAGGATGCGGCGGATGAAAAGCTCATCAACAGTGCCCTTGGAGGGAAGATGCAGACGAATATCCCCAGGCAGGGCGCCATGTGAAGGGTATGCAAAAGGCAGATTAAAAGGAGTTGTGTGGACCAAAGTGAACTTGATGCAGGGAAAGAGAAAGCGGGTAAGGCTATTTAAAGGTGAAGTGAATAGTTTTTATAGGTCATTGCTTTGTGCCCTTATCTGATTGTATACATGCAATATCAAAAACATGTAATATTTCACACTGCTGCAACTTGGATAAAGGCTAAACAATCAAAAAGGCAAAAACTCTTTTTAAACAAATCTGATCTCAACAGCATGAGCAAAAACCTGTGCCTTTTGTCTCCAAAAAAAGAGAGAGAGATGTGTTGCCTACGCTCTGCTGCTGCCAGCAACTTTTTAAGGTTGTTTCAATACATACTGCATACAGACAAACATATACTTATACATACACACACACACACATATACACATATATATACTGTATATATATGGAATAATTGATGATGGGCCGTTGAATTATTAGAAAAATAACGCACACCCGAGGTGGTAATGCGCTCACGACTTGACGCGGAGTCAATGCCGCGTTTCCATTACAGATTTGCGCAAAACTTTTACGATATTTTCTAAATGTCGATAAAAACGATTGCGAAATGACGGCGTTTCCATTAACCGATGTTATGCGACTAAAGCGTAATTTTTTCCTTTCTAAAAATCATGGCAACGGATGTTGGTAAGTTTATATAAATCGCAGCCACCACACTAGCCAGTGTTTTTAATGGAAGGAGACGTAGGCGTGTTGTCCAAGTATTAATGGCAAGGAAAGACCGTTATACTTGGGAGCGGCACATGTTTCTGGGTATTTCTCCCTCCTTTCTGCTTCAAGGTCTTGATTGTGGTATTTCTTTGTGGTTTACAATCCAGTATTCTTTTATTCTTTTGTCTTTTATGAGTTTAATAAAGAACTCTGTCTTGTCTTCTGTCCAAACATACCACGTCATCTACGTCACATGACCTGTAAATGCGCAAAAACTGTTTCCATTGCAGTTTTGCGAAATATTCCTTTTTCGAATTGCCTGCAAAACCACCTCATGCAAGCATAAAACCTTTTTTGCGATATATGGGAGTTTTTGCGAAGTTTACGAGTTTCCATTGGGCGAATTTTCAATTCGCAATTTCAATTTGCGCAATTTGAAGGGTAATGGAAACGCGGTTAATTATTCCGCTTAGAATACGGTTACCACACCTCAAAATATTGTTCAGATGATGTATTTCAAGAAATTTGTCAGGTTTTTGTCCTTAAAACACCAATTTCTTACGCATCTAATCCCAAGCCTCCGTTGCCAATTCCAAAACATAATTTTGAGCCGTTATTACATCGCTAGTGATAAATGTATTGTAGCTTTTAAGTTGCAAAACTATTTTACTGATAGTGCTAACAACACGTTTCTGTGCGAGTGTGTGTCCATACTGTATGTGTGCACACGTTTGAGTGCAAGAGAGAGCGGGAGAAAGAGAGTATATGCTTTCAGTAGATAATAAAACATAATTTTGTGGCAAAAAAACATGAAACACTGTGTCATTTTTATCCTATTGTTTACTATGTTTATTTGCTTGGTCAGTGTCTTTGTGGCTTTTGGTTCTTTAGCTGTTGTAGGCTGTAAGGACCTTTGAAATAACTGAAATCATTTGGCGAAGTGATTTGGAACTGCAATGCGGTCAGGACCTGGAACTACTTTAGTCGTACGTTTCCCTGAAAATAATTGGGTAACGCTTCCTTTTACAGTCCTGTTACCCATGTACATATGTACATACTATGTACTTCTTATAGTAATTACAAATACTGGGTAATAAGTAAATACTAACCCTGAACCTACCCCTAACCCATGTACTTACCTTATATTAGCCAGTACTTTCTTGGTAAGTACACTAAGTACACGTAAGTACTGTACTGTAAAAGGAAGCGTTACCAATAATTGCACACCTTAGAACGTTCGTCAAGCAATCATATTCAAGCATCCAAAATATACAATATATATTAGGATAAAAATAAAGTCAACATTAAGTCAATATCTCACAGAAGAAACAGCAAAATGATCAATTTCATCTTCTGATGAAATAACCAGAAAATTAAGATCCATATAAGGTCACCTGGCTCTGCTAACCCCAACTGCTGGAGGGAGGCCATCACGACAACAAATATTTGGCATTGATTAATTAACGCATCAATGAAGTGCAAAATTAGCTTGCAGCATTGCAAATAAAGGTCCTGTCTATCCTCCAATTCCTCCTCCCTCCATGCCTCTCTCCCAACTTCCCAGGATCCTACTCCGCTCTCCGCTTCCGCTGGGGTAGGAGTGAGTGCATGCAGAGAATAAATCATATTTTCTGTCCCATTTCACCAAATCGATGAGTCCGTTTCCCTGGCAGCATCAGAGCGCGCCGTCCACAGGGGGACGACGAGGGGCCACGCTGCACTGACAACTTCACCAGCACTGCATACCAAAGAAGCTGAGGAAAAGAGTGGGGCATTCCTGCCACTGGCCAACACGTACATGCACCAGACGAATGCGTCTGAAGTTTCAGTGAGAAGGGGGGGCTGGCGCACCGATCACACGTACATGCGGGCACCTAGTCATAATGACTCAGCACAGGATTCCTTTCATGCTGGAGTCGGTCCTTTAGAAGCATGCCGTCTTCACACGTCTCCTGCATGCTATGTTGCAAAGGGGGGTTCAGGGACGGGACAGCTCCTTTCAACAGCATGGTAAAAATAGCTAGCACTAGAAACGTGCGTCGAATCTCGTCGTCCTTTTCAACTCGTTTGAGGATGTGGTCCGTGTCACAGGACACAAAGAAATCACCTGCCAGAGAAGCTCTCTTTAGGGACAGAATGACGGAGACGACAGAGAAAGGTGCCTTTGTGAGCGTATGTGCGCACGTGTTATTACCTGTGAGGACGGCCTGAGCGGATGATGTCTACCTGAGCATTAGCTGAACACAGCTGGCTTGTCGTGTCGCAGTAGATTGAATTTTTTCAGAAGGGACGAAGCAATTACTCCTACTGGGGCTCTTGACACAGAATAAAAAAGTCTCCATATGGACCTCTTCTGCCGGCCGAGTGAATAACATGCCATTGTGGCACAGCAGAACGATAAAAGAGATAGAAAAACCGCCTGATATACGTTCTCTCTTTCAATCTGGAAAAATGCAGAAGTGTTACTGACAATTCACAAAACGAAAGCTGGTTTTTGACCTACAGTATAACATGCTAAAAAATAAAGTAATCGTGAAATGTTGTTTGCAACCCATTTTACAGAGAAGCAAGATCGTCAATGAGTAAGAATGTAGGACGGGACTTGATTTTATCTATCAGGACTTGATTGGATAGTGAATAATAGGCATTTCAAAGTCATTTAGCAGGCAAAAGATGACGAGATATTAGTTTTTTCATGAATTGTGTACAATTAGGGACAATTGTGATTTCATGTTGACACAAAACAGACATAAACTGCACATGACGACAATCTCAGATCCTAGTTGGTCTACAAAGCATATAGGGTATCAAAAACTAGAACGGATTACCCCAACTTACTCATCTTCTCTGGATGACCAGCCAACTATTCACCCAAAAAAACCAGATAAATCCGTCACTCACACTCGCCATTCTGGGCAACTGAGCCGATTACATCTGCTTATTTACAGAGACATTATAAAGCAAATGTCATTGGATTTAACTCTAAAAAAAGCTGATTTATTTAAACCTTCCTGTTGTAATCTTGGCCCTGCGCTGATCAATACGGGGCAAGACAAAGAGAAAGGCTTTTAACAGAGCACAGCACTAAATCTAATGAGCCGTCCTCAGCGGCTGGCACATGTGCGGCTGAATTGACAGATCTGTGAGGGAGATAAGAAGTTCCACCCTTCTGACTTCGTCAATCTCTCCCCTCCACAACATACACAAATGTCTATGACAAATGCTTAGAAAACCTGCACATCTAACCGGCCTCTCTGAAACGGAACGCATTCTTCAACCGGCAGTCACCACAAGCCTCTGTGAACAGAAGTTTTTAGGATTTATGTGGACTTGAGGTAGAAAATAATCTAGGGATGCATAAATATTAAAATTGGCTGACACATATATGCTAATATGACACTAACTGGGTAATAACCAAATACTAACCCTGAACCTACCCCTAAACCTAACCTTAACCCATGTAGTTACCTTACATTAGTCAGTATTTATATGGGTGAGTAAACCAATTACATTGAAAGTGCGCATACTATAGATAGATAGATAGATAGATAGATAGATAGATAGATAGATAGATAGATAGATAGATAGATAGATAGATAGATAGATAGATAGATAGATAGATAGATAGATAGATGGATAGATGGATAGATAATATCATTATATACAGTCCAACATTTAGATTACAAGATTACATTTAACAGTTCTATTTATAAAAAATATATAAAAAAATATATAATTATTTTAAGGTAATTTCAATATGCACACTTAAATACCCAGTGTCAAACAATACCGATAAAAAAAAGGTATCAAAATATTGTGCATGGTTGCTAGGTAGTTGCTAGGGTGTTCTGGGTGGCTGCTTACTGGTCCAAATCCAAAAAACGAAGAAAAAAACTGCACTGGGTCTCTAGAAATGGTCTGGGTAACCAAAGATGTCTTGTTTAATAGCTGGGTTGGCGGCTTTTAAGAAACTAAGCGCGTGCCACAATACGCCAGTCATGAATTTCTGTACATTTGTGTACAGAAGAACCATATATGACGTCCATTTATGACGTCTCGTCCGGGATGATTGAGCATTATGTGTGACTACGGTGGCTGAGTGTAGTTCCAGGGCTCAGTTAAAGACCCGGGCTGAGCGTCAGGTACTGAAAGGAGTGTTTGTTTCAATCTGCAAGCATGTCATCCACTCTAAGACAAGCTGTCTTCTTTAATATCTCACCTCCACTGCGCTTGTCAGTCGGGATTTCCTGTTAGGACGCCTCTGTTTGACCTAAATACTGACAACCGCGACGCACACATGAACGCAGCCAAGGAACGGCTCGTTCCGGCACCTTGACAACGCCTTCTGCAAAAAGGAGGGGGAAAAAAAAGAAAAAAAGGCCTGTGTTCATAATATCAATTATACACTGTATCATTATCCACAAGTCCCTTTCAGCGGGAGGATAAGCCAGCGCAGGCTTTTTGTAGTGTCAGCGCCGAGCACTGTCGGCGTGTAGAAACACGACTCACAGTCACCTTAAAGAGGCAAGCGATCTGACAGGCAGAGTGCGGCGGAGCTGGGGGAAAAAAGTCCTCCATTACAAGCTACTAATGCATAACAACACGAAGCATTACTGAGAGGCCATTTACAGTCCTGCATCCCATTAATCAGTGACCACTGGGAGAAAGAGCCACCAGCGCCGCAAACAATTGATCTCAAAGGGACGCCGTCTTTCAATTATGGTAATTAATTACGTCTTTTCTATTTGTTATCTGGTGGGTTGGACAGGGGCGACAGTGAAGAGAGTGTGTTGCAGCCGCTGGAGTGGATTCTTCACTGTCACACTTCAGTGTCACAGTCATCATGTTTGATTGGACCATGTCAAGTGGACGCTGAAAGATGGCAGAGCAACTTCAGTCTTTTTTTGTGATGATGCTGGTAAACAAGTGGTTACAACTGGTATATAGTTTTAATGTTAAAGGGACAGTTCACCAAAAATTAGTCATCATTTACTCAACCTCGTGCTCCAAACCTGTATGAATTGCATTATGTTATTAAATACAAAAGGTAAGAGATTCTGAAAAAAAAATATATATATATATTTTTTTTTTAGAATAGGGTCCCATTGTAGTTTTTTTTTATTGTTGTAATTTAAATAATTTGAAATATTTGTGGAATTAATAAAGTAATGCAGGTTTGGAACACATGAGGGTGAGTAAATAATGACAAATTGTGTGTTAAATAATGTGACAAATAATCTTATCTTTTGGCTTGCATCTATCAAATGCAAAATTAGATCAATTCAAATTATAATAAAAGAAAATATATCGTAAATTAAATTCGGGAGAATAGACCACAAATGTGCAGTATTTGTCCTTTTTCATACTTTTACAGCGGATTGCAAAGGGAAAAAAGTAGAAAATAAAGCAGCGACTGCAGAGCTCTTGCCGTAGATATTCTTGTTATAACATGTCACGTTATAACGTTATTCTCATGATGTCTGAAAATAAATCATGAAGGGAAACTGACAGCTCATCCAGTCACACTGACGGATCAGCTTTATTTGTAGAGCAATTTTATAATATGAAATGATTTTTTTTCAGTCTTTTTGAATGGAAGTTCCCCGAACCGGAAGTGCCGCCCATAAATCAAAACACAGTAAGCTTGTCAGGAATAAGGTGGATAAATGAATTAATAATTTCCCTTTGAGCTAAACTAACCTGTTTCCCTTACAAAATGTTGAAATGAATATGAACTAAGATCAATAAATGCAGAGGAAGTATTGTTCACTGTGAGTTCACGTTAACTAATTTTAACAAAGATTTTAAAAAGATTCAAAACAGTTATACATTAATAACATGATTGGATAAGCCATGTTTTAAGTCTCTGAAAAAATAGCTGATAAACATACACCTGCGGCAGCCCGTCACTTGAATTTTAACAATGTACAACATCCTACAACCAGTTAAATTAAAGTCAAAATGACATGTCAATAGTGTCGTAACATGTCAACACCAAATAACTCCCAATACAATCAAAGAACACAAAAAATTACTAGACTAATAAGTCAGACAAGTGATCAACAAGTATAAATAACACTGCCTGTGTGTCCATACGCATCTTTCTTTATTAAACTCACCACATCACTCGCCACAGCACAGAGCTCAAACAGATCCAACAGTAAGTCTAAAACACTTCTGAGGAAATACAAAACAAACATCAAGTGGTTCCAAACAGTCAAAGATTTGGTTTGATTCAGAACATGCGGATTACAGTATTTCACACCTTATTATTGCAGTAATGACTCTTTGAGACAAACCGAATCATTTGAGAGCGCCTCACAACAGCGTCTCGCAAAGGGGACTAAACTTCCTGTGGGATATAATGGAGTTTGAGGCTTTTAATAGGCGCTGAAATGGAGCAACACTTGACAAGCGCCTTCACTCCAGCGCTGGCTCTGCTCTGTGTGACAGCTGCACGTCTTCACCTCCTCATTACATACTTCATAATAATCACAGAAATAATATCAACACATGCGCACACTCTGCCAGGCCCAGTCAGATCATGGAGGAAAGCGCACTTGTGTGAAAGAAGATTACATGACTCAGCGAAACGCACCTCTTCAAGAAGTTAGTTTTTGCCAAGTTAAGTTGCGCCACCAAAAGCTGATGATTTTTGTTTTGTTTTTTTAATGGATGCGGCCACTATCTGGAAAACAGGGTGGGCAGTGATCAGTATAATGTCAACATTATATTACAGTACAGACAGTAAAGACAATGTTACAAACCATTTCTATTTCAAATAAATGCTGTTCTTTTGAACTTTCTATTCATCAATCTTCAAGAATCTTGAAAAAAATATGTATCAGTTCACACAACAACATTAAGCAGCACAACTGTGTTCAACATTGATAAAAATAATAAATGTCTCTTGAGCAGCAAATCAGCATATTAGAATGATTTCTGACGGATCATGTGACACTGAATGATGCTGAAAATTCAGCTTTGATCAAAGGAATAAATAACATTTTAAAACATTCAAATGGAAAACATTTATTTTGAATAGTAATATTCCACAATGTTACTGATTTACTGTATTTTTGATCGAAAGGTGAGCATTAGTGACTTTAAAAAATCATAGTTCCCAAACTTTTGAAACATGTATGTGTTGTGTCGTGTCAATGGATAGCATATACATTTATTGTACACATTATTTACTCATAATTCACTAAAAAACAACAGAAAACAGTTCAGAGCAATGGCCAGTTCGAAAACTTGCTCTGACACAGTTAGCTGTGGGGCTAATGAAGTCAAACACAAGTTTAAGTCAATCTCATATGATTAGCCCATTCCGTTCCCTCCTCTTCTCATCATTTCCTGTCATCTTCCATTAATCCCTTTTAAAAAACAAGGCCAAATTTGAAATAAAAATAGAAAACATTATAAATATTATAATTATTTTCCAATTTCATCTGATTTTATTCTAAGAGGAGGAAGAGAGCCAGAGAGATGAAAAAACACTACGAAAGTATAGGCTAAAATAGCATCAGGGTTGATTCCCCCTCCACATATCCAGTCTCTCTCAGAGCAGCATGGATGCTGTAACAGATCCAGGGCCCTCCAGAGACCTCGTGGAGTAGAGGAGGACTCTCAAAAGCAGCCCAAAGGCTCATGTGGCTATTTAAAGAGCGCTCAATTCACTGTGATGTAAGAATCGCTGCTAATAGAGATAAATCCTCGCATTGCCTGACCCACAAGGATTGGCCAGATGGGATTTGACTTACACCACACACAGACACACTGGGTGCTTCTCAAAAGGATGGCTGCATCCTAGTGAGGCTGTGTCCTTCCTAGTCCAGTCCTTCAGAGGCTTTTTTAGGCTAGAGTCCTCCTCAGCGAACTAGTACAGTAAGCATAGCTACATCACACGTGGTCCCGCCCCCACGGTCACGGCACACGAAAATACTATGAAAACGTAATTTTGGAAAAATTAAAGTCTTTATATTAACTGGCTTTTTATTAATGCAATACAGTGACTGAAACCCGTCTGTGGTTACTCAGTGGCTTACATTATTGGCAGTTTAGCGTTAAGTGATTCATTTGCACACGTGTGCCTTCTAGAGCCCTGCACGGGCCTCAAATCTAGGCCCTAGCCCGGCCCTGCCCCGAGACGCTCAGGCCCTAGCCCGGCCCGTGTCCGACAGCTCATCAGAATGATCAGCCCGAGTCCGACCCGAGCCCGTAAAAAAAAAAAAGAAAAAAAAAAAGATAAACAGCCTGACCTATGTTGCAGTCAGTAAACCAACCAGATATATTTTGTTTTCAATGGCAAAGTATTTACCGGTAGGTTTATTTTCATTTCTTTATAACGTTAATTAAGAAAAAACAAAAAACAAAATTTATGACGACCAAGCAGCCGACAGCGAGTTAAACATGTTTGATCCATTGATTGATTTATAGCCTCTCAAATCAACACTTTACTTGGCTACAATAAAATCCATAGATATAAAACAACTTAAGCATATCACACAGACAGTTAACGTTAGTTTAAACGTTTATTGTCATTTTTGAAAAGCTGAGGCAAACTGCTCTGCTGCTCAGTCGCAACAGCGCTCGCAAACTAAATGAATTTATAATATAGGCTACAATACAGAGAATGCAATCTAAACAAATCAAATAAATTACATTAAAAACAAACATGCAGGTTATCTTACCTCAAAAATCAAGTCTTCACTACAGAACATGGCCATTTCCAATAGTTTCCAACAGACTCATGAAAATAAAGTCCAATCAAACAAAAAACAACCTCCTCCTAACATGGCTTAGAACAGTCTCAGAGCATCGTGAAGAAAAAGCACAGCATCCACAGTGGAAGGTTTTAATCCAGTCGTACTTTTTCCAGCTGCGCTGAAGTCACGCTCGCTACCATAGCGGGACACTAGAACGAGCCGGTCGCGCGAATCTCAGATCGCCGCCGGGAAACCTGTGTGTGTGTGTGTGTGTGTGTGTGCGTGAGCGTGAGCATGAGCAGACTGTCATGTGTCAGTCTTATGTCAGTGTGATAGGTTATAAAACGTCTTTCTATGTTTGCTTTTCAATCGTCATCTTCTCATGTTTTATTTTAATTAATGTCTAAAATAGGCTATAAAAAAGATAAGCCTAAAACAGGCCCGAGGCCCGGCCCGCGTGTGAACTATGACGTGAAAATTGGCCCGAAGCCCGGCCCTAGGAGCATAAATAAGTCGGGGCCCGTCGGGCTCGGGCTGAAATGCAGGCCTCTAGTGCCTTCATTTCCAAAAACATTATTTTTTTCTAACATTTGATAATGAACTCAGACAAGCTCAATGCCGACTCAAGCCCAAAGTCAGTTCTTTTTCGTCAATTGGAATGTGTGCAAAGGATGGTGGGTGATTGAAGAACGTGAAGGATACACTTGATGCATCCTTCAAAATGAGCTGAATGAGGGACGCAAAACGAAGGCTGCCTTCCAAGGATCCTTCAAATTGAGACGGCCTTTCACCGAGCTTGATGAAGTAGCAGCCGAGATATGCAATCTTACTAAGACACAGCCTTCCGATTGAGAAGCACCCCCAATAGACACACCGGATACTATAGTTTACACTCTCTTAGGTCCCGCGACCACCAATGCGTTTAAGCCCGCTGAAAATGCCAGAGTTCTTCTGAAAACGCCTGAGCGTTTGCTGAGGGCGTTTGAGAGCGCTTCGGCAGCACGCTTTTTTTTTTAGTTAAGACGCTATATGTGCTATGATATGGAATATCTGCGGTACTGTTATTAGCATCTAATTTCTGCAAATATTATGTTTCTGAATATAAAAATGTCGACACAATGTAATGTACTTGCTCTAGCACTAGTTTTGGATGAAGAGATGAGCTTGTTGTCGCTTCTTATCATTGTACAAGCAGAATATGACGGTTGGTCGTGTGGTATTTGTACCGCCCCTCCTCCACTGTGATTGGACAGCTGGGTAAAAAGTGACAGTTATGAGTGCTTCTATTTACCTGCTATTTCAAGTTGAACATTCTTCAACTCTCAGTAACCGCCGGTAAAAAAACCCAGAGCGCTCAGCATGAAACAGACGTTCAGTGTCCCGTCACGCTGTTGCGTTTTAAAAAATTGGATAAATATCGGGGGGAAAAAATGCTTTGGTGGACACAAGGCCTTAGCTACCTGCTAATGGGTTTTTAACAGACATGCGTTAGTAAATGATGACAGAATTTTATGTTTTGGTCAAATAGCTAATAAATAAAATAACGTAATCAATACATACATACATTTTTTATTTAAACAAAAGTTTATTGAAATGTATTTAATAATAAATATTAACAGGAATAAATAATCAGAAACTAGACTCACAACTGACTTAGGCTAACGATATGCCTCGTAATACTCCAATAAAACAATAGCAAGCACAAATATTAGGCAAAACAGTGCAACCTTACTTATTTATTAGTAGCAATTTCTATTATTTAATAAAGATATCTATAACTTGCATTTCTCGACTTTCTTGGATATAATCTTTTGCGCTGAGCTTGTTGCAATGCATTTTGGGATTTCCTTAGCTCAAGCTAATTTACAATGTCTGTACAGTTTGCTAGATCTGGATAGTAAAGAAAATAATAAAATGTTCCGACATTCCGTGCACGTTGGCAGAACACATAGAGAAAAGTCCATTCCAGCCATCATCAATCTTTTGATTACTTGCACGCCAGCTCCCACACAGAAGCTCGCGGATGCCAGAGCCAGTTAATAATTCTATCCATTTTCAGAGGTAGACTCCATCATTTATTATGTTCTGTATCTATCCCATCAGCTGTCTAATAATTCTCATCATCATTGGCTAATGCCGGAGCCAGTATTCGGCCCTGATAAAGCGCTTGGCTACACTGTTTGTTTTATTTACTTTTGTGAGCATTGTAAAGGCTGTCCGGCAGCTAATGAGTATTGCAAGGGGAAACGGTCGAGGTTACGGAGGGCAGGATCATCCATGATGCTGGCTAATATAGCATTGACTTTAACCATTACCGCTTATTCTGGTCGCATCTGGGAGGAACATTTTGGATGCGGTTGATTAAAAGTACTCTCAAAAAAAAGATTAAGAAAAAACAGAATGTACACATTCACAGATTAGTCTCAGTGTATTGTATATTATGTGTCTCAACTGTCAGGTACTCAAAGTCTGTCAAATAAAAAAGTGTAAAACTGTAGCCTCAGTCCGATATTATGAAACTCTGACCTCTATATGCGAAAGAGAAAAAGAGCGAAAGAGGAAGGCACAGGGCAATAGGGCATGACTGAAAGATTGAGGGGAAGTGAGGGTATCCAGGGAGAAGAGATGACTGATCTTGACCTCTTTACGCTAAGTTAAAGAGGCTACAGCACTAAGTTTCCATGGTGGACGCAATTACTTGAAGCCATTTTCTATCAATTTCAGACAGTGTTCCATATTGACATAACAATAAGCCTTGGAGACCAGCCAGCTAAACCAGAAAAGCGTGGCCAGATTGGGAAGCCAGCAAAACTAGGTTGGCTTAAGAGTGTTTTTTTAAGTGTGGGAATTACATCATAGGAAGAAAAAAACACACCACTACACACTGATATCTTTACATTAAAGTCAGCATGAAACGGAAGTATCGATAGTCTTTTCTTCCCTATAGTGACATATATCCAATTGAAACCGTTTAGACACGAAAAGATTTTGATCCATTGGGTATTAATTGGATTGTTGGATCCTTGTGGTTTGCTATTGCTGTTTATCTCATGTGAGTGACAGGTTTTCCCACCCTCACGCCAGTGAACACGCCATCAGAGCAGAGAAGAGATTAAAATACCTGAATTTTAAAGTGGTGGTTGATTATTATTTCACTTTTCTAACTTTAGTTAGTGTGTAATGTTGCTGTTTGAGCATCAACAACATCTGCAAAGTTACAATGCTTAAAGTTCAAAGCAAAGGAAGATATTTGCTTTTAAAGAAATAGTTTTTTAAGGACTACAACAAACGGCTGGTAGGGACTACACGGCATTCCTCCCGGGTTAGTGACATCACCACTCATAGCAGCTCATTTGCATTTAAAGGGACAGACACAAAAACGGTGCGTTTTTGCTCACCCCCAAAAAGTGAAAATTTTAACATGCTATATAAAGATATCTGCGGGGTATTTTGAACTAAAACTTCACATACACACTCTGGGGACAAGAATGGTAAGATAAATCATTTATAATAAATACTGCAATATTCCATAAAAAAAATCATAATTGTCAATTTTGATTTCATGATGGCTTTAAATAAATGACCACCACACTATGATGTTATTATATTTCAAATATAACTGGTAAATCTTTA
Source organism: Rhinichthys klamathensis goyatoka (assembly GCF_029890125.1). NCBI lineage: Eukaryota > Metazoa > Chordata > Actinopteri > Cypriniformes > Leuciscidae > Rhinichthys > Rhinichthys klamathensis. The sequence goes on from NW_026606778.1 coordinate 2,496,139, forward strand.
CTAGACAAAAAACTAATACTGATTTTTCCCTCTTTCCAACCCCTCCAATCAGCCATTTACATTCAGTTTACCACCAACACAAAACGTACATTTGTTGTCCTCTATATGCACAGCACCTCAATTTTTCATTCTAACATTTGTCAGCATATGCTTTGGGAGCCACAAAATCCAATGACAGCATGAAATCTAACAGTGATTGGAATTTCACACAGCTAATTTCCCAAAGGTTCTTCCCCTATTTGCCAGGATTTCCAACGAAAAAAAAACCTGAAATTTAATAGTGCTTATAAAATTAGCATGTGTCCAGTTTATTATTCGAATGGATTTAATGCTAAACAAGTGCAAACTGACAGAATAATGAAAGTATAGCATCCATATAAAATAAGAATACCATACAGGGCAGTTGAATGCTCAATTCTGATTGGTTGACAAACATTCTAAGATAAGCACACAGCTAAAGTATTTCCAGGCAGGTCTTGACCGCATTACACTTCGCCAAATTATTTCATTCATTTTAAAGGTCCTTAACGCCAATAAAACCACAAGAACTGAAATCCATAAAGGCACAAAGCAAGCAAATAAATATAAACAAACAAAATGATAAAAATGAAACACTATTTCCACGTTTTCCCCACAAAATTACGCTGTATCTATTTTTCTCCCACTAAAATAAATAACACTTGGTTCAATTTTTTGTTGTACAATGAAGACATTCGTATATTTGAGTGGCTTAAGTGTCTTTTTGGGGTCTACTCTATATACACAGATATTTTCAATTTCAAATTCATTTCTGCTCTGTTTCCTTGAATTTAAAGCACTCGGTTTGCTTTTCATGCAAAACCGTGACTGTGGGTGCAGTTTAAGGCACCAAAAATATGCTCTCCATAGTCTTCAGGTCCCGCTGCTCAGATGCCCTTCCAGAGAGCAGACTCATTTCCTCTCGCAGCCTCCAGCTCTGTTTCCCACCGGCTCTGCTAACCCCCCACAGCTCTGCAATTTCAAAATAAAGTGTCTTTTTAAGCAAGCAGGCTGTACTGCCTTTTCAACCTGTTCCAATGGAGAGCGTCTCTTTAGCAAAGCCCCATTGAGCGGCCACGTGGCACACTTGCTAATACCACGATCGCTTTCATTCCCCCGAACCTCTAAAACCCTCTTAAAAGCGTTCAGACGCACTCGCAAAGCAGACGCGCACACGCACGCACGGCGACACATTAGAACGAGAGAGGGAAAATATAAGCGGAAGCGTTCGCTAAATTGCACCACTCCAAATGAGTCTGATGAACCGAGCCCTTTGATTGCATTTTCAAGCTCTGCATAAAATTTGTACACCGTTTTCTTTTAAAATGCGTCCTCATTTCCCACACTGTACCAGGGAGCATCAGTTAATCAGTGCCGCCCATAACCCAGTCCTCTATCTGCAAAGAAAAAGAAAAAGAAAAATGGCTCGGCAGAAGAAATCCAAGCAGTGGTTGTGTGTGACACCGCGTAAAGGAAAATAAATGTTATGTGCACTCGTGTGTGTACGTGCGAGTGAGAGGGGGGTGTGATAAATGCTTGATGTGCCATCCACCCGCCGACCGTTCCGTCCTCCGTCTTTCAAAGGTGTGCGGTGCCCTTTAAGCATGGCTCGGTGGCTTATGAGACCGGTTTCAGGCTGTGTTTACCCGTCTGTCAGGCTCACTGACGCCTGGGTGTACAACGATAAGGAAAGGTTGCCGTTTAAAGCCTCAGCGAGCTTTGCAAAACAAACTGGCAGCAAATGTGCATATTAATTCAGACAGACAAAACAGGTCGGAGGAAATATAATGACAGAGTGACACAAACAAAGCAGGTGCTAAAATGATCCCATTTAGTCTTTTAACAAAAGCCGGCGCGTTCGCACGGCTCTCAGCGGCTGCAGTCTTTTTCCTCACTCTGCGTTTCTAAAAATCTCTTCATCTATCTCACTGGGGCATTCCATATTTCCCTCTCTTCCATGGAAGAGCGACACATGAAATCTGGTAATATGATGACTGAAGCTGCTTGTGAAATAACTAAAATATTGAACAGAACAAGATGTAATATTTGGGTGAACAGGAGGGAGAATCAATGTTTATAGAAAACGTTTTGAGACGACTGGAGTTGGGTGGCGAGATGGTATACTGTAGTGTAAGTGCGACTACTACTAGGACTGCTTATGTTATTCGTACATGACAGTGAAGAAGACGTGTCCCAAACAAGTCAAGAATGGTTATTAAAGGGAGTTTAGTTAGTTAATTGTCATCATTCACTAACATCGTTCCAAACCTGTATTACTCTCTTTCTTCTAAGATGTTTTGAAGAATATTGAATATTTTCTGACTTTCATCATATCGGCAAAAAAGGCTGAATTGCAAGCTGTTGAAATGCAAGTCAATAAAAAAACATTTACATGAGTGATAATGAGTGAAGACAAAGTTTAAGAGGACTCTGACAATGATTCTTCAGTGTGACAACGCCTAAATAGAAGAGTCTCTCATCTTTCTATAAACAAACATCAACAAAGACCAAATGCAAATACCACAATGTTTTTTTCTATGCTATTTAATACTTTTTACAGCCCTAATAAAAAAAGACAATGAAATGAGATGAAGTATAGTTAATATGCTCTAGATGATCCAAAAAACAGGCATTATCACACGTAATTTAATATATATAAACATTTTTCCGGGTGAATTTTCAGCACTAATTTGTGATTTGTAGAGATATTGTAACATAAACTTACAAGTTTTTTTGTCTTACCATCTTTTTTTTTACTACAGCAAGCGGACAAAGTGATAACCATCATCAAATAACAAGACAATGATAATGCAGTGGCAATGGTGACGTAAAACATCTCTGTGTGAACAGGCGCTGGTCCATCGATCAATAGTCCATTAGCATCCGTTATCCTCGGGGCCTCACAAGAGTCGCCCCCTAAGTTTATTCGTCTCTCTGTCATCCCCTGGCCCCGCATAACTACAGATTAGCTCACTCTGTAGGGCCTCCATTCTAACCAAAGCCATTGTGTGTAACCGCATTCACCCTGAGATACGAGTCACCTTAACGAAAGAGCAAAATTAAAAAGGTGCTCGATCTCGTGGCGAGTCCTTGTGCTGACAAAAGCGGCGGAGTAGAATAAATTGCAGCCGCAACGGAAAAACAGTCTGTGATATAAATATGAAAAAGAGCCTGATTTAATTTAGTGCTCATCTGCTAAGGGCTAGAAAAATGAAATGAAATGTGAGAGGCATAATTCATCAAACCAAGCAGCCTCCATTTCAGCGTTGTCAGAGCCTCTCGGAACAGGGCAAAGAGAAACGTCTTCAAAGCTTCCAGAACCCACAGCAGGAAACGTGACTGCTTCATTAACATGCCAGAGCACTTTTCCATGCTCAAATTAACATCAGCAGAGTGAAATTACTGATTAAGCGATCTTGAGTTGTGACAAGTGCCGTTTGTTGGGCTGCAGTTCTGAGTGTTTCTGAAGAACCGATGTTCTGTTTTAGAGTAACGCAGAGATAAGGGCATCTCTCTTACCTCATTGACATTGATGCCGTGTTTCCTCATGTACTCCCGGTCATTGACCTGACCACCCTCTGCAAAGTCCATGGTTAGAATGCGCTTGGTAGAAAGATCCCAGTGAATCTTTGGGATCTGGAAGAAAACAAAACAAGAAACAGATTCTCAGCAGTTTTTTTTTTGCAGGAAGCTGTGCCATGTTTTACTTAATTTGTTCTATTTAGGGCCCGAGCACCATCGGTGCAAGGACCCTATTGGATTTCCTCCGTTTATTATTATTTGCATTTTGAATAAATAATGAAAAACATCCTATTCAACAAGTCTTATTTTGGAACTTGGAAAACTTTTTGGGGGAAATTCCTTGAACTAGCTGGGATAAAGTTGAATATTCAAAGTAGCAAAAAAATTTTTAGTGCTTTTTTTAAGCTTTGCTATGTGGTTCCTGAGGTGTTCTAACGCTGTATCCAAAATCGAATACTTCCCTACTATATAGTATGCGAAAAACAGTATGCCAAAAGAGTAGTATGTCCGAATACATAGTATTTGAAAAAAGTCCCCGGATAAACAAACAACTACTTCCAGCAAGATTCTGAAGTGCGCATTCGATGGACACTTTACAATCCATTTAGGCCACAGGAGGGGATTTATGAATGGCAGTGAAGCGACGCAACTGACGCTGTTAGGTCACGTGACAGTAACAACATGATGGATGTAGTATGTCCGGATTACATTCATACTACCCATATTCATACTATATGGAACATTTTTACAAGGGTGTTTTGATTGGTATTAAGGCCAATTCACACTGTTGCCGGCGTCTGTCGGTGCAGACACTTCATTGGGTTCTGTTGGATCAGTGCGTTACCTCTGTGGGCGTCTGTTGGCGTTGGTCGACGAGCGAGAGTAGTAGTGATACTTAACAAGCACCAGTAAAGAACTAAACCGTGGAAAACAGTTATAGGCTGTGCACTATGAGCATGTAGCATAACTAGCCACACCGAAATCGCCAATTTGCACACTGCTGAGAGTCGCTATCTGTACTTCCTGACAGTGACATAGAGAAAATGGGTTCCGGCAATAAGATTCTTTGTGACGGATAATACCAGATGCTCAAAATTAGCTATAATCTGCACATAAAGCTCAAAGCAGCAGGCTTTCTCGATGCTTCAGATGACCTTCCTCTTCCATACGACAGCTTCCTGTTCCTGAACATCGCTGCTTATCTGGTGCTCTATCGCTCTAACAACTTGTCTCACTAATTAAAAAACTTTCTGCTTATAATGAGGAAGATTTACAGACTTTTTTTCTTTGATAATTTCCCTGCACCTGATACCAAGGCCTGGCTTTTGCCACCACCTCCGGCGACACTCTTTCAGCCTAGTTCCTCTACGCTCTCTTTATCAAACAAACGTCAACGATAAAAAATCCCTCCGTTACCACCATATAAACAGAGCCATTTTTCAGCTCAGTGTCTGCCTTGTGGAACAGCCACACGCTCTGAACTGCCTGCGACTCTGCCACACCGCCGCTGCTGTATAATCATGCTTGTTTTACAGGGCGAGAGGCTGATGCGGAGAGCTGGGGATTTATTCCTGACATGGCGGCTTGTGCTCCGCTGTCAAACGTTTTGACAGAGCTAATAGTGTGCATTAGAGGCACAAATCTGCGGGTGTAAACCCAGGCAATTCTTATTACCCTGCAGGGCCAGCCAGGTCTCTTTGTTATTCATTAAAAATGAAAAGGGGACTTGCCTGGAAGCATTTGGCAGTTGTTATGACAGATTATTTACCTTGCAAAGTTTTTTTTTTTGCAGGGGAGAAATATGAGGGCACTCTGATATGTAGCATCTAGCCGAGACAGTGTTAAAAAAGTGCAAGTTACAGCTAGTAAGGTGTTTAAGTAGGACTTGTAATGTGACTTGCTTCACTTGAAAGTTGACAAAATTCTCAGAATAAGTCTGAGCTTTTTGTTTTGTAGTGCTGAAGTCTGTTGAAAAGCGATTTTTCATGGCATTCGTGCAGCCTCGAAGGGCACACTACTCTTAAAGGGATACTCCACCGTTTTTTCATATTAAACTATGTTATTCCCTTAACTAAGACGAGTTGATACATACCTCTCTCGTCTCAGTGCGTGCACTCAATCGCTCTGACGCGCGGTGACACTTTGATAGCACAGTTCATTCAATACGGGCCAAGCAGAGAAGCGAGTAAACACCTCCACGTTGTCCCTATTTAAATACAGTTACACGAGTAGTGTAACTCGACCAAGAATGGTGACACAAAATAAAACGTTGCGCTTTTTTAAGGGTGTAAAGTGGATAACTATAATGTATGGCGGAATACCACAGCAAGTGCTTGGGAGCACTTCGACACTTGCTCCCTTTAAGAGTCGTTCCAAACGAAAGTGAGCAAATTAATTCTTTCATGAAGGCCATTGGCAATGTATAATTTTAAAAAAATATCATTGATCATTTCAAGGAAGTAACCTTACTATTTATGAACAAGTGAACCTGACTGCAGAGTCATCGTGATTTCTTTTAAAACTTGAGGTCATATAAGACATTAAGGCCCGGGTTTCATAAACATGGCTTCAATTAAGCCAGGATTAGACCTTAGTTCAATTAGGACATTTAAGTACGCTGCCGTACACCCAAAGACTATCAACAGTTTTTCCCCAATGCCACATAAAGAGACAGTTTCACAAACCTTCAAAAAGTTGAACTTCCTGAGCATGTCTGCTATTTTCTCAGCGTTTCGGCCCTCATTGAGAAAGTCCAGCTCCAGAGGCAGGTTCTTCTTGGCCTCTTCCACCAGCCACATAAAAGCAAAGTCCGGAAACAACCAGTGGACAACCTGAAGGAGAAACTGAAGAAAGACACAGGGAAACATATAGTTACACAAAGTTACATTGTCTGATCAAGATGATTGATATATATATATATATATATATATATATATATATATATATATATATTAAGTGTATAGTTTTATAGGCCCTGACAAGAAGCATCATGTTAAGCAAAAAAAAAAAGTGCTAAACATCTCAAGAAGGGATATGAAAACTCATCACTAATGAAAGCTCAGAGCTCCAAACCAAGACTCTGAGTAAGAATTGGCCATAATAGAGTAATTATATGTGATACAAATGAAATTGTAGGTGCATGGACAAATGGCTATTTGCAATACAATAAATGAATAAAACTGTAGGTTGAATGATGGAATCTATTTTTTAAGCACTAATGGGAGGTGAATAGGCCCCTAGAAGAATCGAGCTATACATGGGTGTGTGACAATGACAGAGCGTGTGAATTAGGCATCAGAAGCCAGGCATCGGTAGCCGTGCTCCCTCTGTAATTACCTCCATCACAACAATGTCCTTGGAGCTTTGCTGCTGGACCTTGGGATGCTGTACTTTCACTGCCACCGTCCTCCCATCTGGAAGTACTGCTTTGTGGACCTGAGCGAGGGAGGCGGCCCCGTGAGGTTTCTCGTCAAACTGGATGAAAAGATCGCTGAGCTGAGGAGGAGATTTTGTTTAAAGATTAGAAAACTAGAAAGAGGCAGGAAGAGTATCATACCGGAATGCTGCAGGTGTTGTGACACTGAAAATCAAGCAGCTAGTCATTTAAATGGTACTTTAATCCAAACTTAAAGTAAACTCGGGGGTGAACTTAAATTTCACTATGTACTGTACGTTTAGCATTTTTATTTTAGAATATAAAAAATAAAATAAAAACTACAGTATACATAAAATAAACATACATATATATATATATATATATATATATATATATATATATAAATACATAATAAACTATAAATTATTTGTATTAAAACAAAAATATCCTATTCTTATAAATAATATATAGCACTATATATATATATATATATATATATATATATATATAAGATATATTATATATAATATTTATATAATATATAAGATATATATATATATATATATATATACTCACCGGCCACTTTATTAGGTACCCCATGCTAGTAACGGGTTGGACCCCCTTTTGCCTTCAGAACTGCCTCAATTCTTCGTGGCATAGATTCAACAAGGTGCTGGAAGCATTCCTCAGGGAGTTTGGTCCATATTGACATGATGGCATCACACAGTTGCCGCAGATTTGTCGGCTGCACATCCATGATGCGAATCTCCCGTTCCACCACATCCCAAAGATGCTCTATTGGGTTGAGATCTGGTGACTGTGGAGGCCATTTTAGTACAGTGAACTCATTGTCATGTTCAAGAAACCAATTTGAAATGATTAGAGCTTTGTGACATGGTGGAAGTAGCCATCAGAGGATGGGTACATGGTGGCCATAAAGGGATGGACATGGTCAGAAACAATGCTCAGGTAGGCCGTGGCATTTAAACGATGCCCAATTGGCACTAAGGGGCCTAAAGTGTGCCAGGAAAACATCCCCCACACCATTACACCACCACCACCAGCCTGCACAGTGGTAACAAGGCATGATGGTTCCATGTTCTCATTCTGTTTACGCCAAATTCTGACTCTAACATCTGAATGTCTCAACAGAAATCAAGACTCATCAGACCGGGCAACATTTTTCCAGTCTTCAACTGTTCAATTTTGGTGAGCTCTTGCAAATTGTAGCCTCTTTTTCCTATTTGTAGTGGAGATGAGTGGTACCCGGTGGAGTCTTCTGCTGTTGTAGCCCATCCGCCTCAAGGTTGTGCGTGTTGTGGCTTCACAAATGCTTTGCTGCATACCTCGGTTGTAACGAGTGGTTATTTCAGTCACTGTTGCCCTTCTATCAGCTCGAACCAGTCTGGCCATTCTCCTCTGACCTCTGGCATCAACAAGGCATTTCCGCCCACAGAACTGCCGCTCACTGGATGTTTTTTCTTTTTCGGACCATTCTCTGTAAACCCTAGAGATGGTTGTGCGTGAAAATCCCAGTAGATTAGCAGTTTCTGAAATACTCAGACCAGCCCTTCTGGCACCAACAATCATGCCACGTTCAAAGTCACTCAAATCACCTTTCTTCCCCATACTGATGCTCGGTTTGAACTGCAGGAGATTGTCTTGACCATGTCTACATGCCTAAATGCACGTAGTTGCCGCCATGTGATTGGCTGCTTAGAAATTAAGTGTTAACGAGCAGTTGGACAGGTGTACCTAATAAAGTGGCCGGTGAGTGTATATATATATATATAAAATTATATAAGATAATTGAATGCAGAATCTTATGTAATATTTAATATAATATAATAGTAACCAAGGGAAGCCTGTATCCAGAACAACTTTTTGGTTACCAGTCAAAATCCTTCACCACCCAAATCAATAAAACCAAGCTGATTTACTTTACTTAAAAAAAAGAGAGAAGATTTTAATAACATGCTCAGCCTCTACACTTGAACAAATCAATTGTATTAGTTCTCTTTGCAACATTTGTCGCAAAATGTAAATACTGTCTACAAAGAAATATGATATTCAACAAGGAACAAATCATTTAATTGTCAGTTCAGTTATAACAGCGGGGGAAATTATGTTGAGCAGGGTGTAAGCAGGGCATCTTGTAAATGTGGTTGGTGAAAAATAGCATGACTGATCAGTATGCCACTTTTTTCCTACGATGCCAACTGCAATGAATATTCAACACAGACACAACAGGGGCAGTGGAAGGGAATGCCAAGAGGAAGTGACAAATTTCTCATTGGTGTGTGCACAAGAGGAGTTAACCATAAATAAATACTCCAAAAGCATTATCAAGCTGTTCTGCTCCAAAACGAAAAAATATTTTTCCAAATGCATCTCACTGCTACTGGATAGACAAAAAGGATGAATGTGTGGTTAAAAAACAAGGGATGGTGAACCTTTCAACATTGAGTGCCGAGATATCCTAGCTTTTCATTCAATTAACGTCACCAGGCAACCTCTACACAAACGAATGAGAGTGTAGCAGATGAAGGTCAACTAAAATTCGGTTGTTCTTTTCAAAGCTCCTAAGTATAGAGTCAAATACTGAAAACAATCTCTTAATCCTAGTGGTGTGTACACATTTCGTGTCTGCATAAAGAGTGCATCTTGGGAATAGTAGGCTCCTGGTGCTCAAACTGTGGGAGGTGAAATTATACTACTGAAATGCATCATTTTGTCATTTGCATGAATCCTCAATGTACAGGGCAAACCCATAGTCTTATAAGATGAGCTTGGCAACTTTTTTCCATCCAGAAAGAGGGGAGAGCCAAATCAATAATAAATATGTAAAGTATACTGCTATTAAATTATGCATATATCTCTATGTATGATTTTTCCCAGTTTTGTGTGTGCCTCTTTTTTTTGCTGCTCAGCGATATACTAACACAACCAACTACGACCACTCGTCTAGTCTTGTGTCGTCAACTAAAGTAACAGCTTATGAAGCCCATCTACTGTAAAATCGGAAACTATTTGATCTGTATAAATGAAAAGATTAGATTAAAGATTTTGTTTGTTCATAATGTGTCCAAAACTGGCAGCTCCAATTTTGGCAGCAGCCAAATTGCAAAAAATGGAATTAAGAAAATGGAGTGAAAAGCTCTGAAATGTCTGATGACTAAGTTAGTGGATTTTATCATTGTCTAGGTTGGATTTCTGCCATCTGTGTCAGCTAAGCGGCATGGGACGGACTTTCTCTCCAGAGAGAGAGAGAGAGAGAGAGAGAGAGGCGTGATGCCAGGGTCTGCAGTCTCAGGTGAAGGACCATTGAGAAACAAACGTTTCTCACCTTATGCATTCACCCTGAAATTTCCCCTGCAAATGGCTCTGATCCAGCCTGTTGAAGTCTGGATTGCACCCAGAATAAGTATGAGTAACATGCAAAAGAACAAAGCATAACGGAGCTGTGAATAGCACATACCAAGTTCTGCTTCTCTGAATGTGAAACAGATTTAGTGACACAACCAGTTAAAAATAGAGCTTCTTTGCGTCATGATTCTGATTCGCCAGTTCCTGCCAGAGTTTACAACACTATAAATTAATGATATACAGAAACTCCCCATATCCTGAGCAGAAATTAGTATACTTTTACTTGTGAGGACCTCCTACTGACCAATTCTGACCGTAAATTGTAAATTAATCATAATGTTTGCTTGACAAAGGCAAAATAGTGATCTAATTATTAAGAGTATCATTACTCTTCTGTTTTTTTTTCTGAGCCCCTAGACCTATATAGTATTTCAGTTGCACTTTATTTTACAGTACATGCACTTACATGTACTTACAGTGTACTTACTGTAAACAGGCCCAAACTCCCATAGACTTCCATTCATGGGTGAAAACCTTTTCATTGAATAACTCCTTAAGCAACATCAGATATTCACCCTGTTCTGACTTATCAAGCTACAATGCCAAAACATGTTAGGAACAGACTGGCAACACGTAGCAAGCTGCTAAAACATGCTAGCAGCATGATCAAATATTCTAGCAATGCCTGTCAACATGGTAAAACATGCAAGGAGCATACAAAAACATGCTAAGAGGTAGTCTATGTCTACATTTTCTGATTTTGGCTGACTGAGTGACACCTTCAAACTTCAAGGTTTTCTCAAACTAACAACTTTGTCATCAAACTATCTATCTTTCTAGTTAGCATTTCTATACACTTCACATGCACTCTTAAAAAAAAAAAAAAACACTTCCAAAAAGGTGAAAAAGGTAGAAGAACCATTTTTGGGTCCCCCAAATAACCTTTCAGAAGCAGCCTTTTTCTAGGTTTGACAAACATTTTAATAATCCAAAGAACCCTTTTCCAGTATAATTAACCTTTTATCCAATGGAAAGGATCCATGTACAGTATGTTAAAGGTCCTTCATAAAACCATAGATGCCAATACAGAACCTTTATAAGAGTGTTGCAGGTTTTGACTAGCCACACTGTCAGTAGTCCGATTTATCTGAAATAGATGCTACCACAATAACAGTTTGGTTCATTCAAATAACTGCACAGCAGGTCGGTCCATAATTGTACAGACAAGATGAAATGTGTGGAGATTTTGTGATCAAAACATCCTGTCCGGCCAACAGTAATACGCACCAATTATTTCACAGACATAACTCCGTAAACAAAGCAAAATAAACAGATCTGCTCATGTTTATGTTGGCTATTAGTGCCTCAAAACATTTAAAGTCACTAACCTAACTTTGACCTTTGACTTTATGGACTAAACCTGTCCTTGACTGTCCTTCTTCAAAAATGCTCACAGCAGCAGACCAGACCAATGTAATGGACTTTGTTTGCTTGGAGATTGATAAAAACCAGTGCCTCCCAAAAGTTGCGAATCAGATAGTAAATCTGATTGGAGCTTGCTATTTTAACAAGCACTTGCCACTTTTGAGTGTATACACGTTATAAACTCTGTAAGAGGCACACATTATTGAAATAATTAATTATTAGCTCTTGCAAGATATTTGGCCTTTACGTGTACAGCAAAACAAATCAACCCCTTCACAACAGTTTTGCAGCAACACCAACAGACTCAGCAGATGCTGGACATGGTTGGTGTCACAAGTCCAAACTCAGTGTTTTCCGTCAGAGATGGACTCACTCTCTGACGTACATAGACAACCTGTCCGATTAGGCTAATGTGAACCTGTCCATGGCTAGTTGCTCAGAGGAACCTTCCGGCTCTCCTGAGGCGTCTCTCCCACACATGACTAGCATTTGCCACTGCATCCGTTACGCAACAATATCTCTGGAAAAGCTCTCATTACACTGTAACCATGCAGATGATTTTTTCTGTGTATAATATGACATATAGAACATTTGACAAAAAAGCACATTTTTACCTCCAGTATACATTAAATCTTAGTGTCTATATCGAGATTATACACCTTATGTTTTGCTTTATAAAATGACAAGTTTGATCATCACTCTACGATGTAAGAGCCCAGCAAGATTTTGCATCACACTTTGGGCCCATGCTGAGTCACATCTTTCTCATCTGTCATTCAAAGCATGAGGGGGGGGGCAGGGCTATGATAGGCCCCTCCCACCCCAGCTTCATTCTTCTCACTGTGGGGCAAGAATAATGGAAGCAATTAGCTATAGAAGAGGTCAAGAAGGAATCCCCAGAGAGCTGTAGTCATTAGACTAGCCTGTCTCTTGTCATTTTCAATATGCTTACCCCACAGTACTACAACAGCCTTCGCTACAGAAGCTGCCATATCAAACCTCAATTGTGTGCTAATTCCCTCTGGAGTTGCGTTTCAATACGTCCAGCATAGCGTGCGAAGCACAGGTCTGACATTTGTACTTTCGTACCATTTCGCCTCACTGTCCTTTCTCATTTTTGTCATTTTGTTTCTGCTGGAGCGTTCACACAGTTGACCCAGTTTGTCCTTTCTGAAATGATCAGATAATCAGAGTTTTGTCTCTTTTTTCGTGCGAGCTTATCTAAAGCCACAGATGACTGGGAGCACATATCAGCCAGTGCCTGTGATGGCCTGATAGCACAGTGTGACCTCTGACCTCCCGCTGAGCAGCCGGAGCCATTATTGTGCATCACTGTAATCACAGTCAGCTGAGACTGCCGCAGAGGAGATACACAAACAGAGCCGATGCCGGTGTGAGCGGCCCTCAAAACAACTAAAGCCTGCCCACTGACTGCCCAATGAAGCTGTGACATTTATTTAACTGTTAACACATTAAGATGTGCAGAACTGAATAAATAAAACAAAAAGTAAAATAAAAATTCGATATAAATAAAAATATATTTTGTAGAAATATATATATATAGAACTGATCAAATGGCAACTCAATGACAACATTAACTACAATAATATTATATAATATCATACAATATATTATTTTAATAATTTTATACATAATAAATTATATAGAAATTATATAGAATTATATAATACTATATAACAACAAGTAGAAATACACTGTAAAACAATGTGTTTAAGATTAAGATTAATTTTAATTTAAAATTAAAATTAAGTTTAGTCAACTCAAATATCCAAGTTATCACTCAGAACAACTTCAAATTTCAAGTTGAATAAACTTAAAATCAAGGCAGCACGAACACTTTCTTTTTTAAGTTGAAAGAAACAACACGTTTTTTGGGGGGGTTTTTTCAGTGTACATTTTTTTTAAGAAAATCTGAGTGGGGGGTTTGTAGTTTCTAGGATGCTCTAGATCGTTACTAGGTGGTTGCTAGGTACTTAACTCCCTAAATATGGCTCAGATCCCTTCTTCAATGTTACTCTGTGGAATTTTGTACTCATTTTATAGTCCAATAGGTGAAAACTCAATCCAATCGCTTAGAAAAGTAGTACACTCTCCTCAACCTAAGCAACAAAATAGGCTGTTTGCATTAGCTTTAAATTTTGGTTTTAGCTTTTGATAAACTACTCACCGACCCCACTGAAACTAATAGCATAACCAAAGTGATCAATCAACTATAAATGTGTGAAACATTCAGAATTAAGTTATGCATGAATGCTTCCTAAAGTATAAGTTGATTGCCGTCTAAATCTTAATAATAAATATAAGGGGTTTGTAAGTGTGTGTGTGTGTGTGTGTGTGTGTCAATAATATAAACACCTCAGATATCTCAGATGGCTCAAAGATAACTCACTATATAGTGGTCAGACACATGCACTGAATCAAAAGAAGAGAAGCCTGGGCTTACTGCACTAAAATACATAACTGTGCATCTCACAGAATTTACAGATACAGTAAATACAATAGTTTTCTTTTACAGCAAAGCCCATTAACATTTTTATAGTAAACTGAGTCTTCCATTATTCTTTCAGAGAAATTCTTTCTTTGCGGACCGTCATTATTCATCCTCCTGAAATTGGCGGTCTTATCTTAATTACACAAATACAAAAACTTGTTTACCAACATAACATGGCAACAATTCTGCCTTCCTGTTTTAATACAAACTAAATTTGTTTTCCAAAAACTTTTAAATTACTTTGAAATGAAAAGGATGGCATCAAACACATTATTGATGTAGGAGTGGATTTGATCAATCAATCAAATCAATCAATCAATCAAAAATAAATATGTTCACACACAAACAAAAACAGTTATGACTGAAGCCACCTGAACATTTCCGTTGTCATCACGAGGGTAAGTTTTTTTTTATGTTGCGATACAATGCATTACATTTTAAGAAAAAGTGCATAGCTGCAAATAATCAACAAGACATACACTATAGTTCAAAAGTTTGAGGGTTTTTTTTTCATCAAGGATACATTAAACTGATCAAGTGACAGTAAAGACATTGTAAAAATGTAAGCACCAGTTTTCAACATTGATAATAAGAAATATTTCTCGGGCAGCATATTCGAATGATTTCTGAAGGATCATGTGACACTGAAGACTGGAGTAATGATGCTGAAAAATCAGCTTTGCCATTACATAAATTATATTTTATAATATATTCAAACAGAAAAATGTTATTTTAAACGGCAATAATATTTCACAATATTTGTGATTTTACTGTATTTTTGATCAAATAAATGCACCCTTGGTGAACACATGAGACTTATTTTTTTTTATTTTTTTTTATCTTTCTGACTCCAAACTTTTGAACAGTAATCTACATCAAATGATCCATCATAAAAAATAAAAAATGTATCCTGATCCACAGATTCTGATAAGTCTTTTGGAAATGGGGTCTTTTGTTTTAAATAAAGAGTCAAATTTGTTTGTAAACTGGTATCTTAATTTTTATAAATATTATCTCCCAAATACAATTTATATCACCACAATACAAAGACCCCAATAACTTATAGCGCCTAGTTCCAGAGATTCATTCCTCTTCCTTCAATCGTACTGGATTTCAGACTCATTTGAATGACACTTTAGTGTTAACCTGTCCAGGAAGGAATTAACCTATTAACTCTGTGACTTTATCTTTAAGAGGTGATCAAGATGCACTCAAGACGAAAGTCAACTGAACTCAGGACTGAATTTGTGCTCTCACGTTTGTCACCTTCTCTTTCCCCCCCTCCCCTCCGCCACAATCCACAAATAAAGAGTGACAAACCACTTAAGTCCGTCCCTTGCCATCGCCTGTTCTTTTGTGAAATTATAGGGGAAGCAACAAAGGAAGAGGAGCTCTCTCCCATACTGAGCTCCGTTGGAGACAGGGCAGCTGAAATGTGCGTGTCATTTTCTGTCCTAAAATCACAGGCAGACCTGCAGATGCAGCCCTTTTCTTGAGATCTTCAGGGTCAGCATCCCAACTCTTCAAGCCAGAGAAAACGTGGGGGGCAAGGACAATCCCCTAGCATTTTACACGAGTGACACCTCACAGTGTGCCCCAAACCACCAGCACACACACTCAGTGTCAGACAGAACTTCTCTCAGCGGTCCACCTCCAAAGCTTTATCACTCACTTCCATTGGCTCAGATTTCTGTAGCTGCTTGTGTCCTGATAAAACACCAGATTTCACAAAGAGTGAGAGCCCAGAAGCCGTGGACACATGGGAAATGGTCGCATATAAATGTGAAGCTAACTGGTCAAATGCCTTAAGCACTTGTCTTAGTAACAAGTTTCAAATTGATCAAATAAACTAAAGCTTTAGGTATAAAGAATTAACAATTAACATTACTTATACAGAACGTGGTAATCTAGATCAATATTAATTATATGATTATTATATTTGAATATATTTTGTAACATTTCCAGTTGCATTTATTAAAAAGTCACCATGATTAATTGAAAAGAATTAAGTTATGTGAACTTGACAAGTCCACATACCTTCATTTTTTCCATTACACATGAAGTTTAATTCATTTTAAGGCAACGGGTTTAAGCACCACACAATGCTATGTGAATACCTAATATATGAATACCTACTATTAACTACAACTACTAATGAGATCATGTCCATGTTGATCACTATTTCAGACCATCAAGTACTGAATGAAATCACGATCCCCTGCTTTGATGAGATTCCAAGCCTAAAACACAGAATCTCCGGGGAAACGTGTCACAGGGGTCTTGTTTGCCTTGTCACCATCACAGTCGCATTCCCTTACTTCCTTTACCTTTATCTCTCTCTCCCTCTCTCTTTCTCTGAGGTCTCAGGGACAGGTGAAGAGCATCTTCAAGTGCTTCCTCTAAGAGCTTTCATAAGAGGGGCCACAGCGGTTGAAACCCCTAGCAAAGAGTAAAAAGAGAAAGGCAGAGACACGGGAGAGAATTGATTACGCCTGGTCTGGCATTAACCGCCACTGTGTCCAACTCTCACAAATCCAATTCACCTAATTGTGCAACAATTGCTCACGATAAAAGGCCATCTTGAAATCAAACTCTCGCCAGAGTGACTCCACAAAAGACTTCTTTTTCTTTTTACACACTTCTTAAGACTTTTCACTGAGGTACCCGCTTCAATATCTATGTGAGACGCTGCGAATAAAACATAACATATTGTCGGTGATCGCAACAGCTAATTTGCCAAACTCTCTATAGACTGCGGAAACTCCCCAAGGAAGGTGTTACTCATTTTCCTGGCAGTCTGCAAGCTTGTGAATCTCTCGGCTGAGGGCTGAAACTCGGCTCGTAACGTCTGACAGGCCTCTCATTCACACGCCGGCTCGGAAACGACACCGCAAGCCCTCGGGGAGCTCACTCACATACCCACACTGGGAAAAGTGAGGCTCCCAAAGGCTTCCAATCACCAACCGCATATGCCATGACATACATTACCCTATTGGTGCAGCGATGACAGTCCAGACTCCTTGCGGCCATTACATCACTAGCTTCCTGCAAAGAACTTGGGAGTAAAAGCATCATGACTTGGAAAGGTTGCAGGCGGGGGTAATTGCATGACGCAATCAATTATAACACTCAAGCATGTCCCGAAGAACGAGGACATCTGCAAACATTTCGTAAGGCCTGTATGGGCAGCTATAGAGTCAGGTCTCGGTTTCAAAGAAAACAATCGTGAGGGCTGTGCGCTTCTGCAGCCTGAGGGGACGCTGTGATGAACGCTGACGTTTTTACAAGGAGCGTTTAAGAGGCAAATGTTTCATCTGGGAGGTTTAAAAAGCAAATTAACTCAGATCTCTAGCCCTGGGGCAACTGGCTAATTTGATTTGGTGTGGAGGTGGGTTAATTTTTTTTGCTACTGAGTAGGAACAGTACTAGGACCCAATTTAAGTAAGATTTTTAATGTTTTTAAAAGAAGTCTCTTCTGCTCACCAAGGCTGAAATTTATTTGATTAAAAATACAACAACAACAACAAAAAAAACTGTAATATTGTGAATACTCTGGTCTTCAGTGTCACATGATTCTTCAGAAATCATTCTAATATGATGATTTCATGCTCAAGAAACATTTCTCATTATTATCAGTGTTGAAAACAGTTATTTACATTTTTATTTCAGGAATCTTTGATGAATAGAAAGTTCAAAAGAACAACATTTATCTGAAATAGAAAACTTTTGTAACATTAAACACTACCGTTGAAAAGTTTGGGGTCAGTAAGATTTTTTATTGTATTTTTTGGGGGAAATAAATAAAATAAATCAATACTTTTATTCATCAAGGATGAAAATAAGTGGATCAAAAGTTACAGTAAAGACATTTATAATGTAGCAAAATATTCTATTTCAAATCAATGTTGTTCTTTATAACTTTCATCTTTCTTCTTATAACATCTTTGTTCTTTTTATAACATCAAAGAATCCTGACATTTTTTTGCACGCAACTGTTTTCAACTGGAGCACCAAATCCACATATTAGAATGATTTCTGAAGGATCATGTGACACTGAAGACTGAAGTAATGATGCTGAAAATTCAGCTTTGATCACAGGAATAAATTACATTTGAAAATATATTAAAATAGAAAACAGTTATTTTAAATTTTCATAATTTCACACAATATTACTGTTTATTTTGTATTTTTAATCAAATAAATGCAGCCTTGGTGAGCAGAAGAGACTTATTTTAAAAACATAAAAAATCATACCGATCAAAAACTTTTGAAAGGCAGTGTGTGTGTAGCTATGGACGCCATGAAACACTTGTTCTAATTTATTGAATTGAGCATAAATAAAACCGAAACATTTAAAGATTCAATTCAGGCAAGACAGACAGCATTATTAGCTCTGACACCTTATATTTCCATGAAAGTAACCACTGCTGCTTTAAATTCAAATTCAAATTCTATTCCAGACATGAAATTCTAATTACCACATCAGTGTTCACCCCAATCGACATCAGCAAAGACGGCCACCATCAATAAACATTGTATAGAACAGTATGGAGCCACATGGTACAGCGAACTCATTTACAATTCAAAGAGCTTTGTGTTCAGCTGTGTGTTCTGGAGGATGTTTCTCATCTGCCTGCTTTCAAGTTGTATGCAGTAATTTTAAAGATGTTTGGCAGGAATAATAAGAAGGTTTCTTACACAACTGCATATGTATAATCACGAGCAACATACTCTTTGTGATGATGAGCACTACACTGCTGCCTCTGCTGACACTATAATGGCTGTGGTGAGCTCAAATTTCTCCTGCGTCTCTGAGGTATAATTAAAACATGTTGTAATATTTTTTTTACAAACACTGACACGCCATAGAAACTAGCCACAAACTGCTCTTTTCAGGGGTGGTCAGGCTCCAAAATGACATAAAAGCAATACATAATACAAATATTCCAGAATATTCCATTTCTTTTAAAGCTATAAGATCGCACTGGGGGAGTAACAGAGCTAAATTTACCGGCAAGTCATTATAAAATCACTAACAGTATCGATGCGTCTTTTCACACCATTCTGCAAAAAGTCACCTTTTGCGTTCTATGGAATAAAGTCAGGTTTAAAAAAAACATGAAAGTGACAGAGAAGATTACCTTTTATGGGTGAACTGTTCCTTTATATAGTAAAATAGTACACATATACAGTACTGTGCAAAACTCTTAGGCTCGTTAGTAAATACTGTATAGTCATGTGAAAAAGAAAGGACACCCTATTGAATTCTATGGATATATGTAACAGGAGGACATAATAAAAAATCAACTTGTCCTTAGCAGGTTTTAAAACTAGGTAAATACAGCCTCAGATGAACAACCACAAATGACATATTACACAGTGTCATTATTTATTTATCAACAATTAAGCCAAAATGGAAAAGCCATGGGTGACAAGCTAAGTACAGCTTATGATTCGTATGCTTGTAGAGCCACTTCTGGCAGCAATAACTTCCAAAAAGGAATAATTTTCTGTAGGACAGTATCAGTCTCTCACATCGTTGTGAAGGAATTTTGTCCCACTCTTCTTTACAAAGTTGCTTCAGTTCATCAAGGTTTGTGGACGTGCTTATGCACAGCTCTCTTAAGGTCCTGCCACAACATTTCATTCGGGCCAGTGGATTCTTTTCTTAAAAGGTGTCCTTTCTTTTTCACATGACTGTACACCATTGAGATGACTTGGAAAAAGTGTCCCGAATCAACCTGAATTCACATATATAAACTGTTATTTTAAGCTCACTGCATTATAGAACCAGTAAGATTATGACCACCTGCGATTATGACAAAGGGTTGTTAACATCTTAAAGTGCTTTTCACATATCACCTGGGGAGTGCTAAACTATTTCATGGATACATTGAAACTTTGGATGTCTCAGAGAGTACGATATTTCAGGTTTAAAATGTGAAAAATCAAGAAATTTCATGTCAGCATGCAGCTATTGAACGGTACCATACAAGAACGCATGAAAAGTGCCGTAATTAGTCATTACTTGTGCAGTTAAGTGCACAACCTCTTTTCAGTCTACTTCAGATCTGAACATTGTGCCAGAAATTTCAGCCTTCCCGTAGAAACGGATCAGAGTAACAAGCCTAGAGCAAAAATTCAGAGTATTTGAGGAGGCAGAGCCCTTTTGCAGGGGAAATGAGAAGATGCCTTTGACCTAAACACAGAAAGCATGGAAATGACAGCCAAGCCGTAGAATGTTGTGATTGTTTAGGATGTTAATTACACCGAAATAAGCTGTAAAACAAGCCACAAGACTCTGCTCAATGAATAGGGAAGTAGGCACAGCTGGGATGCTTATAATCAGAGGCAGAGTACAAAAAAAAAAGAAGAAGAAGAGATCAGTGCTTTGGAGATTAAATATTATCTTTTCACAGCACTAAATAAATCAACTTCTCTTGCAGCTTCATTCACTCACACTGATGAGTGTCTCACATAGTTGACTTTCTTCCATGTCACCTGCCTTCCATTTGGCATGTTTCAGTGTGTTGATTTGAAGCAAACTTTGCACGCATGCAAAGTTGGTTGATAACATAACTGCAATAAAGTAATAGAAAAAGTGAGGGTACGCTTTTGCTAACCGTCCCACTTCAAGCACTGACAATCTCAGACGCATAGGCCTAATCATCTATCTCACCATTCTGTTGCTGTACTGTAACTGTGGGTTGATGGATCGGGTAAATCACTGAAAATACTGACCATACGTGTTAAAAAGGAACAGTTTACCCTTAAATCACCCTTATGTCATTCCAATCTGCATGACTTTTTTCAGTGGCACACAAAGGAAGACATTTTCAATACGTGGAGATTTCCGGCTTCAAAAGGAAACAATAGAAGCACTATAAAAGTATCAAAATACCATAAAGTATCATAGTCTATAGAACTTATACATTACAACTATTTCAAGCGGTCTGACAGATTTTAGTGTGAAACAGAATAAAATGTATGTTATTATTTACCAAAATCCTTAAATATTTGAATATCTGAAAAAAATCCACAGATGTCATATAGGTTTTGAACAAAATGAGGGCAAGCACATTATTTTCATGAATATTCCTTCAAAATGTATTTACCCGTAGAGAAGTGAGAAATGGACACTAGACATTTATTGTCATAGTCATAGATATAGTCATGATCCAAAAATCCACCCAAAGGCTCAAAGAATCAATGGAACTCAGACAAAATGTAATTTAAAGATAAGATATAATCGTATATCAAAGGAGTTCCCCAATTTACAAGCAAAACTAATTCCTGGATATTTACTGAAAGTGTATCCTCAAAGAATATGAAAGGTTAATTGGCTTTGAAATAAAGTTTGCATCAGAATAAAAGGTTTCATCAGAAAAAATACCAAACAACTCAAAAGCAATACTTCATTAGAATCAAACTACTGCCTACTCAATTAAAAAAAAAAGTAAAAAAAAAAAAAAGTAAAAAAAAAAAATGTCCCTAATGACAAGATAATAACTTTAACACAGCTATAAAACAATTCAACAATGTTAAAGTTATGCATAGTCTTGTAGCTCTTCTATTTCAATGTTTTTGTAAGGTTCTGCTTGTAAAAGTGACAAAGTTGCTTAGCGCTACAAATCAAGTGTTCACAAATGTGAATTCTCCCCTGCAATCGCACATTATATAATCGAGACCTGTACTACTTTTTAATGCTGCTTTCCTGCACTATTATTTTGTGTTTTGTTTCGTAAAATGCGTTGTGGCGCTCACATGAAATGCATTTACGATAAAAGACGACATTATTCCACGTAACATGACTGAGGTTTGTAGACAGACAAAAGCCTTTAAAACGCTCTCGCACGCGTACCATTACAATCATTGAAGCTAATGCAAAAGAAACAGTAATAGGGAACAACTTTCAACAGTCGACTGGTTTGGCATCAGACCAGTCTCACAAGAAAAGGATATGCAATCACTTTTAGCAGTGTTATGGTCCTATTCAGAGCAGTGTGTTGGGTGGATGAATGGCTTGCTAATGGAGCAGATATTCATGCTGAGGAGATGGAGAGATAACATTCTGCTGTGGGGCGTATGGGAGAGAAACTCTGGTGAGTGAGATAATGCAGTGTTTATGGTAATATTTTAATCTCTTATCGTGCTAGAGGAGAAACCCAGAGGGTATTTATCAGCTTTTGAACTAACGCACCACTGCTTTATTCATTTTTATCATCTTTAAAAAAATATAAAAAAATCTATTTTCCCATTTTTGTGGTGCCCTATCAGAAGCAACAAGAGATGGATTTTGCTTCCGTTCTTTGCTCTCTCTTTCATGTGATTGATGTGTTATTTCATTTCATTTTTATAAATGTCAGCATTCAAAGACAGTTTTGTGATATGAAAAAAGACCAATTGAAATAAGATTGTGTGAATTAGCTCAGTGTTTCTCAACTGGTGGGTCGCAAGACCGTTTTGAGTGTGCAGTCAAAAAAACAATGGCTGCGTCCAAAAACGTAGGCAGCTGACTTGTTGCCTCGTTGCCTTATAGGCAATGACTCTGCAGTCATACTCACGAAAGTACCTCACAAACTGATTTCACACAGACTTCTGAGGGAGCGTAACGGTTTAATGAACTAAGGCAAAATAGAGAGAGCTTTAGTGATAACTAAGTAAATATTTAATTACTGCAATAGTAATTTCTCATTAGAAATTACACCAGAAGTTAAAAACGTTGGTCAAAAACGTACATTTACATACAAATTGACTACCAACCGCAACTTTCAGACGCCATCTTTCTTTTTTTAGCTCAAGTGTCACAGAATGGAAAGCACAGTACTATTGTGCGATATCAAAGGCAGCGAAGGATCCATCTGGTGTGTTCAAGTCATGTCATGTCAACACACATAAATGTCAACACAAAGCCGTAAATACGAGTGGGAAGCTTGGGATTTTCTTTAAGCCCCGATCTTTATGTGTCAGTGAGAAAAGTGGCCACAATAATTATAGGTAATTAGCAATGACATTGTCAGGCTTTTTTATTTAAAGTTTATAGTGGCTTCATAAATTAATTTTAAAAAAGCGTTAAAAAGCAAAACAAACCTGATGCACATTCTTTGTTCTTCATTTTCTAGAAGTACAGTTTAAAAACCTCACTGTATTTTTGTGCAGTTAATTTAGAGAAGGTAGCCTATGTTTTTCTGAAGCAAGACTTATTTTGAAAGACGTGCGTGAAAGCTGTTGACACTTCGGTCAGACGCAGTTTAAGTAAAGAGTGAGAAAAATGTGTTGTCCTAATTCAGTATCTGCGGTCAGATGAGATAAAGGCTGCATCCGAAAATGGATGGATGGAGTCGCAGGATGCATTCCAAGGTAGGAAGGCATCAAGGCACTTCCAAATCCAATGTTAGCTTTAATACCTATCTCCTGAAATACCTTCATCTGATCATTTCTTTAAGGCAGCATAGATGTATTCTGCTTTCCATTCTGAGACAATTGAGCTGAAAAAATAAATAAAGACGGCATCTGAAATTTGCAGTTGGTGGTCAGTTTGTGTGTAAATGTACGTTTTTCAATTCTGATGTAGTTTCTAGCGAGAAATTACTATTGTAGTAATTACATATTTGCTTAGTTATCACCAAACTCTATTTTGCTGTAGTTCATTAAACCATTACACTGCCTCAGAAGTCTGTCCAAAATTGCGTCCAGTTTCGTGAGGTATCTCCGTGCCCAAACGTTGCCTACAAAGTCATTCCCTGCAAATCAGCTGCCTAGTTTTCGGACGCAGCCAATAAGTGTGTTTGAGTTGAAGTGGTGCTGCCATCAAAGTATGTAAACATCTATCAAAAACCGATAGATCTGTGCAGTGCTGCTTCAAGTCGAACACACCTGTTGTCAGACTATACGTCAGTGCCATTATTATTAAAACGTTATTTTCGTAACTTGCTACAAAATAAAAGTTTCTCACCTCAGGAAAAACTACTTTCCTGTCCTGTCAGCCGTTAGACTGTGCTCATAAAGCACAGTCTTCGATTGCTTGCGCAAATGCAGCGGCGCACAATGTATATCACTTCATTATAAACAAAGCGCGAAAGAAATTACAAGCATGCAACATCGTAGTTATATTGTCAATTAGTTAAGTCATGAAATTACCAAAAAGTACCAATAAATTACGTAACCGGTATGTCGTGTGCTAGCTGGGAAAGATTTGCATATATGTATGATGTTCATTCTATTCATCAGGAGCAGTTTCCATATTTACCATGATAACTGTTGTTTCCATAACCCCCAAAAAACACTTTATTTTCACTTGGTGTTATTCTGTATATTTTTAAATGACTCATGCCAACCAACTTTATTGTATTAACAAAAACTAGTTTGGGACTGCTACCAAAGCCTTACCTTATACTGCTTATTCATCAGCATTAGTTGTATTCTTACAATTTAGCCTATGTGTATGTTAAGTAAAGTGGGACGGTACTTGTACGAGTGTCAACCATTTTTGTAAAATAAATTTGCTTGGTTTAAAAAAAAAATCAAATGTATTATAATTCTTATTGGTATATAAATATATATATATATATATATATATATATATATAAAACATTGCACTCGTGTCTGTTGCAGTGTCTCGCGCATTACAAGGCATTCTAAAAACGCATCGCTCAAGTTAAAATATGTTAAACTTTTGAAAAAAAAAAACACGTTTCTGGACCTTACGCTATTTTTCATTCCACTGACCTGCATCTGGTGCCGTGGGAACCGGCCCTAATGACCATGGGAAAAAGTGGGTCTCTTGGCCAAACTAGTTGAGAACTAGTTGAGAATGTGCTTAAATTATAAAACATTTCTACAAAAAACTCCTTTGAGTTAAGTACAAAAAAGGGCAAATAAACAACTCAGTCACTGCTACTACACAATTTTAAAGTATAAAATGCGTCCTATTTACTCATAAACAAACTGCAAAAACGTTCATCATGAAAGTCTGAAAAAGTTGTTTCTGTGTTTGTTTTCACAGAGAGTGAGGAACAGTCTTCGAGATGCACCACAGAGCAGTGCAGTAGGGTCTTCTCTTCAGAGCGGAGTGGACAGATTGTCGAGTCATTTCTACGGCACACTCCAGATTCACACTGTAGGACCACATATGCCACCACAAATGTTACAGTTCCGTTTCGTTTCTCATTTTTTATGACTAATAAAAAAAATTCTTGCAGCCTCCAAGTAAACTTGGCTGTTCGCTTTATAATGAAAAGGCACATATATGTACTATATTGGCTGCAAGGATGCAGATTTAAGTGCAGAGCAGCATGTCTAATACATCTATAGCGGCACACCACAAGAAAAACAAGTCCAAATTTAAATAAATTAGATAAAAAGACTACATACTGCAAAATAATACAAAGATGTTAAAAAGACAACATCTTGCTGTACGCAACAATATACAACGTTACCCCCATAGTCCGATTTACATACAAATAATGAGACAGTTCTTTAACAAATCTGTCAAAAAGATTTACAAACTGAAGTTATCATTTAGAATCAGTAAAATAATGAATTACTCAGTGAATTTGCCACAGTGGTTATTGAAACAGTGAAGTCTATTATTTCTGCACTGTAACACACAAATATATATACACATTACATAAATGTATTGATATTATTCTATCATAATTCAAAAATGTTTTGCAATGGGGGAAAATACACACACAACTACATGAAAAATCAATAAAATACAAAAACAAACAAATAACTCAATGCTTCGTTTATCATTATTTTTGGAAAACAAAGCTTGGTCTTGGGCCAGAGTGTTGATGCTAGAGTAAAGGGTTTGGCATGGAATGGCAGGGAGTAACGTGATTGTAGAGAACAGCCCATATGGATACAGGAAGCACTGGGACAGCCTGCATTCTGCGAGGGTGGCAAACCACTGAAGCAAAGAGGGCTGAGTCTGGATATTTACAGGGTCCAACAAATCACCAACGCCAAAGATGTCCAGCCACCCACATGCTTCTTTACTATTATAAACCAATGCCAAAAAGACCACATGCCCTTTTCTCAGACCCTCATGCTAAGTATAACTGTTTTTTCATCATTCTGTGGATTCATTGGGTGTTCTAAAAGTTCATGGATCAAATCGTGATTCAACCCTCAGTATAGAAAAACAACCCAAAATTTGCATTTACAGTAATGCACTTACAATTGAGGAAACCTTATGGAGGATTTAAAAGTAGAGAAGCTCTATCATTTATTTTTACAAAAGAAAAAGGACCAAATCAACAAAAGTAAAAAGAACAGCACAAAGAAAAGAAAGAATAAACGAAGGATAGAAAAACGAAGGAAGGAAGGAAGGAAGGAAGAAACAGCACAAAGAAAAGAAAGAATAAACGAAGGATAGAAAAACAAAGGAAGGAAGGAAAAGAATGAAAGAACAATATAAGAGTGAAAGAACAATGTACGAAAGAACAAACAAACAAACAGGAAATAAAAGAATGAGAGAACAACAAAGAAAAGAATTAAAGAAAAAAAGAAAGTGAATAGAAAAAAAGAAAGTGAATTGAACAAAAGAAAAAGGACCAAATTAACAATGAAGGATAGAAAAAACAAATGAAGGAAGGAAGGAAAAGAATGAAAGAACAACATAAGAACGAAAGAACAATGAATGAAAGAACGAACAAGAAAAAAAATGAAAGAATGAACAAAAAAGAAAAGTATGAGAGAACAAGAAAGAAAGAAAAAAGTAAGAAAGAAAAAGAAAGATGAACAAAAGAAAAAGGACCAAGCAAGAACAGAACAATAACAGTTATTTTTTCTGTAAAAAGGACAGAACAAAGGAAAGAAAGAATGGACGAAGGATAGAAAACAATAAGGAAGGTGGGAGGCAAGGAAAGAAAGAAAGAAAGAAAGAAAGAAAGAAAGAAAGAAAGAAAGAAAGAAAGAAAGAAAGAAAGAAAGAAAGAAAGAAGGAAAGAAAGAAAGAAAGAAAGAAAGAAAGAAAGAAAGAAAGAAAGAAAGAAAGAAAGAAAGAAAGAAAGAAAGAAAGAAAGAAAGAAATTAGAATTGAACAAAAGAAAAAGGACCAAATTAACAAAAGGAAAAAAGAACAGCAAAAAGGAAATTGAAGAATGAACAAAGGATTAAAAAAACAAAGGAAGGAGGGAAGAAGGGGATGGAAAGGAAAGGAAGGAAGGAAGGAAAAGAATGAAAGAACAACATAAGTACGAAAGAACAATGTAAGAACGAACGAACAAACAAGAACAAATTAAAGAAAGAAAGAAAGAAAGAAAGAAAGAAAGAAAGAAAGAAAGAAAGAAAGAAAGAAAGAAAGAAAGAAAGAAAGAAAGAAAGAAAGAAAGAAAGAAAGAAAGAAAGAAAGAAAGAAAGAAAGAAAGAAAGAAAGAAAGAAAGAAATTAGAATTGAACAAAAGAAAAAGGACCAAATTAACAAAAGGAAAAAAGAACAGCAAAAAGGAAATTGAAGAATGAACAAAAGATAAAAAACAAAGGAAGGAGGGAAGAAGGGATGGAAAGGAAAGAAGGAAGGAAGGAAAAGAATGAAAGAACAACATAAGTACGAAAGAACAATGCAAGAAAGAACGAACAAACAAGAAAAAATTAAAGAAAGAAATTAAATAAAGAAAGAAAGAAAGAAAGAAAGAAAGAAAGAAAGAAAGAAAGAAAGAAAGAAAGAAAGAAAGAAAGAAAGAAAGAAAGAAAGAAAGAAAGAAAGAGAGTAGTGGCGCAGGGTGCTGGCAGGATGGGAACAGTGGGGCAGCTGAGACACGCCCCATATGATGCCACACATTCAGCACATCATTACAAGAAATGATGCACATTTACATGCTCCACTGGCCATCGTGTCATTGAGAATGAGGCAGCAGCGGTGGCGCTCTCCAAGCGATACACCCCCTTTCCACAGAGCGCACACACTCACAGGCCACTCCTAGGTTGGGACTCGCCTGCCATCTGTTGTTTAATGGTCTCCTGTAATGGATCCCTGCCCCATGAGCCCAGTCTTTTCTCTACGGGACACCCAGCAGACCTACAGGCCAGAGAGCTCACATTTCAATGGGTAGATCAGAGACTCATAACCTGGCTGAAGATGAATGAAGTTACATGGTCCAAATGAGGCTTCAGTTGCATAGTGGACTCTTGACAGGATTCCCATCCTAAACAGGGGTTTGTCCACAAGAACCCTCCAATATGATGATCCCCTTCTGAGGGACCTGCTTATGAGCAAGTAAGAGCAGAAATATATTTATTGATTTGAAATTGATACCTTTATGTAGTAAATTGATCAATGTGCCAGAGATTTTTTCTTTTACAGAAATCACTTTTTAAGGACTACAACAAACGGCTTAGGGACTACGATGAGCTTTTTTACGGGTTAGTGACATCACAAATTTACATAAACCCCACCCCCGGGAACTCTATTTATCATGACAGAATATGCTAATCAATGACTAGAAGATTAACTCCACATCAGATACTGTACATAAATCCATCAACTAACCATTCAGAAATTTCCTGTTGCATTCTACATGTTGTCACTTCTTCTCGAGTCTCTCCATCTTTGTCCGACTTCGGTTTGAACATAAAAGGCTAAGTGTTTTTTTTTTCATTTTCAATGTGTGTCTGTGTGAGGTTGAAGCTCCGCCCTCGGTGCCTGGAGCAGCAGCTCATTTGCATTTAAAGGGACACACACACAAAACTGTGCGTTTTTGCACACCCTCAAAACATAACAAATGTGAGCTAAAACTTCACATACACACTCTGGGGACATCAGCGACTTATTTATATCTTGTGAAAAGGACATTATACCACCCCTTTAAGCAGCAGAATTGTCTTCGACATTAATAATAAGAATATATCAAATGAACAAAATTAACAGTTTGCTTAAATATAATACTAGGGGGAATACTTTAAACAAAACCCTGTCCTCCTCAAGGGCACAGCTGAGCTAATGGTTCAGGAAGTTTGCAAAATAATATTAGGTGAGGAGTAAAATAAATGGGAGAGCAGAGATGGGATCTATTTATACCAGGCTGACAGAGCGGTTAAGAACTTCATCTCGTAGCTCAGATGGCACGATTGCTCAACTGAGGAGGGATTTGACAAGAAGCTACGTGTCGATTAGAGATTATATTGCATGCTCCGCTGGAGAAAAAAGTGATGATGTGACCAAACAGTGACACTAAATATTGTGGAAGGGTCTTACAGAGAGATCCTATCTCTGGATTCAACATGAACCTGTGCGGGTGAGGATATTTATGAAGGTGATGTGTTTTTATATCAATGACAGCTTAAAGAGCATTTCTCTAGCAAATGGAAGAAAACTAGTGAAAACCTCAGATCGATACGTCAGTCTTTGCCAAAGTAGAGAACCGGGGGTGGTGTGGTAGATAACAAATGTGCCCAGCATCTCTTGTACAGCCAAACCCAGTCTGTCTCACAAAAGGTTAATAGAGTCTATTTTCGTTAATGAGTGGCAGGGCCTTTCTTGGGTTAACCAGCATATGGAAGTACTTTCAGCATATTTTAGACCAAATCATCCATCAAGGAAATCCGCCAGTCCCCATTTAACACTTTGAAATAAGATAAGGATGATACTTCATGAAAATGGTATATTCATTAATATGAATTAATGTAATTTGCAAAGATAAGAATCACTATTAATAATCACTGATACTGAAGTTGTGATAGTTCCCTATTGTGATGTATATATCAGAGTGAAAAAAAAGTAGGGCGGGACTTGATTTTGTCCACCAGGAATTGATTGGATCTTTGTGGTTTGCTATTGCTGTGATGTCATATGAGTGACAGCCAGGTTGACCTGCCCACGCACCGGTGAACACGTCATCAGAGAAGAGATTAAAAGATTATGAGGGCACATGAATTAAAAAAAATGATGTGCACAGATAAATCATTTATAAGAAATACAGCAATATTCCTGGAAGCTGCTAGGGACTGGAAGATGCTGGCTGATCTTGATCAACGGCTTATTTTTCCACCTAAGATTGCCACCACTAACCTCCGACCAGATATTGTTTGGTGGTCTGGATCAGCACGCATTGTTCAACTGATAGAGTTAACAGTGCCATGGGAGGATGCTGTAGATGAGGCATATGAGAGGAAGAAACTGCGGTAGGCTCATCTGGCCACTGAAGCAGAACAGCGAGGATGGAGAGTCCAGGTTTATCCAGTGGAAGTGGGTTGTCGAGGATTGGTGGCACACTCTATAACCCGGTTCCTCAGAGACGTCGGATTCAGTGGCCAAGAGTTGCGTCGCACAGTAAAGAACTTATCTGAAGCAGCAGAGAGGAGCAGCAATTGGCTGTGGTTGAGACGGAAAGATTCTGGCTGGCTGGGTACAGGCCGCCACGCTACGGTTTAGAAGAATTCTTGAAAAACTCGAAGAGTCTGTTGGTTTATTTGTATAGTTTGCATAGTAATTACAGTTATTACGTTCCTGTGTATATTGCGTGAATGAGGGTTGGTGTTTGGGCAGATATTGTGTTTTGCAGTAGGTAATATGCCATACGGAACCGTTGCCACTGAAACTACTTAAACGAAGAAAGTGGGGCTCGACAGCCTTAGTCAAACGGGTTGGCGCATATGGTTGGGTTGCGGAGAGATTGTGAGATTGTGGTTAGGTCACATGTGAACTCCGAGGAAGGATCAACCTCAGCAGCAGGAGGGATGTAAAGGTCAGTAAGCTGGGGCCTCATTTATAAAACTTTGCGTAGGATTTGCGTCAGAAGTGGCGTACGGATGAAACATAGGATGTGCGTATGCACAGAAATATTCGGATTTATAAAACCGTGCGCACGCAAATCCTACGCATTTTTCCCTTAATAAATCACAATCCAGTCTAAATGTAGCGCAGCTTTTGCGGCTTCATGTCACGCCCATAGTTGCCGATAAATAGTCTGTGAAACGCCCACAAGTTAATATTCATCGATTGCGAAATCATGGCAAACATAGAGAGGAAATAAAAAAAACGTAACTTCACTCAATGTGAAGTAGAAGTTATCGTTGGCGAGGTGGAAAAGAGGAGAAAAATGTTGTTTGGAGGGCACAGTGTGGGCATTACTAATGCCAAAAAGGCACTTGAGTGGCAAAAAGTTGCAGACGCCATAAATGCTGTAGCCTCACAACCTCGGACTGTGGCCGAAATAAAAAAGAAATTACAAGCTACAGATGTCGGTTATAATCTACTTGGAAATGGGAAATAGTTCAGCGCAAATGTAATTTCTTGCAGCTTTCTGAATGGTTGAGACATACGTCATACGTTATTTTATCAAAAATAAAACAAACTAAAGGCGTATGCATGAAATACCTGCATGAATACCATGATTCCGTAGCTGATAAATACATTTTTACTATGAAAACAACTTTCCCCAGTGGACAAATAATACATCTATCTATTTATCTATCTATCTCTCCCTAATTGTCTATCTGACTGACTATCTGCTATATTTAGCTATATCTAGCTATATCTAGCTATATCTGCTCCACCAGACGGACACATTGGCGAGAATATCAGTTTTGTACATTATTTCGTTCTGTTTACTATCTTATTTATGAGGATGAATTGTATAACATGCCAATATTATTGCAGAACATATTTCACTTTTCTTTTTGCAAATATGTGTTAATTTGCATTTCTGTTGTAGATCGATCAAACGGGTGTTTGTGTAGGCTGTTAATTGTAATACTTGCTTTGTGACGTCTTCGTGTTATTTATGAGAGGTAGTATTGCCATTTATTTTACACAACGGTCTACAGTTTCACACACTTTCACGTGTTTCTTCCATCTGCGGACGGTGTCGCCATTTCTCATTTCACCCGTTTTTGTGCGTACGCCTGGGTCAGAGCTTGCGTGAAGGACCGCACATTTTCCCGTCAAGTTTGCTTTTTATAAATACCAATTATTGCGTAGAGAGCGGCGTACGCCTTCTTTTGTGCGTACGCAACGTTTATAAATGAGGCCCCTGGGCTGAGTTGAGTGGGGGACGGAGGGGGGTGACTCTTGGACGCCAGAGTCACTGTGGAGCCCTCTTGAGGTGTCGTGGGCTAGTCGACGAAACACTGAGGACGGAAGGTGGCCACTTGAAGACCCTAGAGATGTCCCCTACTTGGCTCAATCCAGACGGTTGTCGTGCTGGTCCACTGGGGAGACCACACTGTAGTTGCAGCCGTTGTGTGTACTGACGCGCCAAGTATACTGCAGCCGTTAACGCCGGACAGAAGGAGATTCACATCACCATATGGAAAGAAGCGTAAATGGATGGAGAGATGGAGAGAGAGAAGCATAGGTTACTGTAAAGCTACGTCTTAGTTTGTGCTTATCTTGGCGAAAGCCGAGTACAAATCAGCATGAGGTTTAACATCTACTCTCGTGTAATGGAAATCACCCAAAATTATATACGATTCGTCAATTTTGATTTCATGGTGACTTTAAGGCCGCAATATACTTCAAGCGAAATCGAAGAACGAACTAGTGTGACATAATTTTGATTATGCCCTCTTTGACGTGGAAATCTTCACTGGATAGCCAACATCCACAACACTCTAGCATCAAGGCAGAGAGTTCTGCATCATTTTTTAAATTTAGCTCTAGCATCATTCTCTTAATTTAAACATCTACTATTATTATTAGTAGATGTTTACTAATGAACCTGTTACTTGAACCTGAGAGGTTCAAGCAGAGGCGGAAGAAGCAGGAAGCTGCTCGAGCCCAGTTTATAAAGGACCCTTACCGCTTCACCAAATCACTTCTGGGAGAGGCGAGGTCTGGGACTCTAACAAGTTCCAAGGAGGTGGTAGAGCAGTCTGTTGAGGAGGTGTTCAGTGACCCTACAAGAGACGATGCCCTGGAAGGAAATCATGGGCTTATTAACATCGACCCACCTACTATATCCCTCAGCACAGAGTGCCCATCATGGAGAGAGGTTCAAGAGGTAGTCAAGCACGCAAGATCATCTTCTGCTCCAGGTCCCAGCGGTATACCGTACAAAGTATACAAAAAATGCCCCAAGCTCCTCCGAAGGCTATGGAAGCTTATGCGGGTAATTTGGTCCAAGGGAACCATTCCAACAAGCTGGAGAAGGGCAGAAGGGTGCTTTGTGCCCAAAGAACAGGGATCCACACAGATCAGCCAGTTCCGAACTATCTCCCTACTTAGTGTGGAGGGAAAGATTTTCTTTGCTGTGCTTGCGAAGAGAATGAACGCTTACATGACCCGGAATGGATATATTAACACCTCTATCCAGAAGGGTGGTGTTGAAGGGTTCTCCGGGTGCTTGGAGCATACAGGGGTCCTCAGCCAACTCATCCAAGAAGCAAAGGAGAAGAAAGGCAGCCTAACAGTTGTCTGGCTTGACTTTGCAAATGCATATGGGTCTATTCCCCATTATTTGATCCAAGTTGCTTTGGACTACTACCACATCCCACATAACATCCAGGGCATGATCACCAGTTACCTCAGAGACATCAAGCTACGATTCCAGTCTGCCAAGTTTACAACAAAGTGGCAGCCAGTGGAGAAGGGGATAGTGACAGGATGCACAATCTCTCCCATCTTGTTCATCATGGGAATGAACCTGATCATCTCTGCAGCGAGTACAAAGTCAGGAGGACCGAAGACCACAGCAGGATGTCAACAGCCAGCAATCAGGGCATTCATGGATGACCTTACCGTGATAACACCAACTCACGTGCAGGCAAGATGGGTCCTGGCAGAATTGGATCGTATGGCCACTTGGGCAAAGATGGTCTTTAAGCCAAAAAAATCAAGGAGCCTGGTGATCCAAAAGGGCAAAACAACTGGAAAGTTCAAGCTACTTGTTCAAGGGGAAGTGATCCCGAACATCCAGGGGAACCCAATTAGATGCCTTGGAAAGTGGTATGATGATTCCCTGTCAGACAGGAACAGCATCTCCAGCACAGGAAAGCAGGTTGAAGAATGGCTGAAAAAGATTGACAAGTCTGGCCTGCCTGGGAAATACAAGTGCTGGATCTACCAACATGGCCTGCTCCCGAGACTCATGTGGTTTCTCACGGTATACGAGGTGCTTCTATCAACTGTTGAAAATATGGAGAGGAAGTTCAACAAGCACCTTAGAAAATGGTTGGGAATACCCCCGAGCTTTACATCCTTGGGGCTCTACATAAAGTCGGGCCAGCTCCAGCTTCCCCTGTCTTCAGTGGTGGAGGAGTTTAAAGTTGCCAAATGCAGACAGTCCCTGACATATAGGGACTCTCAAGACCAACTCACCAGGGAAGCAGGAGTAAGAACAAGATCTGGCTGTAAGTGGGCCGCCAGCACGGCAATTACCCAGGCAGAATGTTCTCTCAGGACCAAAGATATCATCGGAAACCCTTGCACTGGAAGACAGGGTCTAGGAACAGCACATTTCCAGCAGTGGTCAAAGTCCACCCCTAGGGAGAAGAGAACCATGATCCAGGATGAAGTCCGAAACCTTGAGGAAGAAGGGAGAAGAGCAAAATCCATCGAGCTCGCAACCCAAGGCGCCTGGATGAGGTGGAACCTCCCCAAGAGGACAATCACATGGAGTGAACTGTGGCGGATGGAGCCCTTCCGTATATCCTTTCTACTCCGAGCAGTGTACGACACCTTACCAACCCCAGTCAATTTGCATAGGTGGAGAATGAGGGAGGACCCACTGTGCAGGTTGTGTGGCGGGAAAGGAACAACGGCGCACATTCTGTCAGGGTGTAAGACCGCATTGACACAGGGGAGATACAGGTGGCGCCATGACAAGGTGTTGGCAGTGCTTGCAGACATTCTGGAGCAAGAAAGGAGAAAGAAACAACCAGCCAAACCAAGACCATTGCTGAGCACCCTCGGCTTTGTGAAAGAGGGCCAAAGACCTGTCATCCACGGCCAAGCCAGGCAGAATCTCCTGCAATCAGCCCAGGGATGGGAAATGGAGGTTGATCTGGGGAGGAAACTCCACTTCCCCGAGGTGGTGTTGTCCACAACGCTAAGGCCGGACATCATCATGTGGTCTCCAGAGGGAAAGAATATCATTCTGGTGGAGTTGACGGTGCCGTGGGAGGAGGGCTGTGAGGAAGCTGCAGAAAGGAAAAAAGCCAAATACCAGCAACTTGTTCAAGACTGCCGGGACAAAGGGTGGACGGCGTGGCTGATGACGGTGGAAGTCGGATGTCGGGGATTCCCCGCTCAATCTTCATGGAATTTATTAACAAAGGTTGGATTGAGGGGCCACTTAAGGAAAGCAGCCATTCGTAGGCTGGGAGAAGCGTCAGAGAGAGCCTCCTGTTGGCTCTGGCACAAGAGAGAGGACATAAGCTGGAAGCCTGGAAGAGAGGGGCAGTGACCTGGCCAGTCACTGCTGACCCGCCAGCTGGAGGGTGTTGTGGTTAAGGGTCGAAACACCCAGTGAAGGTTGAGGACCACCTGATGACCTCTCTCCCAGGCCAAGGCTTCATCCATTAGAAATGGGTGTATGGTAGCATCGCAGATGTATTATACAACATTAATGTTCACAATCATCTCAGCACATACTACTATTTATTAAAGGGGTCATCGGATGCCCATTTTCCACAAGTTGGTATGATTCTTTCGGGTCTTCATCTAAAGTTTGTAACATACTTTGGTTAAAATTCCTCAATGGTTGTGTAAAACGAATCGGTTACCTAACGTAACCTCGGTTCTCTCTAGAAGAGGGAACGAGTATTGCGTAAGCTAGCTTACGCTGCGGGAAAGATTCATCTTTGCTGAGAATTTGAAGCCAAAAAAATTATTTCATAATTTGTATCCATTGACAACGCAGTTCCTCTGCGGCAGACCTAGAGCAGGCTAGCTAGCAGCTCATTGGTTCGCTCAGAGAGAACTGCTTAAGCCTATGGGAGAGCGGGGCTGAACCCGCTGCCAATGAGAAGCGCCCGCGCGCTCATTGCATCATATCCCGCCAGAATGGGCGTGGCTATGGTGTATATAACAGACTCTCCCAGGCTTATATGTTGATTTATTTCAGCGTGAAGCGAAACGCTAGTAGCGCAAGCACGGCCGGGAACGCAATACTCGTTCCCTCTTCTAGAGAGAACCGAGGTTACGTTAGGTAACCGATTCGTTCTCTTACGAGAGGTTCTCTCGTATTGCGTAAGCTAGCTTACGCTGCGGGAATACCTGGTCAACGCCGTGCGCGCTATGAATCCACTCATGAATCCCAGGGTGATACCGGGGGATTTTTAACGTGGAGTGAATGTAATATGAGGCCGGCAGAGCGGGCACATGAAGTGTATACATAAGCATCTAAGGAGAGCACAAGGGGCGAACCGGTTGTGTGAGGGACTCCCAGTAATGCAGCTTCTTAGGGAGCTGGTCGTTAGACAGCTAGTAATTTTGCCTGCAAGGCGGGAACTTCCAAGTTGTAAAATCTGACAAAAGTGGACGGGGAGGCCCATCCCGCGGCCACACAAATGTCATGAATGGAAATTCCACAGGACCATGCCCACGATGAGGCCATGCCTCTAGTGGAGTGCGCCCTGATGCCCAGAGGGCAGGGCAGGCATTTAGATGCGTAAGCAGAGGCGATAGCGTCCACTATCCATCTAGACAGTGTCTGTTTAGAGGCGGCCAGACCTTTGGTGCGCCCCCCAAACGACACGAAAAGCTGCTCAGCGCGTCTGAACGCGGCAGCGCGCGTAGTGTACAATCTCAGAGCCCGCACCGGGCAGAGGAGATTGGCGTCGCGCTCACTATCGGATGAAGGCAGAGCCGATAGGGAAATAATCTGAGCCCTGAACGGGGTACCAATCGCCTTCGGGACATAGCCATGCCTAGGTTTGAGAATGACAACAGAATCATTCGGTCCAAACTCAAGACACGCGGCGCTGGATGAGAGCGCGTGAAGATCCCCCACGCGTTTTACTGAGGACAGAGCCGTCAGAAAACGGTTTTGAGCGAGAGGTATTTTAGGTCCACAGACTCGAGCGGTTCGAACGGGGGTGCTTTCATAGCTTCGAGAACTATAGAAAGATCCCAGATAGGAACCGAAGGGGGGCGCGGAGGGTTCATCCTCTTAGCTCCCCTGAGGAAGCGGATGACTAACTCGTCTTTGCCCAGGGACTGAGCGCGTCGGGGTTCAGAGAACGCCGCGACGGCTGCCACGTAAACCTTGAGAGTGGAGGGGGACCTGCCCTTGTCCAGCATCTCTTGAAGGAAAACAAGCAAAGACGGCACCTCGCATGACCGTGGGTCCAGATGTTTGTCGGTGCACCATTTTGAGAACACAGACCATTTAGACGCATAGAGCCTTCTCGTGGAAGGTGCTCTAGCCTGTATGATAGTGTTTCTTACTCCCTCTGGCAAATTGACGAATAGTCGTTGATCACCCATGCATGTAGCGCCCAGCGCCGTGGATGGGGGTGCCAGATCGTGCCGCGAGCTTGAGAGAGGAGATCTGCTCTGACTGGGATGGGCCACGGGGCTGTCTGTGACAGCTGAGTGAGCTCCGGAACCCAATTCTGACTCTCCCAACGCGGGGCTATGAGGAGCACCGAGTGGCGTGTGTCCCTGATCCTCTGAATTACCTGCGGTAGCAGAGCGATCGGAGGGAATGCATAGAGCGGGCGGCGAGGCCATTCCTGGGCTAGCGCGTCCTCGCTCCTTGAAAAAAATATTGGGCAGTGAGCGTTCTCTTCTGACGCGAAGAGGTCCACTTCTGCTCTGCCGAATAGCCGCCACAGTATTTGGACCGTTTGTGTGTTCAGGGACCATTCTCCTGTGGAGATGAGGTTCCTGGACAGTATGTCTGGACCGTCGTTCAGATGGCCCGGCACATGCGTCGCTCTGAGCGAGAGCAGGCGGCTCTGAGACCAAACTAAAATGCGGTGTGTCAGTAGGAAGAGATTCCTGGATCTGACACCGCCCTGACGGTTGAGATAGGAGACCACAGCCATGTTGTCCGAACGGATCAGGACGTGGTGTCCCCGAATGAGCGGGAGGAAGCGCGAGAGCGCGTTCTCGACCGCAAGCATTTCCAGACAGTTTATGTGTAAGGGGCTTTCCTGTGTCGACCAATGGCAGAAGGCCGGTGAGCCCTCGCAGACTGCACCCCAACCCGTGTTGGATGCATCTGTCGAGATGACTTTTCGGCGGGAAAAGGTCCCCATCGTGACGCCCTGCCGAAACCATTCTGCTACTGTCCATGGCTGCAGCGCCGTGAGACATGTCTGCGTAACCCTGATCAGCTGGCGGCCCGTGTTCCACGCGCGGTGGGGTACACGGCTGTTTAACCAAAGCTGAAGCGGGCGCATGTGCAGAAGGCCCAGCTGAAGCACAGCGGAGGCTGAGGCCATGTAACCCAGCATCCTCTGAAAAGTTTTCAGAGGTGTGCGGGTGCCCATCTGAAACGAGGCGGCTAGTCGCTGAACACTGCGCGCGCGCTGTGTGGACAGGCGAGCCGTCATCGTGACCGAGTTCAAATCTATTCCTAGAAAGGAAATCGATTGACTGGGTTGAAGGGAGCTCTTTGTCCAGTTGACAGAGAGGCCCAGCGTTTTCAGATGGTCGAGGAGAACTGCGCGGTGCGACAGAAGCTCCGTCTGTGATTGGGCCAAAATCAGCCAGTCGTCCAGATAATTCAATATGCGCAGCCCCTGGCTCCGCAGGGGGGCGAGCGCCGTATCCATGCACTTCGTGGCGCCAGGGATAAGCCGAACGGGAGAACGGCGTATTGATAAACATGGCCTGTTAAAGAATGGCCTGTGACGGGGATTTATCTGGATCTGAAAATAGGCGTCTTTCAGGTCTAGAGAGATGAACCAGTCCCCCTGGCGCACCTGCGCGAGGAGTTTCCTGGTAGTGAGCATCTTGAACGGTCTCTTCATGAGCACTTTGTTCAAAAACCTGAGATCTAAAATCGGTCTGAGGCCGCCGTCTTTCTTGGGAACCAGAAAATAACGGCCGTAAAACCCCGACTCGGTCATAGATGGCGGGACTCTCTCTATGGCGCCCTTTTGCAACAGCGTCGCAATTTCTGAGCGGAGCGTGCCGGCGGCCATCGGGCTGACAGTAGATTCGAGCCGAGCGCGCGCACGAGGCGGGCGGCGGCGAAACTGTAGCAGATAGCCGTTCTTTATAATGCTTAGCACCCACGGGGAAATGCCTGGAATGGCTTCCCACGCTTTGGAGCATGCGGCTAGTGGCCGAATGGCTATATCGCCCTGATTGCTGCACATAGCGGGCTGGACACAGTGTGTGGGCGCGCTTTGAATGTGTGTGGCAACGGGACTTGCACTCAGAGTGGAGTCTATGGGCCGTGAAACAGAGCGAGCAGAGAGGGGACACGCGCATGAGCTCGTGGGCGTGTTTATGTTCTCTGATATTAGAGCGGGCTGTGCCCGCTTCATGTGATGGGGCTCTGAGAGAGACACGGGATATGTTATGCTTGTGTGTATGGGTGAACACATGATTGTGGGCACATTTTCTACACAACTGGCATATTTTCTCTTTTTGAGATTTCTCTGGGTAGCCGTAAAAACGGCTTTTTGTCGCTCGCAAGCGGGCTGGGACACCGGCTTGTTTGTGGCGGTAAACACTACAGCAGTCGGCGAAACAACGGGGACTGGCAGAGGGCGAAGCTTTGACGGCGGTCCGGCCGCAGCGGGGAGAGCGCCGTCGTTTTCTTAACTTTGCTAGGCAGACTTCTGATGATCAGGCTTCAGCGTGATCTTGGGTCGCGGGCCCCGTGGGGGCGGCGGTCTGCGGCGGCTGTCAGAGCGAGAGCGAGGGCGGCCGCCCTGTCTGCGCTGGGCTGTTTGAGTCTGCGGAGGAGGGCGCTGTGGTGGAGCTAGCGCGGCGGGGCAGAAACAAATTCATGGCCTGAGTGGCTTTCTGGACCTCGGAAAAGCGATCGACGATTCCCGTGACAGCAGATCCAAAAAGGCCCGTCGGGGAGAGGGGCGCGTTAAGAAACGCGGCGCGCTCAGAATCTCCCATGTCGGCGAGCGTGAGCCATAAGTGTCTCTCGGATACACAAAGGCTGGCCATGCATCTCCCCAGAGCTTGTGCGGCGGCTTTAGTGGCGCGAAGGGCGGGGTCCGTAGCACTTCTCAGATCCGTGACAGCGGAGGAGGGGTTTCTACCGCTCTCGGCCCACTCACGGAGAATATCGCTCTGTAACACTTGGAGGACAGACATAGAATGCAGCGCTGCGGCGGCCTGACCGGCGGCGGCATAGGCGCGAGCATGAAAGCTCGAGGTCGCTCTGCAAGCTTTCGAAGGAAGCGTGGGGGAAGAGCGCCATCTAGCAGAGGGCGGGCAGAGGTGTGCGGCGACCAAGTCCTCAACGGGCGGCATGGCTGAATAACCTTTTTCGGATATATCGGAGCGGTTTCTAGCCGAGAGCGGGGCATTCCAGGACTTCGTCAGCTCTGTGTGAAGTTCAGGCAGGAATGGGGCGGCCCGGTTGCACGCGGGGGTCGAGCGCCGATGAAAAAAGCTGCCGTCCATCCGGTTCGGGGCCTGCTCGGGTGGAGGAGACCACTCGAGACCGAGGCGTTCGACGGCCTGTGAGAGGAGGCGCATTAGTTCCTCCTCTATTCCGGCGCGGATCCCCGCCGACTCTCTCGTGGATCCGAGAGATGACCATTCCTCACTGTCTGACGCGAGCAGTGAACAGGAATCCTTCTCCTCCGCGGCGTCATCGGAAGCGACAGAGCGGCCACTCGGCGGCAACTGTATGTCCGGCTGGGGCGGGGAGGGAGAGCGGGAAGCGGGAAGCGGCGGCGGCCCGCATGGTTCCGCAGGGGGCTCCGGCGGCCTCTGGGCGCGGCGTTTCTTTTTACGCGGCGAAGAGAGAGGCAGCGCGGGAGCGGATTTTGCCGCCAGAAGTCGTGCCCGCAGGGACGACAACGGCAGGCTCTCACAGAAGTCGCATCCTCCATCCGCGAGGGCGAGTTCTGCGTGCTCGAGTCCCAGGCAGAGAGCGCAAATGACATGGCGGTCTCCGTCCTCGAGAGGAGCGCGGCAAGAGCCGCAGGAAAAACGAGACATCTTTAAAAAGACGCTCGGCTCTTTTAGATATAGAGAGAAAGGATACAGTCGTCGGATGGCGCTAGCTTGCAGGGCGGCTGAAGGTGGCGAAGACGGCCGGCTTCTTCAGGGTCCGTGAGCTCGCTAGAGTGATGCCTTCTCGACGGCGACGGCTTTTCTCAGGACAGCAGAAGCGTGTAGCTCGCTGAAGATGAAATGAATCAACATATAAGCCTGGGAGAGTCTGTTATATACACCATAGCCACGCCCATTCTGGCGGGCTATGATGCAATGAGCGCGCGGGCGCTTCTCATTGGCAGCGGGTTCAGCCCCGCTCTCCCATAGGCTTAAGCAGTTCTCTCTGAGCGAACCAATGAGCTGCTAGCTAGCCTGCTCTAGGTCTGCCGCAGAGGAACTGCGTTTTCAATGGATACAAATTATGAAATAATTTTTTTGGCTTCAAATTCTCAGCAAAGATGAATCTTTCCCGCAGCGTAAGCTAGCTTACGCAATACGAGAGAACCTCTCGTAAGAGAACAACACCCTTTTTACCTCCTCAAAAACAGCTCTGTTCATGTCTCTTTAAAGGTCCCGTATTATGCCACTTTTCACAAGATGTAAAATAAGTCTCTGATGTCCCCAGAATGTGTATGTGAAGTTTCAGCTCAAAATTTTTCATTTTTTACAGCATGTTTAAATTGTCATTTTTTGGGGCTCAGAAAAACGCGCTGTTTTAGTGTGTGCCCTTTAAATGCAAATAAGCTGCTGCTGCTGCCAGCACAGGGGGCGGAGTTTCATGAGCTCGCGCTCAGTCTCTCAGGACAATTTCATCTCACGGAATGATGATAATATCAGAAACTCTCAGTAAGGGTGTTCATTTCGAGTCGGACAATAATGCCTACAGAGTCAGAGTGCTGTATAGAGATGGAACAGGTATAGTTTAGTAGTTTAATTACGGTTATTATAACGTATTTGTCATCTGCTTGTATGTATCCATTATTTATTAATAGCCTACAAGTCTGCTGTTTCGGACCAGGTCCGAATGATGATAAAACATATACTGATGAGTTTAATAAAGTTTATTGTACATCGCACAAAAGACGAAGCGTCAGTTTTACTTCAGAAAATCACCGTATAGAGCTGAGTAAACACAGTAAGTTATAAGAAGTGTGCAAGTTGAGGGAGCATTCCTGTGGGCGGACGTTAGTCAAAAAACTGTTCTACTGACGTCATTAAAGAAGGAAGTAGAGGGATGCAGTCCAAACGGGCCGTTCGATGTAGGCGACTTCTGTTAAATAAAATATCTCGCTTGGCATTGAACTTTGAGCTTTATAATTTTACAGATATTATTTATACTCTAACAACAACATTACACACTAACTAAAGTTTGAAACATGGGATTACGAAGAACGGGACCTTTAAATGATAATGAGCAACTGCTCACCCCACCCCTCTCTTCCATGGGGGGTGTCGACACAAGACACATAAAGTGCTGCTTTAGCAACCTGCCTTGGCGGACACTATACAAATGGATGGGGGCGGAAATATGCTAATACGGGACAGTCCGTCAGCGGTCGTGGGCGGAGCATGAGCAATATGACATCATATTGATTATGCTTGATTATTGAGAGTGTTTAGGCTTTTTGAGCTTAAAAAAGAAGTGAATGGATTTTTTTCCTTGTATGGTGGTTGTGTCCACACACTGCAAAGACACATTTATAGGCAAACACCATATAAAAGTGAATTTTGCATCCGATGACCCCTTTAACAAACCCTGAAGGCTCATGGTTCAGAGTCCTCGCTCAAATTGTCACATGTGCTTTCTTTTTCCCCCACCGTGGCCTCAAAACTAGGTAGTGTTGAGTAATTAGCTCAATTTTTCAACCGAACGTGATAATTACTTTTGATAAATATTTGCATAATTGAACTACTAAGTGCCTCGTCTTTTTTTCAGTCCCTCTACCCAACCCTCCCTTACAATGTGCTGGAGGTTAATGTTATTCGCCAACACACAACATTCACACATTCTAGAAAGCCACACAATGCAAAAGGATAATAGCTGTTCTTGTGTTGTGGGCAGAGAGGTATTATACATTAACAAGGTTAGAATAACAGTTGTGTACATAGCTATTACGGGACAGGGAATATATTGCTAATTTTATACATTTTTAATAATAGATTAATATAAATAGGCAATTGTAAAGTAACATTTAAAAAAAAGATATATATCTCACATTTAAAAAAATATGTGTACTTCTGTATATGTGTGTGCTGTGTGTGTATATATATATATATATATATATATATACCTGTATATGTGTGTGTGTGTGTGTGTGTGTGTGTGTGTGTGTGTGTGTGTGTGTGTGTGTGTGTGTGTGTGTGTGTGTATGTATGTATGTGTGCATGCATGTATGTGTGTATGTACGTGTGTATGTGTGTGTATGTACGTGTGTATGTACGTGTGTATGTGTGTGTATGTGTGTATGTATGTATGTATGCATGCATGTATGCATGTATGTATGTATGTATGTATGTATGCATGTATGCATGTATGCATGTATGCATGTATGCATGTATGTATGTATGTATGTATGTATGTATGTATGTATGTATGTATGCATGTATGCATGTATGTATGTATGTATGTATGTATGTATGTGTATGTATATAAACAAACAATATATAAACTATATATATAAACTATATATATATATATATATATATATATATATATAAACAAATTCAGTGGCTTTCTAGTAAGCAAAGAGTGCATAAAGCAAAGGCCTGGCTCTATTAGCTGGAAAGAATCTCATGGAATAACATTTCAGTTGCTCACAGGCTTAAAGAAGAGTGAATTAAAGAGATAGAGCGGAGGCAAGCTAAGAGGAAACCAAAACCAGTGTCTTTCTTCCTCCCCACACCTTTGTGATATCAATAATTCCTTATCTAAATGGATCCAGAGCCACCCGTAACAGCTTTTTGATTTTGTGTGAGACCATGCCAGGCCTCATAAATAAATATGAGGAGTGGTGGGGGAATTCTGGAATGCTGTAGTTTACCTCACCGTGCAGGAGACTCTCGCTAAAAGCCCTGGCAGAGACTCTGTCTGACGGGTACTGCCAACCAGTCACGGCACAGCACAGGATACTAGTGGCGTGAGGTAGACTTACGAAATGAAGTGGCAAAGTTCCCTTTCTGGGTTTGGTTTTTTAGTCTGATGTAAACTTATATATATTCATAAATTCTATATTTTAAATTCTGATGTTTACTTTGTTTTTTTAGTTTAAGGCATATGAACAAGATTTATCTTACACTATTAACAAGGAACAAGTATTATAAAAATGTTTATAAAATATTTTAATAACACTATTAAAGTAAAATATTTCAATATGCAAAAAAACTATATTAAAATTAGTACTTACAAGGTTTTATTAAAATAATAGTGCTAGTAT
The DNA here is from genome assembly GCF_029890125.1 of Rhinichthys klamathensis goyatoka. Lineage (NCBI taxonomy): Eukaryota > Metazoa > Chordata > Actinopteri > Cypriniformes > Leuciscidae > Rhinichthys > Rhinichthys klamathensis. The sequence continues at coordinate 2,540,823 of NW_026606778.1, forward strand.
TTTTTTTTTTACAGTCAAATTTGCAGTCACCGGGGAAGCCAGCATTGTTTGCTAGCGATGGAGGTAGTAGCCAATCATCTGGCCAAATTTAGGGTTTAAATTTATGCTTTCACGACAACAATGTAATACAATCGGAAATGTTTTTCCTTTGCTTTTTTCCTGTCCAAACGACAACGTTGTCAAACTATCCCAGATCAAATGGATCCGCGAAAATAATCCTGTAATCTGCATGCCAGGCCAGTAGTTGGCGATGTCACTCTGTAAAGAAACACTACGCACCTATAAACTAAACACTTAAAACACATGCGCATGACGTCACCGTTTTCACAAATTCGCGTTTTCATAGTTTACATGGAGATAATGACTTTTTTTTTTTGCACTTTGAAACCCATTTTCAAAAGTTTATGTTTTCAAGCCCCCAGATGTCATACAACGATTGGTCCGCGCACCGCTGCTTCGTCAAACACACCTAATGTATTCTGTGAATGTGTTTCTAGTTTATGCGCATACCCTCTAACTGAAAATAAAAATAAAATAGGATCCACCTCGACAAAATGTAATTTGTTCACTCTCGCAAACTATACAAATGACTTTTTGTCTAAATTTACATTTTTCCAAATTGTACTTGCATCTCGGTGAAATTCGCACTTTTTATGCAATACCACAAAATTCACATAAAAATGTGGATGGAGACCTTGCTACTAATAGAGTATTTAGTAATTCCAAATCTCGTAGTGTTTACGGTTTCATTTTGTACTGTTGATTTCCTTGAGAACACACAACTACCCTTTTCTCCTCAAGTAACACCCCTGCTAAAGCCAGATGAATGATGTTCATTAAAAAGACTTGCGCTGACCTGACACAGAGCATCCAGAGACGCATTATTCTTACACAACATTAGGAGCGCAAGCCTCACCTAATCTACATATCTACACACTCGCACACAGAGACGATAAATGGAGTGAACGAGAGACAAAAGGAGAAAGCCACAGAATTGGGAGGACTTTTATTGTGAAACAGAGGCAGAGGGATTATTCTCCCGCCGCGCTGAGCCCAACGAGCCGTGACGGGTCCATCTCCAGTTCCCGACACACACAGCAGTGGTGTCTCAAATGCTTCTTACCTCACAACACACACACACACACACACACACCCTAAACCTCTGCAAGCCAGTCGCGACCTGGATGGAATTACGTAATGCTGCAGCCAGTGCGGTTGTCATACAGCAGGAAGGGATGGGGCTTTAGAGAGAGAGAGAGAGAGAGAGAGAGAGAGAGAGAGAGAGAGAGAGAGAGAGAGAGAGAGAGAGAGAGAGAGAGAGAGAGAGAGAGAGAGAGAGAGAGAGAGAGAGAGAGAGAGAGAGAGAGAGAGAGAGAGAGAGAGAGAGATAGAGAGAGAAAGAGGAATGGGAGGTGGGAAGGCAATGAAGCAAGAAGTCAGACTGATCTATTAAAGCTAATAATTACAATAATAAAACTGTAAAGATGCAGTCATAACCCCAGAAGCATTGCGAACAAGCGTAGCCCTCTCAAGGTCAGACGAGGGAGGGCCGCACTTTAACGGTTACCAGCTCAGAATCCGGCTGAGTGATTACAGGTTTGAATTGTCCTCGTTCAAGGTCATCTTACCAAAACTGGCAAGTTATGTGACCTTGAATGTGACCGTACCTGAAATACTGAACAGCAACTGGATTTGCGATTGCCATAGTGTGAGAGAATGAACTATGGCAGAATACATTAAAAAGATTTGATTTGTACATTTTCTGAAGAAAAACTCAACCGTGGTTGTTAGGTCAATAAGAGCCTATTATATTGAAACCTCTACTCTATGGCTTGGTACCTCCTTTAATGTAAGATGTTTCACACATTGTATCACCCCTTTAGGTGAAAGTCGAAACATTTGATCGCTTTGCAAAGTAACAAAACGCCTCTCCTCAACAAGCCGCATCGCTTGAATGGCCTTGTTCCTGTGTAATGTGAGAAAACAGCCTGATATATACACACAACATTGGGACACGAGCTGATAAATGATTTGAACAGGTCATCTTCAGAGCGGAACAATTATCTCCACCAAAATTGAAATGCCTGTCAAAACATTCCTGAGCCGGAGCGCTTTCAGGAAGACTGCTCTGACAAGAGGCACAAAAGCGCTGACAGGAGAGGACAAGGAAGACCTCAGCTTCTCTCACGTGACATTAACCCTACTGACCCCAAAATGGCCTCTAGACAATTATTGAAAAACAGCTCCTGCCTTTCAAAAAGAGCAGCCTGTAATAATGACAGAGTATGTGATTTTGATTATTAAATACAACATGAAATCAAAATTAAGTCAATGTATTGGTCCTTTAGCACTTTGTAAATACACAATACATAAAAACTGCCTGTAAAATGGATTTTTTTTTGCTACCAAGGTCAAGACTGTGTGTGTTTGCGTGTGTGTAGTACCTACTTAACTATATTTTGGCGACAAATTTGTACCCAGAAGTGACCAAAATCTGACTAAATCTCCAAAAACCTCCCTTTAGGGACGTCCATATTTGTAAATGTGATAAAGTAAAATAAAGTAATTAAAGGTTTTTTAAAAATTTTAAAAATGCAGAAAGTTTTGTGTGATAGGTAGTGTTAGGGGTAGGGTTAGAGAGAGTAAGGGGAAAACATATACAATTTGGACAGCATGAAAACCATTACATCTATGGAATGTCCCCATTTAGATATACATATGTGTGTGTGTGTGTGTGTGTGTGTGTGTGTGTGTGTGTGTGTGTGTGTGTGTGTGTGTGTGTGTGTGTGTGTGTGTGTGTGTGTGTGTGTTTGTTTTTGTGATATATGAGGACACAAATGTGTATAATGACATGCATATTACACTGGTATTACAACTTACACGTGATATATGAGGACATTGCATGAGTCCTCATATTTCAAATAGCTTAAAAAACATAAAAAACAATGTTTTTTTTTAAATGTAAAAATGCAGCATGTCTCCTGTGATGGGTAGGTTTAGGGATAGGGGCAGTGTAGGGGGATAGAATATACAGTTTGTCCAGTATAAAAATCATTACGCCTATGGAATGTCCTCATATATCACAAAAACAAAGCTGTGTGTGTGTGTGTGTGTGTGTGTGTGTGTGTGTGTGTGTGTGTGTGTGTGTGTGTGTGTGTGTGTGTGTGTGTGTGTGTGTGTGTGTGTGTTGTGTGTGTGTGTGTGTGTGTGTGTGTGTGTGTAATGATGAAATATACGAAGCAATACATTTATAACAAATATATAAATAAATGTCAATATTATTGGTTGTAATATATTTAATCACTTCACAATACAATACAAATCCAACAGAATAAAATCAAGATTATTTCCATTTGAAGCATCTACTTTCTCATACCTCTTTTCTCAGGTCTTCTCGTATGACCTGCCTGATCTCCTCCATACTGCTCTGAGGCGCTCTGCTGTGCAGGATCTTCAGTCAGTGTGCTGGTGTACTCCTCAGGCAGGAGGTAGTCCAGGGCTCCCAGGTGCTGCACCTACTTTAATGAAGGTGCCTCTGTTCATACAACACAGGTCCCGGAGCCTTTCCGCCGAACGCCTGTGAACCTGAAGAAAAAGACACATTTAAACAAATGTTTCAATTCTTAGAGCAATTTCAAATTATTTATATCCTCTCATAATTCTCATTTATACAACTACTGTTCAAAAGTAACAGCAAAGTCATTTATAATGTTACAAAATCAAAGAATCCTGAAAAATAAGTAAGTATCACAGTTTCTACAAAAGCAGCACAACTGATTTAACATTGATAAGGTTTCTTGAGCATCATATTAGAATGATTTCTGAAGGATCATGTGACACTGAAGACTGTAGAGAGATATTATGAAGGAATTCTGCTTTACCATCACAGGAACCATTTAAATTTTAGAATTTAAAAACTTTTAGGTACAACATTAAATATAACTGTTAGATCAAAATTTTAGATCAAATAAATATAGCCTTGTGTTCACATTTTTTTTTTATCTTACCGACCCCAAAATTTTAATGGTAGTCAATAAATATTATTAGTATATATATAATTCTTAAGTATTTGCAGTAGACAATACGCTAATTCACAATACTTAAAATCCCCAAGGTATGTTATTCAGTGGTAAAATACCAGTGAATAACCGAGTAACGAATAAACGAGATAACATGGTAGTACCATCACACTTTGATAAAATGCCACTGTATGATTACCACATTAAAAAAACAAGGTATTCCAAAAAATAATGGAACTTCCATAGTATATGGATTTGTGGATGTGTCCTAGTGAATAGATTAATAATTGTCCGTTATTTTGAAGTGTTAACCAAAAAGCAATTGCAAGAAAACCTAGAAGCAGCAAAAACACTATTATTAATTTGCTGTGAATTAGCAAGGACAACATGAAGAATGGACAATATAACAGAAGTTTATTTTTGATCAGTTGCCTGCAACATTCCTACCAGCGAAAACACACACACACACACACAAAAAAAAACTACACACAAATGTTCCCTCCCGGTCATCTCGTTTGTCTTAAATGCATGAAGAAGACCCATAGTCATGTGACATTCCAGGACGTCACTGAGTGATACAGAAAGTAGCTGACAGAGATCGCTGTAACATGCAGATAAAGATGTTTTGAAAACAATAAACATGATTGCAATGATATTTGAGTTACCTGTGTTCTTCAAGCCATGCCAGGTATTTCATAATAATAGATTATATTTATAATGTAATGCTAATCGATATAGATTTCATCATCGTTCAGAACACTAAATAATACATTTTCTGTCGGATTTTTTTTTAATATGAAGCCAAGTTAGATCACAGAAGATTATTTAAAACACTAGACTTGCGTTATATAGTAAGTTTGGAGCACAAACATAATTTTAATCTCATAAATGGTCGTGTATTGATGGTGTGCTAAGCTAACATGCTA